>NC_046297.1:29286666-29592083 GCF_004115265.2 Rhinolophus ferrumequinum | reverse complement strand
GGAAAGTGATGAAAACTAAACACCTACAACCAAGATTGCTGTACCACGCAAGGCTATCATTTAAAATTGAAGGAGATAAAGAGCTTCCCAGAAAAGAATAAGCTAAAGGAAATCATTACCACCAAGCCAGTATAGTACTAAATGTTAAAAGGGCTTCTTTAAGCAAAAAAAGGGGTGGGGGGAGGGAAATTAACAAAGGAAGACCAGAAATACGAATAACAAAATGGCAATAAATATGTACCTATCACTAATCACTTTAAATGTGAATGGACTAAATGCTCCAATCAAAAGACATAGGGTGATTGAGTGGATAAGAAAAGAAGACCCAGGCATATTCTGTTTACAAGAGACTCACCCCAGATCAAAAGACACACACCAACTGAAAGGAAAGGGATGGAAAAAGATATTTCATGCAAATGGAAATGAGAAAAAAGCTGGAGTAGCAATACTTATATCACATAAAATAGCCTTTAAAATGAAGACTATGATAAAAGACAAAGAAGGGCACTACATAATAATAAAGGGACCAATCCAACAAGAGGATATAACCCTAATAAACATCTATGCAACCAACATAAGAACTCCTAAATATATAAAACAGATTTTGACTGACATAAAGACAGAGGTCAACTATCATAGCAGAGGACTTCAACACCCCGTTGCCACCAATGGACAGATCCTCAAGAGAGAAAATCAACACGGACACAGTGGCCTTAAGTGACACATTAGATCAGTTGGATTTAATCGATATTTTTAGAACATTTCACCCCCAAGCAGCAGAATATACATTCTTCGCAAGTGCACATGGAACATTTTCCAAGATAGACCACATGCTAGGCCACAAAACAAGTCTCAATAAGTTTAAGAGGATGGAAATCATACCACACGCCTTCTCTGACCACAGTGCTATGAAACTAGAAATCCATTATACAAAGAAATCCGGAAAACACACAAATACATGGAGGCTGAATAACATGTTACTAAATAGTGAGTGGGTCAACAATGAGATCAACAAAGAAATCAAAAGTTACCTTGAGACAAATGAAAATGAAAATTCAACCACCAAAAATCTACAAAATGTAGCAAAAGCAGTCCTAAAAGGGAAATTCATAGCAATGCAGGCCTACCTAAAGAAACAAGAAAAATCTCATATCAATCGTTTATCTTTACACCTAAGGGAAATGGAAGAGAACAACAAAATAAGCCCAAAGGGAATACAAGGGAAGAAATAATAAAGATCAGAGCAAAAATAAGTGAAATAGAGACCAACAAAACAAAACAAAACTAAACTAAACGAAACAAAACAAAAGATCAAAGAAATCAAGAGATGGTTTTTTTAAAAAGATAAACAAAATCAACAAACGTTTAGCCACACTCACCAAGAAAAAGAGAGAGAGGAACCAAATTAAGAAAATCCGAAATAAAACAGGAGAATTGACAACAGATACCACAGAAATACAAAAAAAAATTAAGAAAATACTATGAGCAATGATATGCCAACAAATTAGACAATCTGGAAGAAATGGATAAATTTCTAGAAGCATGCAACCTTCCAAGGCTAACTCAAAATGAAATGGAAACACTGAATAGACTGATTACTACCAGTGAAACTGAATCAGGAATCAACAAACCCCCAACAAAAAAGCCCTGGACCAGATGGCTTTACAGGTGAATTTTACCAAACATTCAAAAGAGAATTATCAGCTACTCTCCTCAAACCATTCCAAAAAATCCAGAAGGAGGGAAGGCTCCCAAACTGTTTTTATATGGCCACTATCACCCTGATCCCAAAATCAGACAAGGGCATTACAAAAAAGAAAACTGCAGGCCGACATCCCTAATGGATATAGATGCAAAAATCCTCAACAGAATATTAGCAAACAGAATTCAGCAATACATTAAAAAGATCATACACTACGATCAAGTGGGATTCACTCCTGGTATGCAAGGTTGGTTCAATATTCGCAAATCAATTCATGGGATGCACCACATTAACAAAATGAAAAATAAAAACCATATGGTCATATCAACAGATGCAGGAAAAGCATTTGGCAAAATCCAGTAACCGTTTATGATAGAAACTCTTAGTAAAGCGGGAAAAGAGGGATCATATCTCAACATAATAAAGGTCACATATGATAAACCCACAGCTAACATCATCCTCAATGGGGAAAAGCTAAAACCATTCCCCTTAAGATCAGGAAGAAGACAAGGTTGCCCACTTTCTCCACTTTTATTCAACAAAGTTCTGGAAGTTCTAGCCACAGCGATCAGACAAGAAAAAGAAATAAAAGTCATCCAAAATGGAATGGAGAAAATACAATTGTCGTTATATGCAGATGACATGATACTATAGAGAGAGAACCCCAAAGACTCTACCAAAAAACTATTAGAACTGATCAATGAATTTAGTAAAGTAGAAGGGTACAAAATTAATATTCAGAAATCAGTTGCATTTGTATACACAATAATAAACTTTCAGAAGAAGAAATTAATAAAACATTCCTATTAATAATTGCTTCAAAAGCATAAAATACTTAGGAATAAATTTAACCAAAGAAGTAAAAGACCTGTACTCAGAAAATTATAAGACACTATAGAGAGAAATTAAAGAAGATACAAATAAATGGAAACACAAAGCATGCTCATGGATAGAAAGAATTAATATGATTAAAATGTACACACTACCTAAGGCAATATATAGATTAAATGGAATTTCTATCAAATTGTCAAGGACATTTTTCACAGAACTAGAACATATAATCCCAAAATTTATATGGAACCATAAAAGACCCTGAATGCCATGGCAATCTTGAGAAATAAGAACAAAGTGGGAGGTATTATGATACCTGACAGCAAATCATGCTACAAGATAACAGTAATCAAAACAGCATGGTACTGGCATAAAAACAAACACATAGATCAATGGAACAGAATAAAGAGTCCAGAAATAAATCCATGCCTATATTGTCATTTAACCTTAGACAATGGAAGCAAGAATGTACATTGGGGTAAAGACAGTCTATTCAATAAATGGTGCTGGGAATCCTGGACAGACACATGCAAAAAAAGAACTTGGACCACCTACTTACACCATATACAAGAATAAATTCAAAATGGCTTAAAGACTTAAATGTTAGATCAGTCTGAAACCATAAAACTCCTAAAAGAAAATATGGGAAGTAAATTTGCAGACATTACCCTTGGTGATGTTTTAACTGATATATCCCCTTGGCATGGGTAGTAAGAGAAAAAAATAAACATATGGGATTATATCAAACTAAAAAGTTTTTTCACAGCAAAGGAAACCATCAATAAAACAAAAAGGCATCCTACTAAATGGGAGAAGATATTTGTCAATGATACAACTTATAAGGGATTAACTTGCAAAATTTATTTTAAAAAAACTCATTTAACTCAAAAACAAAAAAAACCAAACAACCCAATTAAAAGTGGGTAGAGGATATGAAGAGACATTTTTCTAAAGAGGACATACAGATGGCAAACAGACATATGAAAAACTGCTCAACCTCACTAATCATTAGAGAAATACAAATAAAAACCACAATGAGATACCACTTCACCCAAGTCAGAATGGCTATCATCAGTAAATCAACAAACAAGTGCTGGCAAAGATGTGGAGAAAAGAGATCCCTTGTGCACTGTTGGTGGGATTGCAGATTGGTGCAGCCACTATAGAAATTAGTATGGAGGTATCTCAAAAAACTGGAAATGGAACTACTTTATGACCCTGCAATTCCACTCTTTGGATCCAGAGACATCCAAAACACTAATTTGAAAAAATTTATGCACCCATATGTTTATTGCAACACTGTATACAACAGCCAAAACATGGACACAACAGAAGTGCCCATCAGTAGATGACTGGATTAAGAAGCGGTGGTACACAAAGAAAAAAGAGAAAGAAACTGGTACATTTATACAATGGAGTATTACTTGGCCATAAATAATGAAATCCTACCATTTGCAACAATATGGATGGACCTAGAGAACATTAGGCTAAGTGAAATAAGTAAGATGGAGAAAAACAAATACCATATAAGTGAGTGAAATATGGTCACTTATATGTGAAATCTCACTTATATGTGAAATCTAAAGAACAGGATAAATGAACAAACTAATCAGAAACAGTCTGAGAGATATAGAGAAAAAACAGAAGGTTGCTAGACTGGAGGAGTGGTGGAGATGAGGGAAAAGGTGAGGGGATTAGAAAGTACAATTGGTAACCACAAGATTGCCATGGGATACGAAAGACAGTTGGGGGAATATAATCAATAATGTTGTAAAGATTTTTGTATGGTATCCAGTGGACACTTGTCTTATTAGGGAGACCACTTCATGGACAGTGTTGGTGCCTGACCACTGCAGTGTACACCTGAAGCTGAAGCTGAATAATAATGAATGTCAGCTATAATTTAACATACATATATAGTCATAGGATATGGAGTACAGCATAAGGAAGAGAGTCAGTGGAACTGTAACAGCTATATACAACGTCAGAGTGGTAGTAGATTGGGGGGAGAAGGGTTCTCACTTTATGAGGGGTGAAAATGTCTAACTATTACATTGTTTTGTCTCCCTGAAACTAATAAATAAACAGGACCTTGAGTATTTTGAACAGTTTGAAGGAAATCAGCTACATATATTTAGTTTCCCTCAACAGAACAGATTTGCTAACTCAGTTTTCCATATAAACCAATTCCTAGAAGAGCTAATACCTTGTTTCTCCTGAATGCCAGAAATTCTACTATCAATAAAATAAAAATGAGATTTTTTACACTTTGAGTTAATGTGTAAGTATACACGCATGAATAAACTCCAGTGTTCAGGGGTTTTAAAACTAAGTTCATTGAATCAGCACACATACTCCTGTGCCTGTGTAGTGGAACAGATGGCTTTAGGTGTATTTGATCTCTTGGAAGAGAGGAGGCAGATACCACCCCTCATATCATATTCGCATGTTTGTGCCATGTCTGTGAAAACTCATCTGTGGTCAGCTGGCAAGTGCAAGGGAAAATGGCAGCACCACTGTAGGCCTATTCGAGGTTCTAAGAAACAATATAGAGTACAGTTAAGACAGAGTACTCAAATATTCTATTCAAGCAGTTGTAAGAATTTTTAAAGTCTCAATTGCATTGATTAAAAAACAAAATAAAACAAACACACAATTGTCTGCTTTATGTTTGTAGACCTTCCTGTAATAACTTCAAGGCAGCTAGTGCCTTGTGGTGCTGCCTTGTCTCTGGATGTCCAGGCTTCCCTTGAGTTGCAGATCTTCCTCTTCCTCATAGATCCAGGGTGGCTATGAGGGGAGCCCTATGTGAGTCAGTGTCGCCCAGCATCTTTGCCTAGTTTGGTGAGAATCATCACACTGGCTGAAGTTCTCAGGCCTGCTGTCTTGTGTAGTGCACTGAGGCAGAGCAACTATGCTCTGGCATAACCTGGCCCTTACTCTGCTTCTGCCCCTGTGTCCCCACAAGTAGGTTCTGGAGTTGGTTGGGGGTTGTCTGAAATGCTCACTGGCAGACACTGTAGAAGTTTTCTGTTGAGTTGCTATTTATTGGGGTGGATAAGCCTGCGAGGTGTAAAGCTCCCAGTGTGTGCAGTTAAGTAATAAGTGAGTGAGTCCACCGCTCCGGGCTCCTCTTGGTTCTCTCTGGGTCTTTGTCAGGATTTTCTTAGTCAGTAGCCCATAGATTTACAAGAACACCACCAGCACCCTCCTTTATCACAAGTAGAGTTACCACCTCTCATTACCCCACATCCTGCAGCCGAAGCAGGTTGGAGGGCGGTCAGGAGGAGCTGTGACCAGTGTCATGCAGGGAGTCTGATCCCACTCCTCGCACAACAAAGCAGGATATGGTGAGGCCAAAAAGGAACACCCACGGAGCCATAGATAGGGGAGTCATACCACTACATTCTCACTGGCGGCTGGGTTGGAGATACAGGAAGCAGGAGCCACATGATGTACAATCTGCCCTCTGCTTCTCTGCCAACCAACCAACCCCTCAGTGTAGCCCTGGCAGTTATATCAGTGGCTAATGGCTAACTGGTAACAGCTGATGGCCAACTAATCACAGCTGATAGCCATCTACTCCCTGAGCCAGCACCTTTCCATGTGAGGCTGAGAGTCTGGAAACTGCTCTCTGGGACTCTGTCCCCACAACCAGCCTGTTAGTGCCCAGCGGGCAGCCCAGAATACAGGAAGAGCCTCGGGAGGGAACCCAAGCATGGACTGACCCCACCCTCAGAGGCACAGGACAGGGGTGTCTGACTTTGAGGGTAGGGTGCAGTGATGATTGGCCCTGACTGCGTGGGGCAGGCCACAGCCATGGCAGCTTGGGGGATGTCCTTGGCCAGCGCTATGGCTGGGCACACATGGCCCAGGAGGCTTGTATACACTATGCCTGTAAACAAGCAAGGCCTGCACTTAACACCCATACTGGTTTTTAGGACTGGTCTCCTTCCCAGTCATCTCCCTACTACAGTGAACCCCACCACCATGGCTGGGACCCACCCAGCCTCTTACAATTAATTGCAAACAGTTTATTGAAAAAGTCCCTGCTGAGGCTTCCAAGAGAGGATTCCCTCCTGAGATTAGCGATTCCCAGCTTGGTGCTGCTACAGAGACCAGACCCTCCTAGGGAGCTGGGGTTGGAGTAGGGTTGGGGGGAGGGGTCGGGGAGTAGTGGGGCACAGATGCTGCCAGAGCCGTGGGGAACTGTTTCTGGTCTCACCATTCCCACCAGCCTCTCTTCCCCTCCACGCATCTGTTTTCATTTTCTTAGTGTTTAAACCTAATTCTCCTTCCGCCTCTGTGTCCTCCCATCACTCCCATGAAAGACAGAAGATGGATTTCATCTGTGGCCTGAAAGGAGCACTCAGCCATTGGGGACACCAGGGAATGCAAAGCGCATACTGTTACCTGGGCGGTCTCCAGAAGAAAATAAAAGAATGTTATGATTTGTCATTGAGAACCCAACTAAAAGTTCCATCATTCCCCCTCCCAAGCCCCCCAAACAAACTTTACTGAAGATGTGTGAGACCCACGAACTAAATATTTTCTTTTTTTAAAGTATTGATAAGCTGTGGGATTCTGAGACAGTTCATCACATCTGTTATGCAGGGTGGCATGCAGGGTCTCAACTCCCGCTCCCCGCACAAGAACGCAGGATATGGCGAGGCCAAAAAGGAACACCCACGGAGCCATAGATAGGGGAGTCATGCCACTATATTCTCACTGGCGGCTGGGTTGGAGACACAAGAAGCAGGAGCCACACTATCCACAATCTGCCATCCACTTCTCTCTGCCAAACAACCTCACTTGCTAGCTGCAATCCACCGTGCTAACTGCAATCTGCTCTTGCTAGCCCAGCCACCATCTTCTTGCAGGCCCCCATTTCCTGCTAGTGTAGACACGGCAGTTATATTAGTGGACAATGGCTCACTGGTTACAGCTGACGGCCACCTAGCCACAGTTGATGGCAATCCAATCATAGTTGATGGCCATTTACTACCCGAGTGAGCACCTTTCCATGTGAGAGCAAGAGCCTGGAAACTGCACTCCTGGCTCTGTCCCCACATCTCTCTCTGTCATAGTATTTGGATCTTTAGAAATGACACTAACTCTATTTACTCCACACGTTACTGTACACAATTAGTTATTGCACCCAAATCATCTCAATACAGACTCTAGGAGAGGGTAGCAAAAAATACTTACACAACATTCTTCAACTTTCCCTCTTTAAATTGAGTATCTGAGGGCTTGTGGAGGAAGGAAGAAAGAGGAAGGCATCAGGCTGGTGTGTCTCGGTAGCTGCCTCTCACACCCACCACACAACTTGCCTCTGCCTAGTCATGTTGCCTCCCAGACTTACAGTTTGTCATGCAGGGACTCTGGTCCCGCTCCCCGCATAAGAACGCAAGATATGGATATGGTGAGGCCAAAAAGGAACACCAACGGAGCCATAGATAGGGGAGTGATACCATTATAGTCTCACTGGAGGCTGGATTCACACGACGTGCGACCTGCTGTCTGTTTTGCTGCCAACCGACCGACTCTCCTCGACTCCCCAACGTAGCCGCGGCAGTTATATTACTGGCCAATGGCTCAATGGTTACAGCTGACGGCCAACTAGCCCCAGCTGACGGCTATCTACTACCCGAGCCAGCACCTTTCCACATGAGGCCGAGACCCTGGGAATTGCTCTCTGGGGCTCTGTCCCCACAGGGTGACTGTCGTGCGGGGGACCCTGCTCGCTGCGCCATTTGTCGTGCAGGGGACCCTGCCGACTTCGCCATGTGTCATGCAGGGAGTCATGCGGGGTCTCTAGTCCCACTCCCCACACAAAAACGCAGGATATGGCTAGGCCAAAAAGGAACACCCACGGAGCCATAAGTAGGGGAGTCATATCTCTATACTCTCGCTGGCGGCTGGGTTGGAGAAACAGGAAACAGGAGCAACATAATTCTCAACCCTCACTGCGCCGCTTGCAGGCTCAGCCACCATCTTCTTGCTAGCTCCGCCTTTTTTTGCTAGGTAGCCACAGCAGTTATATTAGTGGCCAACGGCTCACTGGTTACAGCTGACGGCCAACTAGCCACAGCTGATAGCCATTTGATCACAGTTGACGGCCATTTACTACCTGAGCCAGCACCTTTCTATGTGAGGCCGAGAACCTGGAAACTGCTTTTTGGGGCTCTGTCCCCACACTCCACCCCTACAGGGTCTCGCCTCACAATCTACGCGACAAGTGTCTTCCGCGAGGGGCCCTGTGCGAGGAGTCTGGACGTGAATGCTATTTCCTGGACACAGCCAAGCTCTCTGGTCACAGCCAGGGTTTCTCAGGGCACCACCAGTACTTCTGGGCACAGCCAGACTTCCTGGACTTCTTAGGGTACCACTAGTCTCCCCGGGCACAACAGCCAGGGTTTCTCAGAGCACCACCAGTACTTCTGGGCACAGCCAGACTTCCTGGACTTCTTAGGGTACCACTAGTCTCCCCGGGTACAGCCAGGGTTTCTCAGGGCACCACCAGTACTTCTGGGCACAGCCAGACTTCCTGGACTTCTTAGGGTACCACTAGTCTCCCCGGGCACACGAGGGCCTCTCAGGGCACTGCCACTCTCTCTGGACACAGCCAGACTTCCTGGACACAGCCAGGGCTCTCAGGGCACTGCCACTCTCTCTGGGCACAGCCAGACTTCCTGGACACAGCCAGGGCTCTCAGGGCACTGCCACTCTCTCTGGGCACAGCCAGACTTCCTGGACACAGCCAGGGCTCTCAGGGCACTGCCACTCTCTCTGGGCACAGCCAGACTTCCTGGACACAGCCAGGGCTCTCAGGGCACTGCCACTCTCTCTGGGCTCAGCCAGACTTCCTGGGCTCAGCCAGGGCTCTCAGGGCACTGCCACTCTCTCTGGGCCTCTCATGGCACTGTGCTGGAACAACAGCGGCTCACAGTCAAGGTGCTTACATATTCTCAATGGTGGCCGGTCAAGACACAAAAGCAAACATCCGCCAGTTCCACTACATGGTGGTATGTTCCCAAACAAACAGTCAAGCGGTCCATTAAATTAGGGATGGAAGGTAATTCCCCATAGTCCATAGTCATTCGCCAGGGCTGTCCTGGGGGTGAGGGATGACTTTGACCTCACCCTCATTTCCCATGGAAGACTCAGCATGTGTTTCCTCCTGGGACTACAAGTCCTGCATCCGGGCTGCCTTAGCAAGCACTTCCCAGCCCACAGGGCCGCAACAACCTTCGCTTTCTCCGGCCCTTGCTGGTTGGGGAACTGTCCACGTCTTTTCACCCCTCCACGGGGTCCATCTCTCCGGCAGCTGCTCCTCCTGGTCTTCCTGCGACTGAGTGTTCATACACACAAACTGCTCCACCGCCCTTCAGAGAGCTTTGGCCAGCACCGTACCCTGCTCGCTGCGCCATTTGTCGTGCGGGGGACCCTGCTCGCTGCTCCATGTGTCATGCGAGGCGGCCTGCGGGGTCTCTGGTCCCGCTCCCCACACAAGAACACAGGATATGGCTAGGCCAAAAAGGAACACCCACGGAGCCATAGGTAGGGGAGTCATACTACTATGGTCTCACTGGAGGCTGGGTTTACACGACGTGCGACCTGCTGTCCACTTTGCTGCCAACCGACCGACTCTTCTCCACTCTCCTTCAGTCTCCTCCAGTCTCCTCCTCTCTCCTCGACTTCCCTCCGTAGCCATGGCAGTTATATTAGTGGCCAATGGCTCAATGGTTACAGCTGACGGCCAACCAGCCACAGCTGATGGCTATCTACTACCCGAGCCAGCACCTTTCTATGTGAGGCCGAGAGCCTGGAAACTGCTTTTTGGGGCTCTGTCCCCACAGTGACACACAGGAAGTAGGATCCACAGGATCCACAATCTGCCGTCTGCCTTTCTGCCTGCCAACCAACCAACCAACCAACCAACGCAATTACGGCAGTTGTATCAGTGGCTAATTGGCTAACTGGTTACAGCTACCAGTCATAGCTGATGGCTATCTATTACCTGAGCCAGCACCTTTCCACGTGAGGCCGAGAGCCTGGAAACTGCTCTCTGGGACTCTGTCCCCACACAGTTTTAGGACAGTTGCATTTTTATTAAAAATTTTTTAAAATATAACTTAACACTAAAGAAATTATGCATTCTGGTGGAATTTGGGTCATTGGGGTGGGTGGGAGTAATTAGAATATTCCCTCATTGTTGTGGCTGCTCGTTTGCTGGCCGTGAAAGAATTCATGAGTCAGATAGAAATATAGAAGATTTATTAAAGTAAGAGGATGGTCAGCTAGGCAGAATCTTCTAGAAACTACTGCCCCAAGTCTTTGTTTCATCTTCATTTTTATATTTCCTAGCCAGGATGTAAATTCCTTAAGCCTGTAGTGGAATTTTTAGAGAGTTTGGCTTTGTCATTTGGGGTGGGGGAAGGTGCAGTTAAGCCCGTTATCACCATGCCACCTTTGTATATGTTATGTACATTTAAATTGGAGTCAGGAGTGGATCCCACTCAGATGCAAAGCCTTTCCCAAGTCACAGGATGTCATGCGGGAGACCCTACTCGCTGGGGCATTGTCGTGCGAGGCGGCCTGCGGGGTCTCTGGTCCCACTCCCCACATAAAAACACATGATATGGCTAGGCCAAAAAGGAACACCCACGGAGCCATAGGTAGGGGAGTCATACCACTATAGTCTCACTGGTGGCAATATAGTCTCACTGGAGGCTGAGTCACACAACCTGCAACCTGCTCTCTGCTTCTCTGCCTGCCAACCAACCGATTCAACTTGACTCACTCTCGACTCACTCTCCAATCAGCACAGCCGCGGCAGTTATATCTGTGGCTAATTGGCTAACTGGTAACAGCTGATGGTCAATTAGCTACAGCTGACAGCCATCTACTACCCGAACAAGAACCTTTCTACGTGAGGCTGAGAGCCTGGAAACTGCACTCTGGGACTCTGTCCCCACACTGGGCCAGCACTGGGCTGAAGTAAATGGAAACATTAAAACTGGTATGCATAGTAGTAAATGTATAAGAAGCAAAACCATTAACAGTTGGTGGAAAGGAAGCAAAGGAAAGAAAGAAAGCTTTCAAAAAGTCCCAAGCTAAATTGCATTTGTTAAATCAAATTATACCAGAGATTCAAACTTCAAAATAGAAGATTTAGTGCCACCATTATAATTCCTCTGTCTTAACACTCATATGCTGTCATGAAGACCAATTTCTCCACTCTAAGAGAGGCCTTCATGGGGGAGGAATTCTCTCTCCCAGCAATCCCATGAAACTCATTTCCCCAAAGATTTCCTTCAAGTGGCTTTTGACTTTAGGGTCACTCAGCAGGAGAACTTGTGTTGATGTATTTGGGGTTCATTTCCACTGTACTGTGGGGTGGCGGAAATAACTGCTTTGCTCGAACTTTCCTGAAACAAGGAGGAGGTACTGTGAAGGCATTTTATCTGTTCTCCAGAGATAATATGATATCTTGGATGTGGTACTTCAAAAGGACTCCAAATATTATTGGGGTCAATGTCAATCTGTTAAAAACACAAGGGTTTTTGTTATTTTCACTTGAATACACATTTCAAAGTTTTAGTTGATAAGACAAACTCTAAATTGCCTAGCACAAATTATCTAATCAAATTTTCTATAATGTGACAAAAAATAAAAGGGAATGAAAAATTCCAGTTTGTGTACATGTATGTGTTTATATATAAGTTCTAATTATTTTAACAGTTAATAAGTTCTTGTAATGTATTAGACATTATACAAAACATACACAAAATAGAAACACTTGATTAAAAAAAAGCATGGAATGACTTATTTTATCTTAGGGATTAAAAAAAATTAGTTTTCTTTTTACCTACTGTATTTTGTGTATAATGCACACCCATGTTTTTGGCCCAAACTTTCATGGAAAAAAATCTTTCGTTTTAATTTTTTAATTCAAATTTTTATTTGTTTACATTTAGGTACTTGGTTTTTGTATTATAAAGGAATTTTAACATTTATTTTTTAACATATTATGGTACAAGAAATTTTATGTAACAAATAATTACAAAACACAAGAATAGATACAAGGTACAAGAAATTTTATGTATTGGTAACAAATTTACGATATTTACACATCACAGAAAGCCAAGAACTCTAGTTGTTGCAAGTTCATTGTAAGTTCTACAAAACTGTTTATCATATTTCAGGGTATTATTTTGCACATGGAGATCGTTATTGATTTCTAGAGTTACACTTTTAACTCATAAGCATAAATAAAAGACTTAAAAATGTTTATATAGATGTGGAATTAGTACTACCCATGTATAATATGCATCCTTATTTTTCCTTCATAAATTTGAGCAAAAAAGTGCACAATATACATGGCCAAATATGGTACTTTGATTCTTCTGAAAGACTTTGTATACAAGAGTACAAGTAGATAACAGAATCTGAAGTCAACCTCTCATGAAATTGCTAGGTTAGCTCAGTCTTCAAATAAAACATGCTGAGTAGCCTCTTGAAATGGAAATCAAAAGTGAGAATTTCCTCAAAACCCCTCTTCTTTTTCTCCTCCTTCTCCTTTGTATTAAGATATCATTTGAAACAATCAGCAATTTTTCTCTGGCAATACGTAACTGGCAGGAAAGCAGAATGACCATTTCAAGTGGCCCCTCTTTCATTTTCATCTGAAGAAGTGAGCCATTGAAAGTGTTAATATGGTCATCAAGAGCTGCCTGTCTGTAGAGCTTCGCAATGACTACTTTCCCCAGTGGCCCACTGGCCCATCCCATTCCCAGCATCTTCAAAATTCCCCAAGGCCATGAAGTTAATCTCTTTCATGGCCTTCCGTTTTCTGTGAACACTGGATAGGCTGAAGTTGTTATCAATACAGCACCTTCACTAAAATGTTGAATGGACAAGTAAAGAAGATTCAGGACTACTGGCAAAGAAAGTAAGCAACACAAACATTTCTCAAAGGAAAGGTTGTTTTTAACAGGCAGTTGGTAACTCTTGCCTTGATGAGAAATGAGGGCACAGTATGCTGTTTGTGAAGGGGAAACACTGTACCTTTATGCAGTTTGGGAGGTTAAGAGGTCTGAGATTTATGGAAAAAACGAGGGATTTTTAAAAAGTAGAAGAAACCTCCCTGTGCCTGGCTGCAGGTACAGGAGCAGTGGGGGGGTCTCTCCTCCCTGTGAGGCTGGGAGACTTACCTTCTGGAAGTCAGTGTAATATTCCCTTCTGCAGGACCGCTCCTGACCATCTGTGTATTGGAATCAAGACACAGTAGGAGGTCAGGGCTCCAGTTGGAAAAGTCAGGCCTGCTGTCCAGAAAAAGAGTTGGGAGATGGAGCATTTAAAAGGTCCTATGACACTGGGGGACAAGCCTTGAAGTGTTATGTTATGGATTGAAGCAATCTCTGGAATCTACTTTTCTGGGTCCCTGTGTTTCCCCTGTATGTTAGTTGGGCTTAATATAAAAGAAAGGCAGCTTGGTGTAGTCCAACTAGATAATGACTCTACCCAGAGTTTCATGGCAAGTTATTAAATCTCCCCAAGCTGGGTTTTGAGTCAGACTGCTCAAGGTTTCAACACTAGCACCAGGTGTACAATCTTGAGTAAGGTATCTAATCTTTCTGTCCCTTAGTTTCTTGCCTATAAAGTGGACATATTGAAAGTGCCTACCTCGTTTGGTTGCCATTAGGATTAAATGAAAAAAAATGCACGTTTTAGCTAGAATTGTGGCTTGCCAACAACAGAAATAACCTCTGATTAATTAAGGCAGAGAAAGAATTTTTGAGAGGGTTACCATGACACAGCTGGAGAAGTAGGTTTAGAAAATGAGCAAGAACCAAGACAGGCTGTACCTTGATGGCCCTGAGCCCTGATTGGGAGTCTTGTGAGACTGCAGGACTCAGTTCCATTGCTGCCATGGAGTGTTGCTGAATCTCTGGATTCAATGGCCCATCTGACAGGTAGGACACAAGGGACCAGGGTGTGTATGAAGGAAATGTGAGACTCATTGCCCCAAATAGGATGAAGATTCAGATGTTGAGCTACTAATCAATGGAAAATGTCCACTAAGACTCAAGACATGTAGAATAACACCTTGCAAGGAGCAAGAACTCACTAGAAGCTAGTTGTTACAATAATTCTATTCTATATTCTGTGAGATCATTATGACAATACCTGCCTGAAAAGGCATAAATATATCAAAGACCAAGTCTCGTACTTGGCACGTAATAACATATGCTCAACACATGCTAGCTGATAGTCTGAGAATAGTACGGATAAATTTAAATATTTTAGCCTGATCAGTATCTTCAATGTTCTTCTGCATAAATCATTTTTTAAAAAATCACTATAAAAGAGCAAATAGGCCAAGTTTTCTCTCCTTGATTTACTTTACTACTCCAATATTGACACCTCCTTGTCCAACCTCACTTCACAGGAGAGAAAATATTTGCTGACAGCTGAGTTTTCCCTGAAAATCAAATTCTAATGAAAAATGTACACATGACATAGAAAGCAGCATTTATTAATTTGCACTTTAGTTGCTAAATCTTGGGAAAATGCTTATTTGTAACTCAGAGGAATGTATACTGTCTTAGGAAAAAATGTAAATGATGTCACTGCAAAATTTTTCAAAAGGTTGGATTTGTGCATGTCAGCAATTTTCTTAGGTTTTAGAGGAGAACAAATTAACAACTAAAGATTATATGTATTTTATATCTTTCTTCAGCATCTTATTGAATGTAACCTGTTCCAGTCAGGGATCAAGATCTGGAGGAGGGAAAATGGGTCTGCCGTGCGCTTCCCCTTTTCTCTATTAGATGATGTGTGTTTCTATATAAGGAAACCACATAATTTACAAGGTGCTACTATTCCTTGTTTCCATAGCAATCTGTACTTTCTATTCATCTTGCAAATATTTAATACTTGTTGTGCATTTGTTTGATCTTTGTGTTGTCCCTTGTAAGATCCACCAGGGTGGGAGCTGGTGATATTTGCTATGTAACCTGAGGGCAGAGCTGTGGGTTAGTAAACGGATTTTTGAGCTGGATGACCTGGATAAAGCATCAGATTTGCTATTTCCTTCTATGTGACTTCAACACTTTGTCTCAGTTTTCTCATCTGTAATGCCAGGGTAATGATGTTATCTACCTAATAACATACTGTAAAGGTACCTTCAGGAGGTAATACCTGCAAACTGCCTAGGATACCATAAGGCCTGTAATAAATGCTAACAAGGAGCTGGAAAGAGAGACTTTCTCTCAAGAAGAGCTTTTTCACCAGCTGAGTTGCAATGAGTTGCTGAGTTGCTGAGTAGTCCCAAATATGGAGAACTTTAAAGCCATTCAAGACCAACTGAAATATCAAGATCATTTGCAAATGGCTTATTAGAAACATAAATGTGAAAGGCTTAGGATTCAGGATTCCTGGAAAAACAATGGAAAACATGACAAAGGTCTGGAAACTGGCTTTGATGAGTTAGAAAAGCTGACTTTGAAAGCATTTTCCACGGAGGGCAGGAGTTTGTTTATAATGCTCACCTGAAAGGAAGCCAGCAATTCTAGTGGTTTTGAAGGACCCTGAACACTTTAGTTCACTTGGGAAGAGGGTTTCTGCAAATTGGCAGTAATATGGAGATGTGGACGGTGATGTTAAACGGAGAAATCCGATGCTCTTTGTTCTGCCCTGACAGCTGCTCACAGAGTGAGATGGCTGTTGGGTGGTGGGCATCACTTTCCCAAATGGAGTTAAGTTAAGATAAATGTGATATAGGATTCTGGTGTCTGGTACCTGCGATCTTGGTTTCACATACCTGAAGAATGAGAATGCGGACTCGGAAAGGAGAGTTAGAGGAGCAAAGATTTTTATTAAAGTTAAAGTACAGCTCTCTTATGAGAGGGGGTACCTGAAACTGGGATGTCTGCTGGCTATGGTGAAAGGTTCTTATTTTTATACTTTTTCTTGTATGGTTGCAGAGGGAGCAGGCGCCTTCTAATGGATTTTGTCTATCAGCTTTGCTCTGTTTGTCCAGCCTGAAGGCATTTACGAAATAACCCATTTATCCCCAGAGCGCAATTACATTGTTGCCCTGAAGCGAATAAGTCATTTCAGAACCTGGAGTTCCAAGAAATGGCTGCCTTTGTCCTGGAGTTCCAAGATACGGTTGCCTTTGTTTATTCTACCAGGGACTTCCCTGTTTACCTAACAATAAGCTAGCTAACCTGTCTCAAAAGTACCATTAGGAA
The DNA here is from genome assembly GCF_004115265.2 of Rhinolophus ferrumequinum. NCBI lineage: Eukaryota > Metazoa > Chordata > Mammalia > Chiroptera > Rhinolophidae > Rhinolophus > Rhinolophus ferrumequinum. Next base: position 29,575,286 of record NC_046297.1, on the reverse strand, counting down.
ATGGACACTTGAATTACTGTGCATAATGTGGCCCCTTGTAATAGTATGGTAACCATTTTAAGATTCTAACTAAGTTTTTAAAAGTAAATTTGTTTGACTCTGAAGCTGTAAGATAAAATGTGGCTGTCTGCTGGTTAACCCCGGTCCCTGTGTTCAGATTTGAATTTCTCAGCTGCAGGCTCTCCCTGGGGTTCCTTTTACATATGTATGCATTTTCCATCACAATCAAGTCTACTGAAAGAGTTAGACCAACGCATGAGCCTCAGTTATACAACTTTCCCAGCAACCAACAGCATATAAAATTGCAAAGTAGCATAGGTGGAAATTGGTTGACTAGGTTGGATATTTGCTATTCTGTGAATCTAGTGGACAGCATACCTGTGCTAACATGCACACAGAGTCCACATTTATCTATTTTCATAGATGATCTGGGAGTCTGGGTCTCCGATCTTCCTGCCACTTGATCCAATAACCCTGAGCATCATTGGCTAGGTTAAATAAAATCATCTGCTGCTGACTTTGTTCCAATATTTTTCACTATTTTCTTTGCATTGTGAGTACAAGAAGTGGGCTTTCAGCCTCAGAATGCCCATGTTACAAGGAAAATAAATTAACTGACCTATGTTTATAAGTAATGGTTAGAAATATGCAATAGAAAAGTCTTTTGGGGAATGAGAGAGAAGATGACAATAAGTTGGTACTATTAAAGATGGTACCTTCATGGAATAAACATCCAGGAGGAAACCACAATATTGACCACAATGGGCTGGACCGCAGACCACAGACCAAGAAGAGACAGGCAACTGCTTCCTGAATACAATGGCTTTGCTTGCCATGGCCATGGAGGAGGCAGCTGTGAACAGAAGTGCAGGATTCACCTGGGCTTTTGCTTATGCAGGACGCTGAGGACCGGTGTCTTCTACGACCCGAATTTCAGATTTCTCATGGAAGCAGCTGTTCCTTGATGGCAGGAAAGAAGACAAGAGGGCCCCCTATCTTGCCTATATTGTACAGATTCTAACCCAGGAAAGAAGTAGGCAGCCAGAGGAAATATAAAGAAACCTCAAATTATGTTTTTCTTTTTCATGAGAACATGTCTTATCTACATTCCATTTTAATCATAAATTAGTGTATAGAATGTAGATGCAACTCCCTATTTACATTATCAGTGTGCTTTGCACACTCTTGAGAAGAGTCTCACTCATACTTATGGCACAATGAATGCATTCCTTATCAATTATCATCAAGGCACTAATTTAGTGTCTCTGTGCAATTAGATTTGGCTTGAAACAAGGCTTCATTTCTCAGGGGATCGCTCATGAATTCACTTTATTGTCTCTTTGTTCCCTTAGTGGGGTCTTTTCAGACTAGCACAAGGGAATGCTGCTCCTGGGCAAATCACAGCCCTGAGGACCAGGAAGTGGCTGATGGTGTCCCTGGGCCTTGCTTACAAGATCTAGTTCCTTTCCTACTGTTTGGCTACAAAAAAGATTTTGAAATAAAAATTCCAAACTGGTTGCTTTCAAATAAAGAAAGCTTCAAAATATGTTGTTTGTGAAAATTCATGCTCAATAGTTAACACTTTCTCCTGAATTGAAATACTGATCACATGATCAGGTTTCTAAGCTCCACAGGATATCTACCCTGCCCTGTTGTAACAGTTTGAGCACCAAGCATTCTGTTTTAATGAGACAGGGATCATTGTTGAGAATATAACTGCGGTTTACAAACACCTGCTCACCCTCCCTCCGTCATCATGCGTGCATGTACAAATACAGTTTTCAGCAAGTACAGGTCTATTTCTCAATTGCTTCAACAGGTAAAAACTGGCACAATTTCCTGGCATAGCATGCACTCCAATTGGCTTTCTAGCTGATACCTGTTCTGGGTAGCTTCAAGTGGATATATCATAAAGCCTTCCTATGATCATCCAACTATGAAGCATTCCAGTGGGCTTGCATTTAAAACTTGGTGATTGCACAGACCACGTAGAAGAATTTGAGAATTACAGACAAAGTGGGAAGAAGCACCGTGTGGCTGCTGTTGGATCCCCAACTATACTTGGCAGAACAGGTGTATGTCAAGGTGACTCTTACTCCCAGGAGACAGTGCCTTGGAGAGCTGCAAGTTGCAGCGTGCAGTGAAATTTTTAGGAGTGAGGTGTAAAATTCCAAAGGTTTGGGTTCAGTTCAGATAAGCACCCACATGTTTGGGCCTTCAGTAGAAACCTGTCTGAAATGTCTCAGACAGCATGCAAGTTGGTCTGGAAGGCTTGCAGTAACTGTATTTCTCCTGAGGTTTTTGATACTTCCTGTAAGAGTCAGACCAGAATAGCCTTTCCATGTCTGAGCCAAATATGGAAAAGTAATGAAACAGTCTTCTCACTTTCTATTGTTTTGCGTTAAAAGATCATATTTATTTGATGGCTGTGAGTGCTTTACACAGAGATGAAGTAATAGAAAAGTTCAGATATTTAGGCTCCTGTTTGGTTGGGGAAGTCTGTAGAAGCAGTGTTGGGAGTGGGTTGGGAGTGGGTTTTACTCAGACAGTTTGACCATACCTAGCCACATCCCTATAAGTGGTTACTTTTATTCTGAGTAAGGGAAACAGTGACAGGACTGTATAGCAGACCCAGATTTGTGCTGGAGGCCCAAGTTTCTAGGAGTTGATGGAATGGCCATGCTGGTCAGGAAATCTGAGTTGATTTCCTGGAGATTCAGCATCTATAGGCAGCACAGAGGGGGATGGTGCTTCATCTGCCATAGCTTCTATAAAGCTGGGTGAGTGCTGCAGGCTGGGGCTAGCAGGACCTCAGACTCTTTCCAAATCCCACACTGTTCTTCGGGTATTACATAAGGGACTGAATTAGGCCTTTCCTTGCAGCAGAAGTGGAAAAACAACTGCTTACTGTCACGCAGGGTGTCATGCTGGGTCTCTGGTCCTGCTCCCTGCATAAGAACGAAGGACATGGAGAGGCCATAAAGGAACACCAATGGAGCCATGGATGGGGGATCCATACCACTATATTCTCGGTAGCGGCTGGGTTGGAGACACAGGAAGCAGGAGCCACACAATCCACAATCTGCCCACCGCTTCTCTGCCAACTGACCCCACTTGCTAACTTCAATCCACCGCTTGCTAGCTCAGCCACGGCAGTTACATCAAGGGCCAATGGCCAACTGATTACAGCTGATGGCCAACTAGTCACAGCTGATGGCCATGTACTACCCGAGCCAGCACCTTTCCATGTGAGGCCGAGAGCCTGAAAACTGCTCTCTGGGACTCTGTCCCCACACTTACTTTGGTAGCAAAGCAGGGATTTTCCCTACCGGAAAAAGAGACATCATTATGTTTAGCATGCCTGTTCTCTAACATGATCTCCACGGAGCAGTCTCTTTTAGGGAGGTAGCAAGACTTTAGAAACAAGAACTCCTAAATGACAGTACCTGGTCTGAATATGCTATCAGAATACTTTCTTTTGGTAAGAAGCATGACAGTTTGTTCCTTGGTGATGGAGCCAAAACACTGCTGCAAATTTGCTTACTTATCAGTTCCTTCTCCTGACCATCCAATCTGCAAAATGGACAAGGACTGGCAAGTCAGTCTTCCAGCCATTTCCTGCATTTTCTCAGTATCCCCCTTGTATTACTAATTTTAATATAACATTAAAGCAGTTTGGAAAAGATTTTCCACAGAGATCATGTTGGACCACAAAACCCACCCCTTTGGGCTTTCCTGTCTTGTCCAGTCTTTCTGAGGGACAGGAAATGGTGCAGAGTAAGGTGCCCTTGGAGGAAGCTCCTAATGTGGACCTGCTGATTCAGTTCTGGAGGTGGGTTTTCAACTTGGCAAGCACTCTGCTCTGATACAAAGAAGCGTTGCTGTGAAGGGCGGTGGCTCTGCCCACGCCTCTTTTGGAAACCTGCTCCATCTGATGTGAGAGCCAGGTTGTCTGGGGAAACCTGGGGGATGGAGCCCCTGGGTGTTCTGCCAGGCTGAGGAGGTTGGGCTGCTGCTTAGATTCAGAGACAAGAGGCTTCACCCAAATCCTGAGAGGGTTGCTTGCTTATCTTGTAGTCCTGAGTCCCTTGTCTGTGGAGAAAAGATCAAGCAGAGAAGCATCAGCTAACTGTGGAGAAGTGTTATGAAGTCTAAAGCCAAATGATGTGGGACATTTGGAAATATTTGAACAAAAGATTAAAGCCTGTGAATTTAATAACCCAACTTCACCTAATTAGCTGCCACCTGGCTACTCAATCTTCCTTGCTGACTATTATTGATAGGCTGCTGCCCTCTGTACTCCCTCCCTCTAGCCTGGCTTCACCCCAGGTGGCATGTTTTCAGAGATTTGCACATGAGAAGTAATAGCAGTTTGCAGCGAAAGTTGGGGACAAAATGACTGAGGTGGGGAAGAAGGGACAGGTGGCGAAGGGACAGAGGAACATGTTAAGTACAGAGACTCTAACATGTGTGCACTTGAGAGCAAAAGTCATGATTTTTCAGAATTCTAAAATACCAAATGGACCCAATTAATACTGCCTGATGCACACACTTCAGAGGTGTGAATAGTGAACTATTTTCAGTAAAGAATGTTCTTTTCTTGGAGTTGGCTGGAGCCTAGAATGAGTAGGTAGGGAGAGTTGAAGCTTCCTAAGGTCAATGTTCTAGGTGGCAGTGACCAGGATTCTAGAATCCAAGCTCAGCCCTTTTGGGGGTGTGTGTGGGAGGATTACCCCTGTTCTGTGTCTCGACTTAGGCAATTATCCTGATTATCCTGTACTTGCCTTCTCTGTGGAGGTGCTGACCCTCGCCGCAGAGCAGAGAAAATGTTCCTGGTAGATCGGCAGGCAATACCAACCTCCCATGGTATTGATGGAAACAATACCATGTGTTTTATAAATGATCTGAATAAAGTGTATCCTTCATCCAACTGCCATGAGACATATATGTTCAGAATGCGTAGCATCATTCTGTTTGATTTGCTCCTTAAGCTTTGTGGAGCTCTTTGATGAGCAAAACGATTCTCACAAAATGATTTTTTAATATCTTTTGGTTAATGACTATTAGTGATAATAAAATTGTTGTTTTGTTGTTGTTGTTGTTGTTAGTATGGACACAACTAACCAATATAACATATATTTTAAAATGTTCACTTATCTTGAACTTTTCCACAAGCTTTTCCTTTCTCTGTGGGCTGTGGTGTTTCTGTGGAGGTTTGAATAAATGTAGCAGATATCCACAAGGTGAGTCTTGGTCCAATAACTCCAGTCCCCACAGTTAACATTATGTGCTGCTTTCATTTTACTGTATGTCTTTCAAATACTTTCCTCAAGAAATATATCCTAGGTCACCCAGTACAGCACAGCAACTAAATATGTTGGCCAACAACCCTGAAAGTAGATCTCCCAGTGTCGTGCGGGGCGGCCTGCGGGGTCTCTGCTCCCGCTCCCCACATAAGAACGCAGGATATGGCTAGGCCAAAAAGGAACACCCACGGAGCCATAGGTAGGGAAGTCATACCACTATGGTCTCACTGGAGGCTGGGTTCACACGACGTGAGACCTGCTGTCCGCTTTGCTGCCAACCGACCGACTCTCCTCCACTCTCCTCCACTCTCCTTCACTCTCCTCCACTCTCCTCCACTCTCCTCCACTCTCCTCTACTCTCCACTCTCCTCCACTTCCCTCCGTAGCTGCGGCAGTTATATTAGTGGCCAATGGCTCAATGGTTACAGCTGACGTCCAACCTGCCACAGCTGACGGCTATCTACTACCCGAGCCGGCACCTTTCCACGTGAGGCCGAGAGCCTGGAAACTGCTCTCTAGGGCTCTATCCCCACATGCAGAAACCCCGATCTGTCCTCTAGGGGTGTTACTTTAAACTGTGGATTATTTTTGAAAACTGTATTCTTATTCTAAGTTTCATTTTAGAGGTTTGCATTTATTTTTAATTTTGCTAGTCTCCCTTTTCTTCCAAGAAACCTGGGGAAGCTAGGTTAAACCCACTAACCAGATGACAGCAAGCTGGGGTATTTGTGCAGAAAGTGTGAGAAAAAACCCAACACCCTTGCTTCGTAAGCCCCTCCTCAGCACTTAGCTATGTTCATGCCCTGTTTTGGGGAGCAATGCAGTGCATGTGTCATTTGGGCCTTTTCCAACTGATCATTCTCAAATTTTGAGTCTGGATTAAAAATGGACCGACTTTGGCCATTGCCCTTTAACTCCCACACTGCTCTAGGTCCACATGGATGGGAGGGAAGCCCCTGAGCTCCGTGAAAGGCTCTCGTCCTTCACATGCTTTCTAAAGCTTTTGTTTGTTTACCCTTCACACATGGGTTTACTGCTGAGGCAGCCAGAGTAGGGTTCTCACTTTTTTATTTTGATGTGTGAAAAGCACATACATTTCATGTTTATTATTGTTGAATTTTTCAGCTAAGCTAAAGACATACAACGAGATGGCTTATTCTTAGGGGACCAAGTTCAGACATTTCACAACTTACAAATGATTGTCTTTAACATGAGCCACTTATTCTATGTCTTCTTTGTTTATGAAGAAGTTTCCTTATTTAATGTTAATAAAATGACTAATGCACAGTTTGTGGGTCAGTGTCTCTTAGATTCTTGACCTAATCTTATGCATAGTCCCTGTGAGAAGGTTCCCTTTGATGTAGTGATAAAATCTCTGCTGAGTCCCATTGCATGCCTACCACACACTGCAGAAGGTGCTGAAGATGTGACCCTGGTCAAGACAAAGACCAATGATGTTCACTTTGGGTTCAATCACAGAACATTCTTTCAGTTTGGTCCAAAATAAACTTGTATAACAACGATTTGAATGTACAACTTGAATTAGAAAGCCAAAAGGGCCTTAATAAATCATAAAGCCCTAAATTAATTTCTCCTAGAGAACCTTTATCCTAGGTCTTTTTAAAATTTACTGGCCATTCAGCCTCTGATTTGGAACTTCTATTAGTTTTTCAAGCATAATACATCATACTTTCTTAAAAAGGGTTGAGTGCAATGGATACCCTAACCTCCCAGATTCTGACATCTCAAAATGCCCGGAGGCTGGTCTGAACTAGAATTTGTACAGCAGAATCTCTCCCTGTTAGAGGCAGACAAGTTCCCCTAAAATTCACATATTCTCCCTAAAAGCGTGGTATCTATGTGGATCGGTAATTTTGCAAAAGCCATGATTTAATTTAATAATGTTGATTTTGGTTGGCTTAACCATACATAATAAACATTTTCTGAGCTCTAAAATAAAATTAGAGGCTTTTTCTCTTAATCTTATTTCCATAACATTTCAGACTCAGATTTGGCACAAAGGAGAAGGTGCCAAAATGCAAAATTTTTGAGACACGAGAAAACCCAGGAGGCATTATTAAGTATTTATCATCAAAAGTTTCCAGATTTTAACCCAATATATTATTTTAAAAGGTTTTGGAGTCAGCCAGATTTGGACTTGAATCCCAATGTTGCCACCTTCTAGTCGTGTTATTGAGCAAGTTCTTTTTTTTTTATCCTAGTGTCCTCTTTAGTAACACGAAGCAAATGGGCACCTACCTCACAAGACTGTGTCTACCGCATCAGCAACTAGCACACAGTAGGTATTCAATTAGGTCAAATTTGACTAGTTATACCATTTTTCGCTCTGTCCCTTACTTCCCTCTATGTGATCTACCTAATTTAAGAAATCAGATCCCTTAAATACAAATTCCAATGTGTTCACAGTCAATGAACTTTTTCTCCTAACAAAGAAAGGGGAGAATAGAGGTGTCTTGGAGATTAAGGATATGGAATAATGATGGAAAGAAAAGTTAAATCAGGTCGAAATTGTTATTATTATTATCACTATTTTTAATTTATTGGGGTGACAATTGTTAGTAAAGTTACATAGGTTTCAGGTGTACAATTCTGTATTACATCATCTATAAATCCCATTGTATGTTCACCACCCAGAGTCAGTTCTCCTTCCATAACCATATATTTGATCCCTCTTACCCTCATCTGTCACCCCCCAACCCCTTACCCTCTGGTAACCACTAAACTATTGTCTGTGTCTAAGAGTTTTTGTTTCTCATTTGTTTGTTTTGTTCTTTTGTTGTTTTTGGTTTATATACCACATATGAGTGAAATCATGTGGTTCTCTGCTTTTTCAGTCTGACTTATTTCACTTAGCATTATAATCTCAAGGTCCTTCCATGTTGTCACAAATGGTCCTATTCATCTTTTTTTATCGCAGAATAGTATTCCATTGTGTATATATAACACAACTTCTTTATCCATTCATCTATCAACGTACATTTTTGGTTGTTTCCATTTCTTGGCCATAGTAAATATAGCTGCAATGAACATTGGAGCACACGTGTCTTTATGGATAAATGTTTTCAGATTTTTTGGGTAGATACCCAGGAGAGGGATTGCTGGGTCATATGGTAATTCTATTTGTAATTTTTTGAGGGACCTACACACTGCCTTCCATAATGGCTGCACCAGTCTGCATTCCCACCAACAGTGTATGAGGGTTCCTTTTTCTCCACAGCCTCTCCAACACTTGTTACTATTTGCCTTGTTGATGATAGCCATTCTGACTGGGGTGAGGTGATATCTCATTGTGGTTTTTATTTGCATTTCTCTGATGATTAGTGATGTTGAACATTTTTTCATACCTTTATTTGCCATTTGTATGTCCTCTTTGGAGAAATGTCTCTTCAGGTCCTCTGCCCATTTTTCAATTGGGTTGTTTGTTTTTTAGTTGTTGAGTTGCATGAGTACCTTGTATATTTTGGATATTAGCCCCTTATCGGAGGCACTGTTTGCAAAAATCTTCTCCCATTCAGTTGGTTGCCTCTTTATTTTCTTGATGGTATCTTTTGCTGTGCAGAAGCTTTTAAGTTTCATATAGTCCCATTCGTTTATTTTAGCTTTTACTTCCCATGCATTTGGAGTCAAATTCATAAAAGGCTCTTTAAACCCAAGGTCCATAAGTTTAATACCTATGTTTTCTTCTACGCAGTTTATTGTGTCAGGTCTTATGCTTAAGTCTTTGAACCATTTTGAATTAATTTTGGTACATGGAGACAGATAGCAGTCCAGTTTCATTCTTTTGCACGTGCCTAACCAATTCTCCCAGTACCATTTATTGAAGAGGCTGTCATTTCTCCATTGTATGATTTTTTTGCTTCTTTGTCAAAAATTATCTATCCATATTTATGTGGTTTTATTTCTGGGTTCTCAATTCTATTCCATTGGTCTATGTGTCTGTTTTTTCTGCCAATACCATGCTGCTTTGATTACTGTAGCCCTGTAGTACAAGCTAAAGTCAGGGAGTGTGATCCCTCCAGTATCGTTCTTTTTTCTTAAGATTGCTTTGACTATTCCGGGTCTTTTGTGGTTCCAAACAAATCTGATGACTTTTAGTTCTATTTCTTTAAAAAATGCCATTGGGATTTTGATGGGGATTCCATTAAATATGTATATTGCTTTGGGTAATATGGCCATTTTAACTATGTTTATTCTTCCAATCCATGAGCATGGAATGTCTTTCCATTTCTTTGTGTCTTCTTCAATTTTTGAAAAATGTCTTATAGTTTTCAGCATATAGGTCTTTCACATCCTTGGTTAAGTATATTCCTGGGTATTTTATTCTTCTTGCTCCAATTGCAAAAGGAATTGTTTTTTGTATTTCTTTTTCTGAGATTTCATTGTTAGTATATAGGAATGCAATGGACTTTTTTATGCTAATTTTGTAGCCAGCAACTTTACTGTATTCGTTGATTGTTTCTAATAGCTTTTTGGTGGAGTCTTTAGGATTTTCTATATATAGCATCATGTCATCTGCAAAAAGTGACAATTTAACTTCATCCCCAATTTGGATGCCTTTTATTTCTTTCTCTTTCCTGATTGCTCTGGCAAGGACTTCCAACACTATGTTGAAAAGCAGAGGTGATAGGGGACAACCCTGTCGTGTTCCTAAATGTAGAGCAAAGGGCTTCAGTTTTTCACCATTAAGTATGAGATTAGCTGAGAGCTTGTCATATATGGCCTTTATTATGTTAAGGTATTTTCCTTCTATACCTATTTTATTAAGTGTTTTAATCATAGATGGATGTTGTATCTTGTCAAATGCTTTTTCTGCATCAATTGATATAATCATATGATTTTTGTCCTTTATTTTGTTTATGTGATGTATCACATTGATGGATTTGCGGATGTTGAACCATCCTTGTGCCCCGGGGATGAACCCCACTTAGTCGTAATGAGTAATCTTTTTAATGTATTCTTGTATTCGATTTGCTAGAATTTTGTTTAGGACTTTTGCATCTGTATTCATCAGAGATATTGGTCTGTAGTTTTCTTTTTTTTGTGTTGTCCTTACCAGGTTTTTGTATCAGGGTAATGTTGGCCTCATAAATTGAGTTAGGGAGTACTGTCTCTTCAATTTTTTGGAAGAGTTTGAGCAGGATTGGTATTAGATCCTCTTTGAAGGTTTGGTAGAATTCACTAGTGAAGACATCTAGTCCCGGACTTTTGCTTTTGGGAAGGTGTTGGATGACTGATTCAATTTCCTTACTGGTGATCGGTCTGTTTAGATTTTCCAGTTCTTCATGGTTCAGCCTAGGAAGGCTATATGTTTCTAAGAACTTGTCCATTTCTTCTAGGTTATTGAATTTGGTGGCATATAGTCCTTCACAGTATTCTTGGATGATACATTGTATTTCTGTGGTGTCCGTGATAACTTCTCCTTTTTCATTTCTGATTTTGTTAATTAGTCTTCTCTCTTTTTATCTTAGTGAGTCTAGCCAAGGGTTTGTCAATTTTGTTAATCTTTTCAAAGACCCAACTCTTTGTCACATTAATTTTTTCTATTGTCTTTTTGTTCTCTATTTCGTTTAGTTCTGCTCTGATTTTTGTTCTTTCCCTTCTTCTGCTGACCTTGGGTTTCATTTGTTCTTCTTTTTCTAATTCTTTAAAGTGTAACATGAGGTTATTTTTTGGGATTTTACTTGTTTCTTGGGATAGACCTGTAATGATGTAAATTTCCCTCTTAAAACTGCTTTCCCTGCATCCCAAAAATTTTGGTAGGATGTATTTTCATTGTCATTTGTTTCTATATATCTTTTGATCTCTCCCCTAATTTCTTCTTTGACCCAGTTGTTCTTTAAAAGTATGTTGTTTAGTCTCCATGTTTTGTGTTTTTTCCTGCTTTCTTTTTGCAGTTGATACCCAATTTCAAAGCCTTGTGATCAGGGAATATGCTTGGTATGATTTAAATCTTTTAAATTTGCTGAGGCTGATTTTATATCCCAAGATATGGTCTATCCTTGAGAATGTTCCATGTACACTAGAAAAGAATGTATAGTCTGATGTTTCAGGATGAAGTGCTCTATATATGTCAATTATGTCCATTTCATCTAATGTGTCATTTAGGGCTGCTCTTTCGTTATTTATTTTCCGATTGGATGATCTATCCATAGCTGTCAATGATGTATTTAAGTCCCCTAGTATAATTGTGTCTTGGTCAATTTCTCACTTTAGTTCTGTTAGTAGTTGCTTGTTATATTTCGGTGCTCCCTGATTGGGGGCATAAATATTGATGAGTGTTGTATAGCCCCTTCTTGTGGTATAGTCCTCTTTACCATTATGAAATGTCCATCTTTGTCTCATTTTCACCCTGAAGTCTGTTTCATCTGATATCAGTATGGCTACACCTGATTTTCTCTGGATACCATTTGCTTGGAGTGTCAATTTCCACCCTTTCACTTTGAGTCTATGCTTGTCCTTGTAGTTGAGATGTGTCTCTTGGAGACAGCATATGGTTGAGTTTAGTTTTTTGATCCAATCTGCTACTCTGTGCCTTTTTATTGGTGAGTTCAGTCCGTTCATATTTAGGGTGATTATTGATATGTGAGGATTTCCTGTCATTCTATCTTTAGTTTTCTGGTAAGGTTGCGTCTCCATTGTTTCTTTTTCTTTTTGTTATTGTCTATTATTTCTGTGTGGTGGTATTCTATGATGTTTCCCTCTGTTTCTTCCTTTATTACAGTATATGTTTCAGTTCTGGATTTTGTTTTGAGTGGTTTCCCTTAAGTTTATGTAAAATAAAGTTTGATATTTAGAGTATTGCATATTCTTTAGCATGCTTACTTTCTCCATTCCCATATTCTGGTTCAGGCCTTTACTCTCCCCCTTTTTATGTTTTGGTTGCCACAAATTGTCCCTGTTGATGGTTGTCAAATAGCCTCCTATGGCATTTCTTGTAGTGCATGTCGTGTATTAGAAAATTCCCTCAGCTTCTGTATGTCTGGAAAGGTCTTTATTCCTCCTTCATATCTAAAGGAGATTTTTGCTGAGTATTCTTGGCTCATAATTTCTCTCTTTCGATAGTTTGAATATTTGGTTCCACTCCCTCCTGGTTTGTAGAGTTTCTGCTGAGAAATCTGATGATAATCTATGGGCTTTCCCTGTAGGTTACCATCTTCTTTTCCCTGGCTGCCTTGAGGATTTTTTCTTTGTCGTTGATTTTAGACAGCTTCAATGCAATGTGCCTTGGAGAAGGCCTGTTGGGATTGAGGTAATTAGGTGTTCTAGTTGCTTCTTGGATTTGAGGATCCAGTTCTGTCCACAATTTGGGAAGTTCTCATCAACAATTTGTTTGAATATATTCTCGTTTTCCTTCTCTCTTTCTTCTCCTTCAGGTATGCTTATTATTCTTATATTGTTTTTTTCTGATGGAGTCAGAAAGTTCTTGTAGAGTTCTTTCATTTCTTTTAATTCTCAAGTCTCTTTCTTCTTCCATCTGTGTGATTTCCAGGTCTATCTTCGATGTCATGGATTCTTTCCTCCATCTGGTCAACTCTACTACCTAAGCTGGTTATTTCATTCTTAATTTCTTCTATTGTGTTCTTAATCTCCAGAAATTCTATTTTGTTCTTTTTTAAAATTTCAATCTCTTTCATCAAATGCTCATGTTGTTCTTTGATTGTGTTTCTGAATTCATTAAACTGCCTTTCTGTGTTTTCTTACATCTCATTGAGTTTTTTCAGAACTGCAATCTTGAATTCTCTGTCATTTAAGTCACATATTTCCATATCTTTAAGTTCCTTTTTTGGAGACTTTTCACTTTCTTTCTGAGCTGCCTTGTTGCCTTGTTTATTCATGGCAATTACTGATTTAGTATTTCTCTTCCTAGACATGTACAGGAGTGGCTTCTGCAACATGTTGATAGGATGATGTCTTTCTTTTGTTTTCCAGTACTTGTTGGTTGAATGTTTTATTTTCTCTCCAACTGCAGCCCTTTTTTTTCTCTCACACGGTAGTGCTATGTTTTCTCTGCACTATTCCAGGTTGTCACACAATGGGGGTTTCCCTGGAAGACAGGCTTCTCCTCTGTTAATAGATCACCTGGGTCACAGGGTGCAGTGTCCGTGTGGTTATGCAGAGAGCTTTTGAAGTTCCACAGCTCTTCCTGCACCAGATTTAGAGCCCGTATATTTCAGCAGTTCTGTTTACTCCTACAGGAATCCACCCAGATAGGTGGGGACAGGGGCGGGGTGAGTAGTTAGAAGTGGCCCAGAGCAATGGCGGCAACCACCACCACAGCCAGTTCTGCTTCCACAGCTCCCTCCCCCTTGCTGGAACTAATTGGGCTGCAAATCTGTGTCTGCAGTCCACAGTTCTCAGAACAGCAAATATTCTGTTCTTTTGATCTGACACTGCTACTGTTCTGCTTCTAGCACTGGGCAGGTGGTGGCGGGTGAGCTCTGGGAGGGTAAGTAGGGGGCTGCTAGTCTCAGTGCCTAAGGCTTCCATTCTCTGCTCGGCAGTGAAGGCTTAAACCACCGTTTACAGCCTTCTTCCCTCAGTCTTTTCCCCGAGGTCTCTGCCATGAACTTTGGGTTCAGCGTGTTATATGCTGTCCCTTCAGCCCTGTAGGCCATAAGCTGAGCCCTAGCAGTCCAAGTTCTTCCCTCTCCCGTAGCTGCGGAAGTTCCAGGATGCAGCGAGCTCGGAGCACTGAGCTATGTCTGGGTCCTGCACCCATGGGGCTCTATCTCCTTTCTTCTCCCTTCTCTCCTCCCCCGCTTGTGCGATTTTCCCACCTTTCAGTGAATTCAGGAGTGGGCCTCTTCGTCTTGCCTGTCTGCTGTGCAGGGAGTCCCTTGTGGAGTTATAGTTGTTCGATTAGTTGTAAATTCCAGGGGAGATTTACAGAGGCTCACTTCACGCCGCTATTTTGATGACGTATCTCCCAGGTCGAAATTATTGATATGGGCTCATTAAGCAGAGGCTGTGCATTTAATGTTGCACCTTAGCGAGTTAGAGAGGGTTCTAACAGTTCAGTTGGCTGAAATATGGACTAAAAGATGGCCCACAGTGAACAAATTGGAAATGCTAAACTTATCTTGATTTAATGTAAGGCTTAGGGAGATTTGAATATTTGAGTGGATTTATCATTTAAGATCTATTCATCCTTGCTAGGAAGGTTGAGAAGACATGCATTTCACTACTATGAGAATGAATTTATTATGGGAGCCCCAAACTGTTGATGAGCTCTGTGTTTTCTCTTTACTGTAGACTAGACCTCACAGTGATAACTGCAGCCACTCAATTGGAAAAATGTAAAAGTAATGGAAACCATAAGTTTTTTTTTTTTTTTTTTTTCTGTATCTGTAGAAGTAATTGGATCCTGGGTAGGATGGGACAAGAGGTGGCACTCAACTGCTAAAGGCAAGGTGGATGTGGTTACATAATGGACAGCAGAATCAAAGCAATAATCAGAATAGTCTGATTTACACAAACCTATGACATTGGTTTGTTGATCATGGTGTTTCTAGAATAGAAGTGAAACATATAAGAAACCTATTAAATTTTTACTTGATTTGTATAGGCAGAAAAGTTCTAGGTCAAGAGAACAGAAGTCTAACATGAATCTTAAAAATAGAGTCACAACCCCTCAACTGATTCTTGGACTGGAGCCAGTTTATAGACCCAAGACCCCTTGAATGAAGAGGAGGTGGGGTATACTCCAGGAAGGACGCTGGTTGCCAAAATCTTATCCTGCCAAAATCTTTCGCTAGCCTTCCACAAAGGGACTTACAGCTTTCAGATTTGAACTGCAGCATTGGTTTCCTCAATCTTCAGCCTGCCAACGTGTCCTGCAGATTTTGGACTTGCCAGCCTCCATAATCATGTGAGTCAATCCCTTACAATAAATGTCCCTCTGTATACAAATCCTATTTGTTCTGTTTCTCTAGAGAACCCTAACACAGATATAGTAGAGTTACTGTACACAAAGCAAGTGGCTGACTATTAGTGCCCAGTCATTCCAGGATCTAAACTACAGAGATCTCCATCAGCTCCCATTGTGAGCTGGGGGCACTGTTTCCCATGCTGCTGTTTGTGGATTCTTCTAGACTCTCATGCTTGAACTCCACCTCCTTCAGGTCTCTGCCACACGGTAACTTTCTCACTGAGTCACCTCTGACTGAGTGTGATGATGAGTGGGGAAAACAAAGGAGTACATACACACATGAGTTTAAAAGGTTTTAGTATATATATATATATCATATTGATCAAAAATCACTTAGCTAAATATACATAGAAAGTTAATAGGGAGCATCCAACAGCAGTAATAAATTCTATAGGATAGAAACTATTACAGTAGATGTCAAAAGCTCCTCAAACCATGGGGAAGCAACATTGGAGAGGTCGTGAACCAGCCAGACCTCACCAGGAAGTCAGGGCATCTCTTGATACTGTAAGCTGCATACAAGTTCTCAATTCCAACACCAAAATGATCAATGCACTGCCAGTTGAGGTCTGTCTTATATATCTCTTCAGATGTATTTTTGAGCCAAGTTTCTTGTTCCTGCCTCTGCCTCCCGCTGCCCCGACCCCTCTCCCATCCAGGGAATGGTCAGTTCTGGGAGGGTTCGGCAATTACTGTGATAAAAATATTGCTTATCTGGCTGAAGGGCCAGTTCATTCTGACAAAAAATACCTACTGTTCTTGCCTGGGACCATTGGCCCAAGGCCTTCCAAAGCCTGGCAATGTGCCTGACACGTCACTCCTATATACCTTAGTTTTGTTTTTTTTTTTACCTTATCTGCTGATGTGAGAGAAACAGACAGAAAGTAACATCATCCCATATCTCTCCTGTGGGGGATGAGATGAGGTAGAATTTTCTTAACCCTAACCTAATCATCAGCTCATGTGAGGGAAAAACACAACGGCACCTCATGTGAGGGAATAAAAAGCTAACAGACATACCTAACCATCACCTCATGAGGGAACTACCATCACCTCATGAGGTAGAAACCTAACCATCACCTCACATGAGGGAAAAACAACAGCATCTCATGTGAAGGAACAAAAAGCTAAGAGACAAACCTAACCATCACTTCATGAGGGAGAAACAGACAACATGAAACAATGAAGCTATACCAGGCCTGGACGCTCTATCAGCCAATGAAGGCGAATTTTCCTAACATCTTTCCCACACTGTGCCATTAAAAAGCTGCATTGCCCTTTGAGTATCTCACTCTTTCCTCTTCTTGCTTTGTTATTTTCATAGCATGTATCATCATTAGACATACTATATATTTCACTTGGTTATTTTGTTTTATATTTTATTACCACAAACTATACACTCAATGAGGGTGGAATTTTTTTGCTTTGTTCACTGCTGTATCCCCTAGATAGTGCCAGATATGTAATAGGTATTCACTACTAAATAAATGAATTCTAGTTTGTTACAGTAATTTATCTTAACCAGAGACCAAATTCAAATCCTCTGTCCTTTTTTATTTTTAATATACTATACTTTTCCCTAGAGATCAGCTTCTTATGTGAGACAGCTATTTTGTCTCTTTTCTTTCATTGGCCTCCAATAGGTCTTTGATCAAAGCTCTCAGAGAACTAAAATATAGACACCTGCAAAGAAAATGAGTATATTCCTATTAGAATGGCTATCATCAGAAAGACAAGCAATAACAAATACTTGTGAGTATGTAGAGAAAAGGGAAACTTTGTGCACTCTTGGTGGGATTGTAAACAGGTACAGACAATATGGAAAACAGTATGACAGTTCCTCAAAAAATTAAAAATAGAACTACCATATGATTCAGCAATTCCACTTCTGGGAATATATCCAAAGAAAATGAAAACACTATGTCTAAGGGACATCTGTATCCCCATATTCATAGCAGCATTATTTAAAATAGTTAAGATATTGAAACAACCTAAGAGTTCATCGGTGGATGACTGGATAAAGAAGATATGGTCATTTATACATATCTAATAATGTATAATAATTTTATACATGTTTAATAATGTATAATAATGTTTACATGTTTAATAATATTCAATCATAAAAACAAGAAAAATCTTCCATTTGTGACAACATGGATCAATCTTGAAGGCATTCTGCTAAATAAAACAGAAAAAGAAAAACAGTGTATGATCTCATTTACATGTGGAATATAAAAACAACAACAACAACAACAGCAGCAACAGAAACAACAAAACTACATGCATAGAAGAGATCAGATTTGGGGTTACCAGAGGCAGGGGTGTGGGGAAGAGGAAATGGAAGAAGATAGTCAAAGGTACAAACTTCCAGTTATAAGAAAAGTACTAGGGATGTAATTTACATGTCTATAGTTAATACTGGTTTATGGTAAATATATATGAAAGTTGTTAAGAGAGTAAGTCCTAAATGTTCTCATAACGAGAAAAAAAAATTTTGTTTATTTTTTGTGTTGATATGAGATGATGGATGTTAACTAAACTTACTGTGGTAATCATTTCACAATATATGTAAATGAAATCATTATTCTGTACACCTTCTACTTATATAATGCCGTATATCAATTATATCTCAATAAAATTGAAAAAAAGAAAGTGAGTATAATAATGTTTTTCACATTTATTTATTTTAATTTATTTTTAAATTACAGTTGCTATAAAATATTATTTTAGTTTCAGGTGTACAACATAGAAATTACACATTTATGTACCTTACAAAGTGACCAACACAATAAATCTAGTACCCATCTGGCATCATACATAGTTATTACAATATTATTGACTATATTACCTGTGTTGTACTTTACATTCCTATGACTAGTTTTATAAATGAGATTGTACTTCTTTTTTTCCCAATTGTATCTTTCTTCTTTTTTTAAAATTTATTTTTAATTACAGTTGACATAGTGTTATACGAGGTCTGATAATTCAGTTTGCAAACTTGCCACCATGCGATTACATTGGCAGCATTGTACAAACAGCTCGAAAAGGTTTCATGACCTTGGTATATCAACGTCTCACAGCTGTGTTCATGTCAACATATGGCGGTGTCTAGCTGAATGGCGTTCATTATTGTTGTTGTATGTTTTTGTGTGCCGTATCAAGAATATCTGAGCTTGAATTAAAGCAATGAACAAACATTAAATTTCTTGCTAAACTTGGCAAGAGTGGAAGTGAAATCAGGGACATGTTAGTCCAAGTTTATGGAGATAGTGCCATTAAGAAAATGGCAGTATACAAATGGATTAAACATTTTTCTGAGGGGAGAGAATGCGTCACTGATGGAGAGAGCTCAGGGTAGCCAGTAAGGAGCAGAAATGAAGAAAACATTGCAAAATTTCATCAAATTGTGCATAGAATCATCAGCTGACTGTGAGAAGCATAGCAGACCAGGTAAACATTGACAGAGAAACAGGGAAATCTTAACTGAAAATCTTGGCATGGGAAAGGTGTGTGCAAAAATGATCCCAAAGGAGCTCACTGATGAACAAAAGCAAAGGATAGTAGAAGTCTGCCAAGACCTTTTAGAGAAGTTAGACGATGTTTTGGGCCATGTTATCACTGGTGATGAAACATGGGTGTCATACAACCCTGAAACAAAGCATCAAAATGCACAATGGAAGTCAGTCAATTCACCATGACCAAAAAAGTTACATCAGTCCAAAACAAGTGTCAAAACAATGTTGCCAACTTTTTTGATATCAGAGGGATTATTCATTGTGAATTTGTACCAACTGGACATACAGTTAACCAATTTTACTATTTGGAAGTGCTGAAAAGGCTACATGAAAAAGTTAGTTGAAAACAACTTGAGCTTTTCGCCAACAATTCATGGCTCTTGCATCATGACAATGCACCAACTCACATGGCACTGTCTGTGAAGGAGTTTTTAGCCAGTAAACAAATAACTGTATTGGAAAACCCTCTCTACCCACCTGATCTGGCCCCCAATGACTTCTTTCTTTACCCAAAGATAAGGGAAATATTGAAAGGAAGACATTTTGATGACATTCAAGACATCAAGGGTAGTACGACAACAGCTCTGATTGCCATTTCAGAAAAAGAGTTCCAAAATTGCTTTGAAGGGTGGACTAGGTGCTAGCATTGGTGCATAGCTTCCAAAAAGGAGTACTTCGAAGGTGACTGCAGTGATATTCAGCAATGAAATATGTAGCACTTTTTCTAGGATGAGTTTGTGAACGTAATTGTCAGACCTCGTATTAGTTTCAAGTTTAAAGCATAGTGATTCAATTTATGTAGTGATCATCACTCTATACTTTATGAAGCGATCATCACAATAAGTCTAGTAAACATCTATCACTGTACACAATTATTATGATATTATTGACTATATTCCCTATGTTGTACATTGCATCTTTATGACATATTATAACTGGAAGTTTGTACCTCTTAATCCCACCCATCCCCCTTTCTCCTCCCCACTAGCAACCATCAATTTGTTTTCTGTTTTTATGAGTTTCTGTTTTGTTTGTTTTGTTTTTAGATTTCACAAAGAAGTGAAATCAAACAACATTTTGTAACTCTGTTTCTTTTAATTCCTGGTGATACCTCTCTGTTTCTTTTATTTCCTGGTGATACCTAACCTCTTAACACTTGTTAAAAATCATCTCAGACACACAAAACATCAGTTATGTCTTTACACATTAACAATAAACAATCTGAAAAGGAAATTAAGAGAACAATTCCATTTATAATAGCATTGAAAAGAATAAAATTACTTAGGAAAAATCTTAACTAAGAAAATAAAAGACTTGCACACTGAAAACTACAAATATTTGCTAAAAGAAATTTGTCTGAAATAAATGGCAAGATATCCTGTGTTCATGGGTTGGAAGACAATATTATTAAGCTAACAATTTGTGTTAATAAATTGAATAGAATATGTCCATTCTTCCCAAAGCATATATGCAATTTCTATGAAAATCCCAATGACTTTACAGGATGAATAAACAAAATGTGGTACACACATTCAGTAGAGTATTATTCAGCCTTATAAAAGAATGAAATTCTGATATGTCCTATAGCATGGATGAATCTGATATGTCCTATAGCATGGATGAATAAGCCAAACACAAAATTACAAATATTGCATGATTTCATTTATATGAAATATCTAGAATAGGCAAACTCATAGAGACAGAAAGTAGAACGGTATTTTTCAGGGGCTGAAGGGATGATGGAATGAGGAACTATTGTTTAATAAGTACAGAGTTTCAGTTTGGGGTGATGAAAAAGTTCTGGAGATGAATAGTGGTAATGGTTGTCAACAATGTGACTGTACTTATCGCCACTGAAATATACACATAAAAGTGGTTAAAACGGTAAATTTTATCTTATATATGTTTACCACAATTAGAAAGAACTCAGAGTCCAGATCCCACCAAGATTTGAACTCAGAATACTGGATTCAGAGTCCAGAAATATATATATAGAAAACCATAAAGACTCCACTAAAGTACTATCAGAAACAATAAACAAATACAGTAAAGTTGCAGGATACAAAATCAATATACAAAAATTCATTGTGTTTCTATACACTAACAATGAAATATCATAAACAGAAATGAAAATAAAAATTCCATTTGAAACTACAACAAAAAGATTAAAATAGCTAGGGGTAAACAAAAACAAAAAAGTGAAAGACTCTCACACTGAAAACAATGACATTGTTGAACAAAATTGAAGAGACAAGGAAATGGAAAGATATTCTGTGTTCATGGATTGGAAGAATCAAACATAGCTAAGATGACCTAAAGCAATATATAGATTTAATGCAATCCCCATCAAAACACCAATGGCATTTTTCAAAGAAATAGGACGAAATATCTTCAAATTTGTACGGAACCACAAAAAACCATGAATAGCCAAAACAATCCTGAGAAGAAAAGAACAAAGCCAGAAGTACTACACTCCCTGACTTCAAATTATATTACAAAGCTGCAATAAGCAAAACAGTATGGTATTGGCAGAAAAACAGACACAGACCAATGGAACAAAACTGGGAGACCAGAAATAAATTCACATGTATATGGGCAACTAATTTTCAACAAAGATGTCAAGAACATACAATGGAGAAAGGAAAACCTCTTCAGTAAATGGTGCTGGGAAAATTGGAAAGCCACACGCAAAACAATAAAACTAGACCGCTATTTGACATCATAAATAAAAGTTAACCCAAAATGGGATAAAGACTTAATTATAAGACCTGAAACAATAAAATACATAGAAGATAACATAGGTTCTAAATTTATGGACCTTGGTCTCAGAGAGGCTTTTATGAACTTGACCCCAACGGAAATGGAAGTAAAAGCAAAAAATAAATGAATGGAACTACATCAAACTAAAAAGGTTTTGCACAGCAAAGGAAACCATCGACAAAACAAAGGGGTAACTAACAAAATGTGGGGAAATATTTGCAAACAACACCTCTGATAAGGGGCTAATATCCAAATATATATAAAAAACTCATACAGCTCAACAATGACCAAAAAAAACCCAAACATTCTTATTAAAAATGGGCAGAAGACCTGAACAAACACTTGTCCCAAGAAGATACACCAATGGCCAACAGATATATGAAAATATGCTGAACTTTACTAGCTGTTAGGGAAATGCAAGTCAAAACCACAATGAGATACCACCTCACACCTATTAGAATGGCTATTATCAACAAGACAAGAAATGACAAGTGTTGAAAAGGATTTGAAAAAAGGAACCCTCACACATGGCTGGTAGGAATATAAATTGGTACAGCCACTATGGAAAACAGTATAGAGGTGCCTCAAATACGTAAGAATAGAGCTAACACATGACTCAGCAATCCTTCTTATTTACCCCCAAATTTTGAAAATATTTATTTGTAAAGATATATGTACCCCTATACTCATTGCAGCATTATTCACAGTGACCAGGATATGGAAACAACTGAAGTGTCTTGGTGGATGATTGGATAAAGAAGAAGTGGTACATATATACAATACTCAGCTATAAGAAAAGATAAAACACTGCCATTTGCAACAATATGGATGGATCTGGGGAGTTATCATGCTAAGTGAAATAAGTCAGATGGAAAAGGACAAGAACTAGACGATTTCACTCACATGTGGGATATAAAACAGAAAGCAACAAACAGACAAATAAAACAAATAAACTCATAAAAACAGACAACAGAATGGTGGTTACCAGAGGGGAAGATGTTAGGGAGAGGATGAAGAAGG
Source organism: Rhinolophus ferrumequinum (assembly GCF_004115265.2). NCBI lineage: Eukaryota > Metazoa > Chordata > Mammalia > Chiroptera > Rhinolophidae > Rhinolophus > Rhinolophus ferrumequinum. The sequence goes on along the minus strand of NC_046297.1, from coordinate 29,552,736 downwards.
TAAAAGGGTTCAAATATTTGATGACAGAGAAAGACTAGACTATGGATGGTAAGTACACAATGAAAGATACAGATGAGGTATTATAGAATTGTACAATTGAAACTTATATAATGCTATTAACCAATGTCCCCACAATAAATTTAATTTAAAAAAAATCATCTTGTCACTGCACAGGAACCAGAAAATCAATGTGTAATGCTACATCTCTTAAAGTAGTGTTCTGCCCATGACCACTGGGGAAATTCATCCAAATGTAACTGATGACACATGTGCATGGTGGGAGGCCACAGAGACTTCTGAGAGCCATTGTTTCATTCTAAATAAAGCAGATTCACTAAAGGAAAAAAATGAGCTGCAACTGCAGAAAAATTTCCTGAACACATGATTATTGTATTAAGTTCCCCAAACCATGAGCTCATATTACTTGAGTCCTTTCTGTCAAAAAAGGGAAAATTTTGTTAAAACTTTGAGAATATATATTGCATATATAGAGAGACCAATTTTTAAAAAATTGTCTCAAATAACTTAAAAAATAGCTATCCCTGCCACTTTCAGAAAGACTCGGCAGAAATTGTCCTATGGCTTTGACTAGCAACCCCCTCTTTTGTGTGGGCTCCATTTTAAACCACATGGCTTTAAGGTTGTGAAGTGGGTGTGGCTTATAAATACCCAAAATTACAGCAGCAAGTCTGCATGAATGATTTTTTTCCCCTTTGTAATAATAATGTCAGGGCTGTTATTACACTTGGCTCTGGGGAAATTGGAAGTGTTTCTCAGAAGGGAAGTGCTTCCAGCTCTACAGTTTTTTCAAGAGCTCCATTCCCATGTACTTGCTGGAAACTTTCAGGAAACCGCATTACTTTTCACATCCCCATTTAGCAATGTGATCTCTCCCAGCCAGAATGCTTCCCAGACCACCTCATCAGTCAGGCCTGGGAATGGAATGTGACCATGAGGGGCTAACGCGTTGGGTTTAGGTCTTGTTTCCATGTTGTGTTTGTGAGTAAGACAGGAAAAGAATGATTGTTTTTTTCTCCTGAGAATATTTCGTCAAGCCCTAGCATATTTCAAAGAATTCAAAGTCTCTAATCTGGGGATGAGATGAGAATGATATCAAATTCTGTCTCAAAGTGGCTAGAGTTGGCCTGGATTTTAGGTCAAAAGACATTTGACAAGTGTCAGAAAAATCCATAGAAATCTAACTGATAATTTTCTGTAACTTCTTTTGGAAATAATCAGACCAAAGGAAATTAACCGTAAGAAAAGTGAGATGATGATCCCTTGTTTTAAAATTCAGTGGGAAAAAAAAGGGAGGGAGGAAGGAGAAAAAGAATAACTAATTTTTGAAAAATGAGGTAGGGGTTTTAAATATTATATATGATTTTGGATGAATGCTTTACTTTATTTTAAAAATACAGTAAAGCAAATCTTAACACAGAGCAAGAATATCCAACAAATTATTATATACCACTCCATGTCACCAGCAGAAGATAACCTGAAAACATTTGGCCATAAAGAAGTTCCTTACCACATAGAGAAGAGTCTCAGTGGGTTGACCCTTTGGTTTCATGTCATTTTTATTTAATCGAGTAAGTATATGTGAGGGGAGTTTTGGTAAAATGGAAGATTAGATGGTGGGAGTAATACTATTCAAAGGGGTGGCAATATTCAATGGTCAGATAAAGCATGAGTTTTTTTTTTTTTCAGGTGTTTATTTAATCCGACTACTTAGTATCTATAAAGTTAAAACTTATTTCTTCCCTTACTAAAATCTGTAAACTGAAATCATGATAATTGTCGAAGATTTCTAGGTAGTGCCAGAAAACATGGAGAAAGTCCCATTGGTACCTGAAGTACTCTCTGTGGTCAGTATTTTGACTTTATAATCTGCTTCTTAGAGAAATAACTGGAGACAGACAACAATATATGTAGAGTAACTGAATCCAGTATTTGCTAGAAAAACTATAGCAAAGAGGTAACTGCTTCTTACCTCAACACATTTCTTAACTATAAGCTTTTGTTAAGCTCCACATAGGTTTTTATATTGTTTTTTAGAGATTATTGCAGTCATGCGTCACTTAATCACAGGGATACATTTTCTGAGATATGCATTGTTAGGTGATTTTGTCATTGGGAGGACATCCTACAGTGCACTTACACAAACCTAGATGCTATAGCCTACTACATACCTAGGCTATATGGTATAGCTTACTGCTCCTAGGCTACAAGCCTGTACAGCATGTTAATGTACTGAATACTATAGGCAACTGTAACACAATGGTAAGTGTGTATCTAAACATATGTAAACATAGAAAAGGTACAGTGACAATATAGTATAAAAGATAAGAAATGGTAACTGCCATGAATGGAGCTTGCAGGACTCGAAGTTTCTCAGAGTGAGTCAGTGAATGAGTGGTGAGTGAATGTGAAGACCTAAGACATTATTGTACACTAATGTAGACTTTGAAAACACTGTAAACTTAGGCTACACTAAATTCTAAATTTAGAAAAAAATTCTTCAATAATAAGTTAATCTTAGCTCACTGTAGACTTTTTTTATTTTATAAAATTTTTTTTTGACTTTTTGACTCTTTTTTAATAAAAGTGAGTTTAAAACACAAACATTGTACATCTATACAAAAATATTTTCTTTATATCATTATTGTATAAGCTTTTTCCCATTTAATTTTTTTTTCTTTTTAAAACTTTCAGGGACATCCTATTTACAATATTGTCTTAACTTCACTCTCTCTACTCTCTTTTTCTAAACCCCTCTTATCTCATTTGATCAACTAGGGAGATTACATTTAGATGCATCAGATAGAAAACACAACTTTAATCGTGGCTTGAATAAAGTAGAGGGATTTATTTTTTCTCACATGACTAGATGTCCGGAGGTCGACAGGCTAAGATTCTTTTAGCTTTCTGTTTTATCATCCTTTATATATTTGCAAGATGACTGCTCCACCTTTAGCATAGTACCTGTGTTCACACAGAATGCATTGGGAGGAGAAAGGATAAGCTTTTAAAGAGCATCTTCAGGAGCTTCACTTGGAAACTTCTATTTCATTGGGTAAAACTGTGACATTTGGTTACACCTTTGCTTGGTAAGGGCAGACTGGGATATATATATATTTAGCTGGGCATATTGTCATCCCAAACAAATCAGCAATCTATGAGCAAAGAGAGTCAGATTAAAAGTGTATAAGCAATAACTAGATCTGCCCATGCACGTGTTTGGGTTCTGTACTCCATCTCATGTTTGTCAGTGCTACCTTTGTGTTATGTTCTCTTAGTCTCTAGATTCTAGGTGACTTCCTAGATACACATTCTAGTGTACTAATTCTTTCTTCACCTATGTCTAACGTGGTATACAAATGAATTATGAATTTTTAATATTAATGACTGTATTTTTTCTAAAAGTTTTATTTTTTCTTCTGTTTTTTATAGTTTCAGATATATAAAACAACATAATTAGACATTTATACTCAACACAAGGTGATAACACCCCTCCCAGTCTAATACTTCTCTGTTACTATACCATTGACTATATTCCCTATGCTTTACTTTACATCCTGTGACTAATACAGAGGGTGCCAAAACAATGTATACACATTTTAAGAAAAGAAAAAACTACTAAAATTGTAATAGTCAAAATATACTGATAGCAAAAGATGAATGCAAGTCACATTTGACTTCTGCAATTAAAAGAGGTGTTCAAAGTGGTTACTATCAGTGTCTAGACACTTCTGATTGTGGTGAACTACTGCTTGAGCAATGTTGACCAAAGTGTCCACTTGTATACATTTTTTTTGGCACACTCGGTATATATATGTATATAATTATAGTTGATATTAAATATTATGCTACATCAGCTTCAGGTGTACAGCACAGTGGTCAGGCATCTACACAATCTATGAAGTGATCCTCGCGATGAGTCCAGTACCCATCTGGCACCCTACATAATCTATACAACATTGTTGATTATATTTCCCATACTATATTTCACATCCCTGTGATTATTTTGTGACTAACTTGTATTTTCTAATACCTTCACCTTCTCCCTCATCCCCAACCCCCCTCCCATTTAGCAACCATCAGTTTTTACTTTGTATCTCTGAGTTTATTTCTGTTTTGTTTGCTCATTTATTCTGTTCTTTAGATTCCACATATAAGTTGAGATCATATGGTATTTGTCTTTCTTAGTCTGACTTATTTCACTTAGCGTAATATTCTCTAGCTCTATCCATGTTGTTGCAAATGGTAAGATTTCTCCTTCATGGCAGAGTGATACTCCATTGTATGAACGTACTAAAATTAATTTGTCCAATTGTCTATTGATGGGCATTTTGGTTGTTTCCATATCTTGGCTATTGTCAATAGCACTGCAGTAAACATAGAGGTGCACATATTTTTTCAAATTAGTGTTTTGGGTTTCTTTGGATAAATACCAAGGAGTGGAATTGCTGGGTAATAATTCTAATTTTTTGAGGAACCTCCATACTGTTTTCCATAGTGGCTGCACCAATTTGCAATCCCACCAACAGTACATGTAGGTTCCCTTTTCTCCACATCCTTGCTAACACTTGTTGTTTGTTGATTTATTGATAAGAGCCATTCTGACAGGTGTGAGGTGGTATCTCATTGTGGTTTTTATTTACATTTCTCTGATGATCAGTGATGTTGAGCGTCTTTTCATATGTCTCTTGGCCATCTATATGTCCTCTTTAGAGAAATGTCTCTTCATGTCCTCTGCCCAGTTTTTAATTGTGTTGTTTGTTTTTTTGTTGTTGAATTGTACGAGTTTTTTTTAATAAATTTTGGATATTAACCCCTTATCAGATGTATTATAGGCAAAAATCTTCTCCCGTTCAGTAGGATGTCTTTTTGTTTTGTTGATGGTTTCCTTTGCTGTGAAAAAACTTTTTAGTTTGATGTAGTCCCATTTGTTTATTTTTTCTTTTGTTTCCCTTGCCTGAGGTAATACATCAGTAAAAACATTTCTAAGGGTAATGTCTGCAAGTTATGTCTTATATTTTCTTCTAGGAGTTTTATGGTTTCAGGTCTTACATTTAAGTCTTTAATTCATTTTGAGTTTATTCTCGTATATGGCGTAAGAAGGTGGTCCAGTTTCATTTTTTTTTGCATTATCTGTCCAATTTTTCCAGCACCATTTGCTAAATAGACTGTCTTTATCCCAATGTAAATTCTTGCTTCCTTTGCCATAGATTAAATGATCATATAGGCATGAATTTATTTCTGGGCTCTCTATTCTGTTCCATTGATCTGTCTGTTTTTATGCCAACACCATTCTGTCTTGATTATTATGGACTTGTAGTATAATTTGATATTAGGTAATATGATACCTCCTGCTTTGTTCTTATTTCTCAGGATTGTCATGGCTGTTCTCGTCTTATATTGTTCTGTATAAATTTTAGAGTTATTTGTTCTACTTCTGTGAAAAATATCATTGTACTTTGATAGGGATTTCATTGATCACTTTGGATACTATGGACATTTTAAATATATTAATTCTTTCTATCCATGAGCATGGTATGTTTTGATTTATTTGTATCTCCTTTATTTTCTCTCTTCAATGTCTTATAATTTTCCAAGTATAGATCTTTTACTTCCTTATTTAAAGTTATTCCTAAGTATTTTATTTTTCTTGTTGCAATTGTAAATCAGATTGTTTCCTTAATTTCTCTTTCTGATACTTTGTTAGTGGTGTATAGAAATGCAACCAATTTCTGAATACTAATTTTGTATCCTGCTTCCTTACTAAACTCATTTATCAGTTCTAATAGCTTTTTGGTGGAATCTTTGGGGTTCTCCATATATAGTATCATGTCATCTGCAAATAATGACAATTTTACTTCCTCCTTTCCTATTTGGATGCCTTTTATTTATTTTTCTTGTCTGATTGCTGTGGCTAGAACTTCTAGTACTATGCTGAATAAGAGCAGTGAAAGTGACTAACGTTGTCTTGTTCCTGATCTCAAGAGGAAAGGTTTTAGCTTTTCCCCATTGAGTATGATGTTAGCTGTGGGTTTGTCATATATAGCTAAAAGTTTTACTTTTTCAAAGTTATCTATTCTTCATTTAAAATAGCTTATTTCTGTATGGATTTTATTATTTCTTTTATCTTTTTAATAATTTAAAAGTATTTATTTTATAACTTACTTGAGAATATTGTTCCATTATTTCAAGTTCCTGGGGTTTGTTATGTCATTTGTGATAAATCCTTTCTTGTTTGTTATAAAAGTTTCATTATGAGAGTCTTGTGAGGCAATTTTTTCCTCCTGCAATCCTGTGTGGTCTTGATTGAAAGAATGTCTCTCAGAGAAACTTTGTGCTTGCTTTTCCAGGCCCTCAAGGGTTTCTGAACCAGGAGAATATTAAACCATGTAAGGCACTACCATAGGGTTTCTATTTCTCATGTGAGCATCTTAGTATAACAAAAGTCTAAGCAGTGGGCATTGGGGCTGATTTGCAGCTTGTTTTGATCTTAGCTATTTTGGGGGCTTTGGTTCCCACTTGTCTCTGACCCTGCATAGTGTTTGGTTTGCCATGTTGCCCCAAGGCCTGGGAGGGAATCAACAACACAGCAGAGCTCTGAGCTAACTAAAGCATAACTCACAACTCTGCACAGATATTGAGATGCTCCAATAGAAAGAAGTGTCCAGTGAGATATTCTGGGGACTAAAGTAAAAATGAGGGACACAAAACTACAAACCAAAAGTTAATTCAAGACATTATCTTGTTAGTTCTTAAACTCAGTACTACAGATCTATTACAGATTCTTTTGCTAGCCTTGGAGATTGTCACTTGGGAAGTACAAGTAAGAAGTAATGTTGGGAAAGTTAAAATTAACAATTACCTGTGGCCCTCCAAAAGTGTGACACATTCGTGCAGCATGCTGCCTGGTCAGCAAAAAATAAATGAGACAGAGTTTTTGTTCTTAAGTGTGGAGGCAAATACACAAGCAAATTAATATAATGTAATACATGTATAACTAGAGGACTGAGGGGCACAGAGAAGAGGATGGCTTAGCTTTGAGAGAACACTTCATGAGGAAGTAGCACTTGGGCTAGGTCTCAAAAGATAAGCAGACTTTTGATAGGTGAATAGGGCATGATGCCAGTTAACAAGTTATGAATACAGGAGAAGATATCTTTTTTTGAAAAAAATTATGGTTTTAGTTTTAAATATGACCAGTTTAAGTGCTGTGGAACATCCAATGAACAGTTGGAGTTTTACAATTCTGGAAATCAAAAGGATAAGAGTCAGAAAACTGGTCTGGGAATCACTGGTATACTCAGTGAACTGATGGGGCTCAAAACTGGGGAAGTGATGGGAGCGCTGGGGAAGTGATGAGGGTATGGAGAGAGAAAGAGACAGGAAAGACGAGGAGGAGGACAGAAGAGAAGAGTGGAGAGTAGGGGAGAGGGAGGGGGGCGAGGTAGAACACACAAGGTTACTGAGAGCCTAGACGAGAGACACCAGAAGGAGAACAAGGACCAATGTTGTTCTACAGTGAAGACGAGAGTCTCATGAATAGACTCTCAGGATTGGCCATCAGGATTAGATACTGCAAAGAAATCAAGCAGGAAGAAAACCAATAGAGACTACTGAAGTGGTAGCTTCTGGAACACTTAGTAAGAAAATAACTAATTGCAGACATTTTCCAATAGTTTCCAGAAGCATTGCAAGGAAAATGAGGGATATTGCTCATTTTGAGGAGAGGCAATGCTCAGGGCTGGGAGCGCTGTGCCCTATGGTTTCCCATTTGTGAGCTCTGAGGTGGAGTGGATCAGCCCTTGGAGCAATTTACTCCCTCTGGGCTTACCTGTCATTTGTTGAAGGATTTATAAAGAGTACACTGAAAGACACATGGAAGTTTCACAGCAATGTTTGCTTCTTTTACTTGTATATGTATTGAAGGCAGAAGTTCTTGGAGTAAGGAGAAAAAAGGATTAGCTTATATGGGAGAACTAGGCATAGGAGGGACAGAGGGAAGACTCAGACCCCTAAGGATGGCTGTGAGGCCAGAGGAATAGGCACCTGCTGGATCTGGAGCACCATGGGGACTGAGGGTATATTCGGGGAGGACTGCACTCTGAGCAAGGGGAGATGGCAAGCATGGGCACTGTGAAACACTGCTGGGAGATATTAAGAGTCCTTTCAAAGGTGGGCATTGTGACTCTATAACTGTCCAGGTTGACTCTGCCATTGTCCTGGCCATGACCATTCTTCTATTGTCCTCTGCTTAGTGATTAGAATATGAGAGTTTCTCAAGAGACTAAGAGTTTAGGAAACCAGGGACAGCACTTCACACAAAGTTCCTCTCCTGGACCACCATCCTCTTCCCTCACCTAGATTCTACCTCTGCCTTGCATTCCATCCTGCTGTGCTTTCCCACTTTCAGAAACATCTGGCCATGCTAGACTGCTTTTTGTTCCTTTCCCACCTCAGGGCCTTTGCACACTCTGTCTTCGATGCTTGGCTGGTCTCCCCATTAACTTGGCCTGGTTGTCTCCTTCCTCTCATTCTGGTTTCAACTCCGATGCCCCTTCCTTGAAGAGGCTGTTTCTGACAAGCCCTTTTGGAGTAGTTCTCCCATCAATCTCTATCACAACAATCTGTTTAATTCACTTTGTAGCACTTCAATCTGATATTTCTTATTTGTTTATGAACTTACTGTCTATGTCCATCTTCCCCCATAAGACTGTAAGGCCCATGAGAATAGAAACTTTTTTTGGTTGTAATCACTACCAGAGCAGAGAAAAAATATTTAGCAGAGAAAAATATTCATTGTGTAGGTGCAATGGCATGCCTGGATTCCCAAGGAGAGTGAACAGAGTAAGCCTCCTATTGGCCATTCCTGTAGGGGTACCCAGGTGCGTAGAAGTGTCATGCGTGTCTGTATGCCAGCACTGCTCCCAGGAGCACACTGCTCCCTCAATGCTTTCTTCCTAGCCTCCAACTCAGCTCATCCCAGTCTTCAACCTTGCCGCCAGTCAGGATTCTTTTTATCCCCCAACTCCACTTTTTTTTTTTTTTTTTTTTTTTTAAAGAGAAGAAATAAACAATCTTACTCTTAGTTTTCACACAAGTATCTACAGAATTTATTTATCATATCTGTCTTGAATTATTCAAAAAACAAAGCAGCTGTTCCCTCATGCCTTCCTGGGTTGTGTTACTCAATCTGGTTTGCATCACCAGAAGAATCTCTGTGTCAATCAGATTGTGTCCTTTTTACTTTGTATTATGCAGATGTGGAGCCATCTTAAAATTGAAAGATGATGAAAGAAAGATAGAAAGAAAGAAAGAAAAGAAAGGAAGGAAGGAAGGAAGGAAAGAAGGAAGGAAGGAAGAAAGAAAGAGAAAATAAGGGAGAAAGAAGAAAAAGCATTCCAAATTCAAAACAGCCCATGCCTTCATCCTCTTCTTGTCCCTATGAATTCATCAAGTAACTCTAAGAAATAAAGTGATGCTTAGCATCTATCATAACCTCTTTGAAAAACAAAGTGACCATATCACTTTTAAGGTTTCACTTCACCCCAATAGGAGCAATTAGCAGAGTACAGGGTCAGCAGATTCAGCCTGAGGTTCACACAGAAGTTTCTACAGATGCCTTCATAACTGATGCCTTGAAGCTCTTTCTGACAAAGAGTATGTGCATTACTAAGACAGGAAGCACACAGCGTTAGTTTTATTCTCTACATACATTTTTTTCAAGAGTTGCTAAATTTATAGTTGAGTGGGAGAGAAAGGTTAGTATTAGAAAATGTACCCTGGACTCTAAGAAATTTCACAATATTTCAAAGTGGGTAGTGTCTTTAACTAGCTTCCTGGCTTCTCAGTGGTTTCCTTTTACGCCCACCAACTTTCTGAAACCCCTGAGACAGCATCAGGAGCAGAAGCGCCCAGTGAAATCAGTCACCCAGCCAGGTTGTGCTTTAGGAAGTGTCTGCAGCAGCAGGCCAATTGAGGCCAGGCAGCACCTGAAGAATGCCTTTCAAAGAAAGAGATTTCTGCTGTCTTCAGAAATGAGAGTCTTTTTGTTCTCTTTCTAGAAGGTTACATGGACAGTCAGCCTCCTCCAGAGTGGAGAATTCCTTAGGAGTTTCCTTGAATTGTGCTTCTGTTCTATATCAGGCCACAAGTGGCTGGGCGCACTGTTTACAAGATACCCTGTGGCTTCTCTGAGTGACCTGATTTCAGAGAGCAAGACCCATGTGAAACATGAAAGCTGTCCAGGCTTCCAAGAGAGCAAAAGACATTTCATTTAGAGAGGTTCAAATGTCCTGTGAAAGGGGCTTGCACATGGAGTTTTGTTCATTAAGGAATCTAGTGGAATGTGTTAATTTTTGCAGGCTAATAAGGTTCTATTAATCTCACTGCCTGATTAAAAAAAGAAGTAAAAATCTCTCTGAATTATTTGATACATAAAGAGCATAAGATCCCAGGAAAGAGAAAAGCAAAACTGTAAATGTTCTTTGCTCCTAGGGGAAAATCAATAGCAACATATTTTCCATTTCCGTTGTCTTTGTAATTTTTTTCCCTGCGATCATCTATAGGCAAACACATTTTAAGTCATTTTGGCAAGAGAGCAATCAGATCTTTTTAATGTTGCTATTGGAGGAGAAAAAGCACCCAGTTGTAAGATTTAAAAATTATGTTAATAGAGTAGAGCAGAAGTTGTTTTTCTAAATTAAAATGTATAAAGACAGATTTCATAGCAATTTTTCCTCTTTATCTCCACCCCACCTGTTAAACAATCTTATTATTTTAAAGAGAAATTTTATGAATATACAAAGAAAAGTTTTACTTTGCTGTTTATAAATGTACCTTTATACATTTATATCACCTGTCCTGGGGGTCCAATTTTCAGAACTTTGTCAGATGTACATTATTCATGGTAGGTTTAATAAATGATAGGAAAATGTGAACTGTATAATCTGCTTGGAGATTTAAAAAAGATTCACACTCTCAATTCCATGGTCCTCATGGAAGATGTGGAATCTAAACTTCATGGGAGAATAACATCATAATATTAATGAAAGGAATAGAATGTAAGAGAGAGATGAAAGGAAAATGAAATAGGAAATTCTAGTGGAAAAGCTCCATTCTCACCAGAGTTAATGAGAGTGCTGAGCCCACTTTATCCTGTATTTATTTTGGCCAGACATCAGCTTTCTCTACGAAGATTGGAAGAACATAGAAAACTCCAGTTACGAAACTGCAGGGCTCCTGCATGTGACGGCTGCCACTCTGAAACATGCTAAGAGTATAAGAGTTTTTGTTAACAGCTCATGAAGCAATTTCTTCCACATTAAATATTTTCATTTTGTGTTCCTTGAAAATGAAGTATATTTTAATATAATACAATTCTAGGCTTCAAATTCAACATATATGCTCTCAATTAACAATGAAAGGATTGGATTCTCCACAAAGCTGGTTGTAAACAAGTTAAGTCCTCTATTGAACCTTTTAAAATATTACTTCTCTCTCCCAAAGGGTGGTAATTAATGCATGACTCCCAGGAATTCACTTAGTTGTCTTGGTTTACCACAATTTTAAAGTGCTCAGAAGTACCGGGTTGAACCAAAAGAAAATAAACTACAACAATATTTATTATACCTTTTGAAAGTTTTTATGTGTTACTCAACCTTATTTCGACTGATCATCTCAAGCTTCCTGAAATGCAGGTAGCAAGCAGCATTATTATGATTTTATTATAAATGTGGTGGTGAATTAGAGAAAGACTAAAAGGATTTAACTGAAGTCAAACAATGGGACTTGAGAATGGAGCTTTGCCACTAGAATTTCCTGTTTTATTTTACATATTTCACCAAGCCGAAGAAAAGCCAAAATTCTCCCAGCTTTGTTTTGTTCTCCATACAGACGTTATGTATAAAATAAAGTTTGTCTATAAGTGAAATCCTTCAGAATTTTTCTTTAAGTTCTTGATTTCTGTATTTTTGTTACTAAAAATATAAACAAATGATCAGTAGACAGAATTTGTTTCCAAAAAGTATTGGTGGCAAGAAACCTGATTTTGACTGCATAACATCTTTACCTAATTATCTCCAGTGACCCAGCTCCACATATATTCCATGACAGAAGGCTGTAACTCGCTTTATACCCTCTTCATACAGCTCAGGCTGACATCAGGAATGAATGACAAGTGTGTATATATGTACATACATCCACACTTCTATGGTTAGGATGTCAGTGTTTTCAGAAAGCTGTCCTTTTGACATTTATGGAAACATAGTGTGTCATCAGAGTATCCCTGGGAGGCTATGACATCATAAATGCAATTTTGGGAGGCTCTCCACAAGGTCAAGTACATCAGGCAGGATGTTCGGGAGTAGGGGCTTGGCCACAGGGTGCCTGTGCCGTTAGGGTACTTGATGCTTGGCTCATCATTATATGGATTTCAGCCTTCATCTCTTCATGTGTCAAATGAGGAGCTGAGGTTAGACATGCACAGGACATAATACCAAAACCCCTTTGTCTGAAAGAGGTTGTTACTAGAGTTGGTAAGGGATAGGCAGGCTGATCTCTGGGGAAAAGCTTGAGTCCCAGCCAGGGCAGGTTTTAGCAGGCCCCACAGCCAGCCTGTGCTGTGGAGTGGGCAGGACAGTGGATGGTAGGACTGGCCACAAGGAGGCATGCTGGAGAAGCCAGGGGTTATCCTAGGTACTGTAGATATTGGCCCTAATTCTCTAATTCACAGTTCAAGTTTTAGCTACTGGGGATACTGGCAAGCAGTATGGCATTTTGGAAAGAGCTTGGGCTTTGGACTTTGACAAGGATTAGACTCTACTTTAAATTCCGTATCTATCATAGTGAATGAACCTCTCAGTGTTTTCATCTGTAAATGGGATAATAATACTGACCCCACAAGATTGCTCTGAAAATGAAATACATATGGGAAAAAGCTTTTTTAGCAGGTAACAAGTGTCTTGTGAATATTGGTTCATTCCCAGTGCTTGGGCATTTGGTCTGCCAAGTGCTTGGTGAGTGTCTTAGGATTTGGGAATCACTGTCTAGCACGGTTGGTAGGGCAGTACTGACATGGCCAGCTGGTGACCCAGCTCTGACCTCTTTGTTAACCCCTGGAAGGCCAGATTGGGACCCATCTGGAGGCTTTGCTGTGAAGCCACATGTTTGACAGCAATGTGCTGGGCGTAGGGCATGATGCAGTTAATGCTTACAGCATAGCTGTTAGCTTCCTTAGGAAGCTACCGGAAGACTCAAGGATCAGGGAAGGGGAGAGGTGCTTGCGTTCTTTCAGCTTTCCTTCTTGATACCTAGAAATTTTACCAGGCTTAAAATTAGTTTGTTACCTTGAGAGTTATATGCAGATATAGCTCTTGGTTCCCCTTACATTGTAATATCTTTGATATAGACTCATCCTGGAAGCATGCTTACCTTTTTAAACGTGGCATGTGCAGTTTGTTCAGAGACTGGTCTGAGTAAAGTCCTTTCCAGCTAATAAAGAGGTTGTGGATGCCAGTCACACTACATGAAGATTTTATCTGAGCTGCAGAGAGATTTCACAATGACCAGAGAGCTGATCCTTGTGTGCAGCCTCCTTCCTGAGGGTGCTGGCTCACTCCCAAGGCACAATTTCAGTAGCACCACAGTCTCCCCCAACCCTAACCTCTGGAGTAGAGCAGAGAAAGGGGAATCTGGCTGCTTTTCCACTCCACTTGAAATGAAAGGACTGACAGGCACACAGTACTTTCTTTTGTGACTCTAGCATTCAGCACAGTGTTAGGCATATCATTGTTGCTTCCAAATCATTAGCTGAATAAAAAGTGTGGGTATACTACACGGAGCTGCATAAGACTTCTCATCTCTGTGCTGCTTCTACATTATTTAGGTTTCAACTCAACTGTCAGAAGCTTCACTCCTGTCACACTGAAGACTCTATCATATCTTCCTGTTTATGTCCTTTTGTACACTTCTCCTACCCTCTTACAATCTATTATGTATGTATTTCCTTGTTTATCGTCTATCTCCCCGCCCACTAGAATGCAAGCTCTGTCCCATATGAGACATTTTCTGTCTTATTCAATACTTAGAACTGTACCTTGTCCAAAGTAGGCATTCAGTAAATATTTGCTGGGTTTGCTTAAGTGGTTTATGATGATTATAGGTACACATATGTGAAAGGCAGCAATACATTAATTATCTAGACGTCTAAGTTTGGGCAACACGAATTCTCTGCAAAATGCTTTTGAACCTAGAAATGAAAAAGTGTTCAAAGTCTAAAGTATCAAGAAAAAAGTTTTTACATATCAAGCTATGTTACACTCTTTCAACCCTGACAATGGGCTGCACTGACTTCTAGTAGCATAAAAGTTTTAAACCACGTTATCTTGTTTTCCAGTCTACAGCAGATTAGGAGTGAACATGAAAGATGTTGGAGGGAGATACTGACATGACAGCTCTCAGAGTAGGGTATCAAAAAACTAAGAAGTCAACATAGAGTTTGGAAATCTGGGTGCCACCCATATGAGAGTAATTCATATTTTGTTCTTTGAAATTTTACTCAAAGCACTTCCTCACCTTTGATTCAATTGTCCCAATAACCCATGAGGTGTCCATGTTTTACAGATGAGGAATCTGACTTCCAAGGTCAATTTAGTGGGAAGCTGAATTTGGAACTTGTACTCAACTCCTGTTAGACTCCTTCTCCATTACTCAAAATAATGTAGATTGTAAAGTATACAATTTAAATAAGATGCAACTCCAGGACTATTCCTTCAGAAGAATACAAAAGTATTCTTCATCTGAGAATGGCAAAATTTAGGTCTTCCCAATCTCAAATAACAGCAATGTTGAAGAAGAACTCTTATCACTTTTCTCATGAGAATGAGACTGAGGGATTCCGTTATAAAACTGAACTTTAATTACCTCTGCTTTTGGGGTTTCAACTCTATCAGGGTTTCATAAACCTGATGCCTAATGTGCAATTTCAGGGAGCACAACATCCTTATTTGACAGCAGATTCATGAGTGGGACACCACCATATTTTACTATTATGTGAAAATAGGCCCAGTTTCTTTTTTAGTTGACTCTTTCAGCAGCATTTACAGAGAGGGGAAACAGAAAAGTAAACTTATTGATTTAATTATAATATAACTGCCATTCATTAAAAAATACATTGAGGGATAATATATGTATCATCTAATTTCCTCCTCCCAGGAGCCTACTTGATAGTGGAGGGTGATTTTTAAGAGACAGATGGCTTAGACTGAAATCTTATCTCCCTCCATCTTTGTGACCTGGGCAGTTATTTAACTACTCTGGGCCTCAGCTTCCTCATTTGTAACATGCCCGATCATCATAGGGCTGTAGTGAGATTTAAGTTAGATTGATGTACGATTTGCACTTACATGGTGGAAAGTTTGCAAACTTAATTGTGTGACCTCGTATGAAAGCCACCTAGACAATGCTCAGCACATAGCAATTGCTTAGTCACTGTTAATTGTATTAATATTGAAGCCCATCTTACAGGTGAGGAAACTGAGGTTCAGGAAATGAATCTTACTCAAAATTACACAATTAGACAGCTACACCAGCAGTTTCCTAAACACATACTTTGTCCAAAACTCACAACAAAATCTGTAACAGAGGAGGAAACTGAAGAAAGCCTGCTATCTTTTGCTGAGGACAGATTTTTGCCCTCTGTTGCATATGTAAGACCTCCCATTTTACCAAGCCTTCTGCAAGCTTATGTCCAGGGGAAGACTTGGATTCTATGAGGAAAACCCTGATGGTTGCCATTTTCAAAAGCTGTCATTTATCCTGACATCAATTCTGAAGTCTTTGCATCTTATTCAGAGAAATTAAATATAGACCACAAATGAATAGTGCTAAATGGGTAAAATGCTTTCCTTTTTTTCCTTATAAAACTGACCAAGATAAAATATTTTTCTTGAAATCATATGCCTGTGATTCTAACTACTTGGCAGAAGGTGATTGTGGTCTGAGGGTATCAATTGATTTTTATTTCAACTTATCTTTGCAAGGGGTTTGGACCATCACTCTTGCTTGCTTGCGTACGTAGAGCACACTGACTTCTAGTTCTGGTTAGCAGACCAAATTGCTAGGTTTTTCAGCCAAGCAGTTGTGGATTCTGTGAGGGCTGATACCTTGGTAGCTATGAGAATACGATGAAAGAGAACGAGTAAGAGAATACACTGGAAGAGTTGTGTGGAGATGCTCTCTTGGGAGGGGAAGAAGGTAGGTTTGTGTGTTAAATCAGGGTTTCTCACCCTCAGCACTATTGTCATTTTGAATCAGATTTTTCTGTGTTTGGAGGGAGGGGACTGATTTTTGCACTATAGAATGTTTAGCAGGATCTCTGGCCTCTGCCTACTAGATGCCAGAAACACTATCGTCTCCCAGTCATGACAACCAAAATATCACCAGACATTACTAAACATCTCCTAGGGGGGAGGCAAAATCACCCACTGTGTTAAAAGTGTGGCATCCTTGGCTTTTCCAGAGTGATCAGCTACGGGATTTTAGCACCCAGCCCAGATATGCATAGAATAGGGAAGGAGACCAGCATTCACTGATAGACTATTTGCATATTAAAACACATACTAAATAAATATGATGGCCATATTGGCTGCATAGTTATTTACATTGAGGCATATCTAGATAACTAGCCTTTTCATAGTTAATTCAGTTGTTTTGCAATGATTTCTTACATCAATAGGCATGTTGGGCTTTTTTTCACTGTTTAAAAAATCCTATTCTATGTAAATATATCTGATTCTTATACATATCACCCCCACCTCTTTAGAAAATAAATTCTACAAAAGAAGAGGAAATGTTTGGGATAGGTAGATAACTGCCACACCAGGAATGTTAGTTGGTTTTCATTTCTTCTGCCCTGGTTTCTTTGAAGCCCATAGTATGTGTGCAGGGCTGATCTAAGACTTTTTCTTCACCCCTACTGGGAAGAATTAAGACAATAGGAATAAGAAGAAGGAAGAAGAAAAAGAGAGGGGCAGGTTCTCCATGGTAGAATCAAAGTGCCACCCAGTGTCCCTGTGACTCTTCCAGCCATTACTGCTGTGTCTCAGGCTGTATTTTTCTACGTGTGTGCATGTATGTGCCTGTCTCTCTATATGTATCTGTGCGTGAGTGTGTGTGCGTTTTTGTGTGTGTTTGCATGTGTGTGTCTGTGTGTGTGCCGGTGTGTGTGTGTCTCTGTGTGTGTATTGTGTGTGTGGTTTGGACTTTGTTCTATTTGTCCCAGGTGGGCTTTCCAATCCCCTTTACAATCCAGAATAGAAAAGGGCAATTAGGAAATGTACTTAACTGATGCTGGGAAGATAGAGCTGCTTTGTGGAGCTTGTTTCAAATGGGTTTTGTTTTGAATCTACAAGTTCGTCCAAATCCAATCACAGCAAAATTCATAGATTGTGATGCCATGTGGATTGAAACCAAAAAAGGGCTGTATAGGGTGCTCTCTGTCAGATTTTACTCGTGGCTTCAGGAAGCTCCCCACCCAGGAGTCTTCTTCTCCCCCTGTCCCTCCCTGTCCTTCTCCCCTCTCTCTTTTCTCCCCCTCTTTCTCCTTCTTCTTTGCTTTATGAGCCAAGACTAAAGAGCTGTGCTCTATTAAGCCTAACTTCCAATTATAGACTTTCCTTTTTTAAATAGCCCTTGTTCCTAAAGCATGTCATTTGTGCTACAGTTTCTCTCTACTTACATCACTAATTTATTTTCACATTAAAAAGGGAATATATCCTAATCGTATAGACACTAGGGCAGGGGAAGGGCACGAGTAGATCAGGAATTTATTAGTAACAAGATTCATCTGTTTATCATTTTAAAGCTAATTGAATTGAGAAGGCTTTCTCAATTCACAAGGGAAGGTCCCTTTGTGGTGGACTTTAATCTTGTGTAGTCTCTATGATATGACACTAACTTCCTCTGGCCTCATGGCAGACTGGACACCTCACTCTTTTCATCACCGTGCGGTGGAATTGGATTTTAGTTAACCAACATTATCATCGGAGATTACTTAAGGAAGGGAAATATTTGAAGTCTGTTTAAGGGATGGGGTACACCCTGAGCCTATGGCAATTTTGTTAAAGAAGGAGGAGGGTTGAACACCAAAGACATGGAAGGACAGGAGCCTAGGATCTTTCACCACTCTGTATGTATGACACCAAGCATATGATGCAGGCATCCCAGCACAATCTATCTAACCCAGCCCAGTGTCCACACTGCACTCCGTGGGCAGGAACCATACCTACTTTCTCAAGATTGCCTTGGAACTAGGATCACATCTGATTTCCTGTTGTGGGAACAGAGTCAGGAGTGCAGTTTCCAGGCTCTCGCCCTCATGTAGAAAAGTGCTCACTCAGGTAGTAAATGGCCATCAACTGTGATTGGATGGCCATCAGCTGTGACTAGTTGGCCGTCAGCTGTAACCAGTGAGCCATTGGCCACTAATATAACTGCCGTGGCTATGCTAGCAGAAAATGGGGGGCTAGTAAGAAGATGGTCGTTAAGCTAGCAAGAGGGGATTGTAGTTAGTACAGTGGATTGTAGCTAGCAAGTGAGATTGGCTGGCAGAGAGAAGTGGATGGAAGGTTCCAGATAGTGTGGCTCCTGCTTCCTGTGTCTCCAACCCAGCCACCAGCGAGAATATGGTGGTATGACTCCCCTATCTATGGCTCCATTGGTGTTCCTTTTTGGCTTCACCATATCCTGCGTTCTTATGTGGGGAGCAGGACCAGAGACCCCGCATGACACCCTGCATGACACCTATGTTGAGTACTTTCTAGCTGGAGAAAACCACCTCCTCCTGATGTAATTCCTGAGTGATTATACCCAAGTGTAAATACATTAATTCAAACTGTCAGACACAGGGGGTAGAATCCTAGTGATCCAATTAATAAAAAGAGATGTGGTTTAGGAGTCTGACGTACTTAACGATTTTTTTCATAGTCTAGATATCTGTTGAGCTGAATTCTTAGGACTGCCAATGATGCATTCACTCTCCCTGAACTGTTAGCAAGCAACTAATTACTCAGATGTCACCAACTATGTGGGGTCTTCCTTAGCTTTTAGAGAATTGCATACACTCTTTTTTGTGCTACTATGACAATGTCTTAACCTTTCCACTACAACGTTCATTCACAGTTGAATGATATTTCCATGCTGCTGACTGCAGCGTTAGACTTTACCCCACAAGCTGAGTGTTCCAGAAAGGAAGTGTAGGAAAGGAGATGTACATATTTCTATATTTTTGTGTTTTTCAAGAATGGATAACAATTAGAATTTTTTATGCTTTAAAGTAATCATTTATTTTAATAAAATGTATCACCTTAACTGTATTTACTTAAAATATAAATACTGTAATTATTTTTCTGTGGATTTCTGATACATTTTGGAGTACAAACTTGAAATCAATTAACGCAGTGAAAAGGTTAATTCTTATGGCAATGCTTACCATTTTGTGTTTGTTTATTCCCATGTTCTCCTCCCAATGTCACATTTCAACTTCTCTAGACAAGTTCTTGGGAATTTCCTCTACACTCAGCACACTGCTTGATGATTGCCTTAATAAATGTGGCAATAAAGTTTTGTTGAGAACATAATAAATAAATAAGGTTAAACGAGAAGCCTTCCTGATAGCTTTTGTTAGGTTCTCAGTTTGAAAATGCTGTCATGTGATAAACCAGGGACAGTTTGGAAACACACAAGAGATGGGAGGAGTATTTTCAAATGCAAAAATAATAGTACAAATGGAATGATTATGATATTGTTTAACCAGAATGATTGTGGGGACAGAGTCGCAGAGAGCAGTTTCCAGGCTCTCGGCCTCACGTGGAAAGGTGCTGGCTCGGGTAGTAGATGGCCATCAGCTCTGACTAGTTGGCCATCAGCTGTAACCAGTAAGCCATTAGCCACTGATATAACTGCCGAGGCTACGCTAGGGAGGGGTTGGTTGGCAGAGAAGCAGACGGTGTGTTGTGCATCATGTGGAGCCTGCTTCCTGTATCTCCAACCCAGCCGCCAGCAAGACTATAGTGGAATGAACCCCCATCCATGGCTCCGTTGGTGTTCCTTTTTGGCCTCATCATATCCTGCATTCTTATGCGGGGGGCAGGACCAGAGACCCCGCATGACAATGATTTTTCTCTTCTCCTCCTCTTCCTCCTGTTTTTTTTTTTGACTCTGTTCCTGTTTTCCAGCTTCTTCCTAATAGAGACTATACTCAATCTTTCAATAACATTGCTTTACTTAATAGTTATTGAGCACCTGTTATATATGAGCACATTTTAGATGCTCTGTGAAATGCCCTTAAAGTTACAGTCTAATTGTTAATGAAAGTTACACTAGAGACTTAAATATCAAATAATGTGTATTCATAAAGTAATTATTCATTTGACAAACTATGATCAGTTGCTATGTGTCAGGAGTTGTGCTGGGGCTGAGATCATAAAGTTATATGATATATGGAATTCTGTATAGAGTCAGTATGTCAGTTTTCCTGGCAGAAAGTATACTCAAATTGGGTAGTTTGAGAAGAGTATATCGAAGGGACTATTTACAGAGTTGTGGGCAGGTTTAGGAAAAGCAGCAAGGAATGGCACAGGGTCTAGGGCAAGTGGTGGGGAGGTATAGGGCACACCATTGTTTTGCCCCTCAATCTGCAGCTGCACTCTCCAGTGGATGGCCATCAGCTGTGGAAGCTGGAGGACAGGAAGGAGAGGAATCTGGAGGGGTTACCAAGTTTTTTATTTGAATAAGGAGAAATAAATCTACCATTACCAAAATTAACGGGGAATACAAAAGGATGAAGAGACTTTGAGGGCAAAGATGGGGTAACTGGTGTTTTTGAGTTTGAAGTGCCTATGAGACATCTACTGGAGATAGCCAACAGACCTGGAAATACAGGCTTGAAACTAGGGAACAAAGAGGTAGTGCTGCAGACAAGCCAGTTATCAACAAGGTAGGCTATAGCTAATGTCTCACTGCAGATGTGGGGGTCCCTGTGGAGGACTGCAGACTTGATCTTGATCTTAAAGTTTCCCTAGAATTTACCCTACTAGAAAGAAGGGAGGAGTTTAAGCCTCTTTCTAGAACTCAAGATCTGTAGAAGAATGGCTCTCCAGGAAGAGATCTCCTGAAGGCTGGTAGAAGAGATGTCAGCAGGCAAGAGGATAGGAGGACAACAGACTATAGGGATGGAGTCCCAGAGAGCAGTTTCCAGGCTCTTGACCTCACATGGAAAGATGCTGGTTCAGGTAGTAGATGGCCATCAGCTGTAACTAGTTGGCCATCAGCTATAACTGGTTAGCCATTCGCCACTAATATAACTGCCCGTAGCTCTGCTAGTAAGGCGGTTGACAGAAAAGTGGACGTTGAATTGCGGCTAGCAAGTGCGGTTAGCAAGCAGGTTGTGGATTGCAGATCGTGTTGATCCTACTTCCTGTGTCTCGCCCGGCCACCAGCTGGAGTGCAGGAAGACCCCTCATTGGGGTACTGGTGGATGTTTGCTTTTGTGTCTCGACCAGCTGCCATCGAGAATATAGTGGTATGACTCCTCTATCTATGGCTCTGTTGTTGTTCCTTTTTGGACTCGCCATATCCTGCATTCTTGTGCAGGGAGCAGGAGCTGAGTCCCTGCATTACACAGGCTCTTCCCAGAGGAGGTTCCTGGGGAAACTGAAGATCAAAATGGAAGAAGAGCTCAGCTCTGTTTGAGATTTTCAAGATTAATTGACATGAGCTTTTTCATATAAAGAAAAGTTGAGAACTGCAAGTCTTTCAAGAGAGAAATTATGCTACAGGGTGGTGCTGGTATGATTGACATGGCATTCACGTGCTGAGTAGGCTATGAATGAAGAGCTGCTGGCTGTCTTGTTCACTTTTGTATCTACATGCATGGGGTAGGGCCTCACACCCAGAGGTCTTATAGAATTAGAATAGAACAATGAAAGAGGGGAATGAGTTAAAGAGAAACTCTGAAGTTATGGGCCTGTGTTACTGGGACATTGATGTTACCTTTGGTAGTAATTGGAGAGTCAGGAGGGCTGGGTTAGTTGAATTTGGGAAGGAAGATAATGCATTTGCTCTTCAAGGTACTGAATTTCAAATGATGACATGACGTTCAAATGAAAATGACTAGTTGAAGCTAATGCACCTAACCTGAGAAAAATGTCAAGATTGTAGCTTTAAATTTCAATGTCATTAGTAAAAACTGTTATTATGAGATAACTGTAGACGAAAATAATATGCAGACAGAATAGCAGAAGGCCAAGATTTCAGCCATAGAGTTCAACCACAATCAGAGAGGAGGTGAGAAATGGAAGTATTAAAGGAGTGAGGTTAACCTGACAGGAAGAGGGACATTGGACAGAGACAGAGATGGTGGCAGGTGGCGAGTTTTGTACAGAGAGAAGCTTTGGAGAAATAATATTAGCTGGAAAGGCTTGTTGGAAAAACCATAATGTTATTTTTGAGTCCTCAGTTCAGAGGAGACACAATTAATCTGTTGTGGGCCCTGCCATTGGTGAAATTGGCCCATCACTGTGGGCTGTGCTAGTGGATTGATCAAAGGCCCAGTTCACAAATGTTTTCTAATTAGTCTCTGTTTATAGCTTCTCCATTGAATGACTTTAAAGCTATATATTATGAAGGTAAAAGTCCTTCCAGATAAAGAATTTTTACTATTTTAGACTCTGTCTCTGAAGAAGGCCCAGATACAATTAAGTTACCACCTTTAACTTTAGGGACAATCGCTGGGAACTCCTGAATGCACACGTGAGGATGTTTTGAGCTCAGGAAGTAGAGCATACTCTTGATGATTCTATAAGAATTCTTCATTTATTGTCTGTTTTAATGTTATTTTAAAATAGTGTTTGTGGTTTAATCATTTTTTGAGATCTTACTACTAGATTTTTAAAAACCTGTTGCTTAGAAGCCGAAAAAATTTGCTCATATAATTGTTTTTAAAACAGATCTTATGCAAGATATTTTGTACTGATAAAGCTGAGCTGTGCATCTGCTGACTTGTGGTCAGGCACCAAGAAAGACCCCAGCTGATTAGCAAAGTTGTACCTGAGCCAGGGACGGGATCTGAGGCACATGTGGCTGTCCTCATGACTCAGAGGAGGTGGGGACTAAAATCTTGTGGGCTGAAGAAGTCTGGCTGAAGGCTGGCTCCTCATACTGCTGAGATAAGCAGTTCCTCTCCTGCCAGCAACATTTATCCCATAGTCTCTGGCAAATGGGCCCCAGCTTTCTCTCCAGCACCCCCTCCCACCCCACTTCCTGGAGGCACATGAGCTATCACAAATCTTCCCTGGAGGAAGCATTGCCTATCCTAGGCTTTTGCCTGCAAGCTTAATTTAATATTGAGCCATGCTATATCTTTTCACTTATAACTCCTGAATAGAATCAATAAAGTTGCTGCAGAAGGGCTAGGAGGTCCACCCAGATTCATTTCAGCCTGTGATGTTACATGCTCTTGGGTCCTTAAATCTGGCAAAAAAGCATGGGGGAAAATGATTTCAGTCAGAATTACCATAACCTTAAAACAGTTTTCAGCAAGCATGGCTGCAGTCTGCTTGAAGTCAGTGGCTGGTGAGGACTTGCGACTGTTAAAGAAATGGTTCCTGTCTTCTTTTTATAACTCAGCTAGCAACGACCATGTAAGCGGCAAGCAATCAGAAATAAATGTCTAACTTGGATTTTGCACAATTGGGTCCTGCTCCAAAGCACACTGCCTGCCCACTGACCCAGTTCGAGTTTTACAGGGACAGCAAGGAGGTATAGTTTAGGAAATCGCAACGTCCTTCCGGGCTGCACTGGGAATTTGCTGGTTTGCAGGTCGCGCCTGAGTAGAAGGCTGCCAGCTGTTCTGCTTCCCTGTTCTATTCTGGGAACACCACAAAAACGCATCTAGTTTCTTTAATTTTTTTTTCCTGGGGCATTTTATTCTTCTTTTATTCCTTCTGCTCCCTCCTTTTTCTCTTTCTCTTGCTTTTACAATCTCCCTGTAATGACTAATTGGCAGTGTTTCCCAGCTTTTTAATGTTTCTCTTGCTCTGGTTACAAGTCGTACTAACCCAGTAATATCCACAGGGACCAATAGACGGCCAACATTTCCAAATGATATACAGCATTCCTCTTTCTTTTAAAGTGTAAAACATTTACAAGGAAATGTACTAATGTATCAAGAACATTTCCCGGGTCGGTCATTAGAGCTCGCCTCCCAGTGCCCTGGGAGCACCCCGCACCGTCCCCTCCCAAGCGTATGTTTCCGTGTTCCAGTGGGGCCGCCCGCGAGACCGCAATTGCTCTGGCCCAGATTGACGAGCCTCCAATGCCCATTTACTGCGCGCAGCAGCCACTCTGGAGCCACGGAACATCTGGATGGAGTCAGCTGCCTAGCGCCAGGGGCCAGCGCGGCGGAGCCAGCAGAGCGCGGCGGCAAGCACGAGGGAGGCCGGCGCCCGGCCGCCTCCGCCGGCCCACCCCCCACCCCGGTCCGCGCCCGGCTGGATTTCCTGATGTAAACAGAGCGGCCCTGCAAGAACACAGCAACTGTGCTGAATGTGTCATTTAGTGCTCTTTATCTGCTTGGGGTCAAAATAGAGACTTAGAAAAACAGAAGCGTTGCTTTGAATTTAAACAGCTAAAAGCCTTAGACATTACTGGTCTGTATGAGGGGAGGAGGAACGCCTGAAAACTTAGCTCCTGCTTTTGTGTTTACTTTTTCCACTTTATGGTAATTTGGGAGCTAATTTCATTATCTACAGCCAAATTGGAAACAAGGTGCTGTTTCTGTCAATAGTGCTAAAGGCATGTGCGAGTTTCTGTGCAGTAGGTTGCAAATTCCAACTGCTCTCTAAAGCCCAGTGCTGGGCAGGCCCCCACCGGTCAGGAAAAGTGTTGAGACTTTGATTTTCCCAGAGGGCCATCCACTGACCAGTTTCTGAGAGAAGTGGTTTGCTTTCTGTCTGTCGTTGAATGCCAGCCAAGAATGTATTTCCTTCCTGGGTTCCCAGAGAGGCACAGCTCTTGGGGCTCAAAGGACAGGTTTCCTATCCTGCATAGTGGGCTGTGCTTCCTCACCCATTTTTCAAGGAATGGAAACTATTCTTCTTTCCCAGCTGTCTGCTCTAGCAGGTAGCGGTCCCTGTTTAATCGCGTTGCTTCACTTCTCTCCCTCTCTGGCAAGGGATGAGATATTAAGGATTTTGGGTTCTGAGCGTTCATTAAGTTTAAATCAACCAACTATAAAATACGACAAAGTCATTTTGAAATAGATGATAGGAAAAATACAAGAGCTTGTGTTGTCATCACCAATAACTAATCTGAACTGTAGATGTGTTTCCAGTTCAGTCACAAGCCATTTAAACCCTTGGGTCTAGAAAATTTCAACTGGCCAGAATCATCCTCAGTTACCGGCAGAGCTTTCTTAACCATCAAGTAGGGACTAGTTTTGCAAAAGTCTTTAAATGGAAATCAGGAGGAGTCATAGGTACATAATCTGTGGGCAGAATTTGGTCAATATGCAGGATATGAGCAGGCTAGCGAAAAGCTCTGGGCTATTAGGTTAAGATTTCAGTAATGCCACTTCATGTGAACATTTGTTAGAACGTTTGAGTCATCTGACCCAAACACTGCTTGGACATTAGGAGCACTTGTATGTTGAAAGAATCTTGGGTATATCACTGTACTTTGAATAGGTTAATAGGTAACTCCTTTACCTCCCATAAACTGTATTTGGATGAATTTGTCAGAAGTTGGGCAAAGACTTAGGGACAGAACCAAAGTCTAATTCAGCAAATTGGCTGTTAGCAGTTTTGCTTGGTGATTTGATAAGGTGATAGGGCTAAAACTCATAGTTAAAATGAAGGTTGTTTAGAGCAATCGCCTGTATCTCCAAAGGCAAATACAGTATTAACCTCACCCCTGTGCTCCCTTTACATGTTGAAATGCTAAGAAATAGGAATCTTCCATGACTTCTGTGATCACTTTAGTGTTCTACCTCACAGAGAACTGATAGGGAATGCAGGAGTCTTCAGTTCAAAACAATTGTCCCTATCTTTCTACATTATTGGATTTTTACACAAGTACCATGGGAACAGGCAACAACTTCCAAATATAGAATCCTTAATTTGCTACAGGAGAGACAAGAATGGTTACTTAACTACTCCAAACCTCAGTTTTCTCATCTCTAACATGGAATAACAATATTTACTTTTCTAGATGACTAGAAGTTAAATTAGATAATGCAGATGAAAACCTAGATCAGGACCTGTTACATAGGAGTTACTAGATAAATGTTAGCATGGGAAGACTTTTTATCCTACAATTTGAGTTTGGCTTTTTGTACTTTTGCTTCCCATCTTTCAGAGACACAAGGATTATGGAGACATTTTGATCCTTTGTCCTTAAAGAGATTTCTTCAAATCCCATTCCAAACATACATCTTGCATTTTCCAGGAGCTACTTGATTTCAAACCCTGTGTCAGACCATGTATCCTGATTTTTAAAGTCTGGACAGTTACTTCACTCTAAGCATAACCTCAGCTATGCAGATCAACAAGAGCAGATGCGGCAGTAGAGTCTCACTGAGGCCAAGGTGCCATGCTAATCACACCCTCCTGTTTTGCACCTTGGCCTGCAGAAACCTCTGTGTGTGTTGGGGGTGGTGGAGGTTCTCTGGGCCAAACAGGAACCCAGCTCAGAGCAAAGACCCAGTCATAACCATAGGTTGTTTTTCCTTTTCATTCATTGAAAATTTTATTGAGATAGTTGTAGATTCACATGTAGTTGAATGAAAAAAGAAAATGTGAGTGATCGCATGTACTCTTTACCCAGTTTTCCCCAATGGTAACATTTTACAAAACTGTAGTACAGTATCTCAGATAGAATATTGATATTGACACCTACCTTATTCAGTTTTACTTGTACTCATTTGTGTGTATGTTTCTTTATTTTATATAGTTTTATCACATGTATGGTTCCTATGTACACCACCATAGTCAAGTCACTAAACAGTTTTATCACCACCAAGATCACTTCTGTTGCCTTTTATAACATTACCCACTTAACTCTTAACCTTGTCCTCCCACCCCCTCTTGTCCCAATCCTTGGCAAGCACTAATTTGTCCTTTTGTCCTAAAATTTTTTCATATCAAAATGTTATATAAATAGAATCATACAGCACAACTCTTTTGGGATTGCTTTTTCACTCAGCACAATTTCCTGGAGATTCATCCAAGTTGTTGCATATGTTAATAGTTCCTTTATATTGCTGGGTAATATTCCATGGTATATCTCTTCTACACATTTTTTATTTATTCACCTGCTGAAGGACATTTGGGCTGATTTTAGTTTTTGGCCATTACTAATAAATGTGCTATAACATTTGTGTACAGGTTTTTGTGTGAAAATAAGTTTTCATTTCTCTTGGATGAATGTGTAAAGATACCATTGTTGGGTTGCGTGGTAGTTTAATGTTTAATTTCATTTAAAAAAACCTGCCTTTTTTTTTTTTTTTCAAAAGTGGCTGTACCATTATATAGTCCCACAGCAACACATGAATGACTCAGTTTCTCTATATCCTTGCCAACATTTGGTATTCGTACTTGTTTTCATTTTAGCCATTCTGATAAATATGTAGTGATCTCAGTGTGATTTAAATTTTCATTTCCCTAATGACTAATGATGTTGACTATCTTTTCATGTGTTTGTTTTCCATGTGCATATCCTCTTTAGTGAAATATATCTTCATTTTTTTGGTTATTTTCTAATTGAACTGTCAATTATTATGACTCTTACATTTTGAGAGATCTTCATATGTTCTGGATACTAATCTTTTGTCAGATGCATGGTTTGTCAACATTTTCTCCCTGTCTGTAGCTTGTCTTTTCATTCTATTTACATGAACTTTCACAGAGCAAAAGCTGTTAATTTTGATGAGATCCAATTCATCAATATTTTTAATGGATGTGATTTCGGTTTGAAGTCTATTTGCCTAAACTTGGATCCTGAAGATTTTCTCCTATGTATTTCTTCTAAAAGTTTTATAGTTGTATATTTACACTTAAGTTTATGATTCAATTTGAATTAATTTTTGTATAAGAGGTGTAGTTTGAGGTTCATTCCCTTCCCCTCCCTAATGTCCTATTTCATTGGTACCATTTCTTGAGAAAGCTAGCTTTTCTTCATTGAATTACCTTTGCACTGTTGTCAAAATCAGTTGAAAATATTTATCTAGTTCTATTTCTGTGTTCTCTGTTCTGCTCCTGTGATCTAATGTTTGTCTTTGTGTCAATACCACACTGTCTTGATTACTGTTGCTATACGATAAGACTTGATGTCAGATAAGAGTTCTTCCCCTCAATTTATTCTCCTTTTTCAAGATTATTTTATCTTTGCCTGTACCTGTCTATAAATTTTTTAGAATAAGCTTGTCTATCTACAAAAAGCCTTGCTAGATTTGGATAGGAATTACATTAAACTTATAGGCCTACTTGGGGATACTTAACATCTTTGCTCTGTAGAATTTTCCAATCCATGAACATGGTGTGTCTCTCCATTAATTTGTGTCTTTTTATTTCTTTCATTAGCATTTTGTAATTTTCAACATACAGTTCTTGTGTACATGTTTTGTTAAGTGTGTATCTTAATATTTCATTATCTTTGGAGTGATTCTAAATGGTGACTTGTTTTTATTTAAGTTACTAAATGTTCATTATTAGTATGTAGAAATATGATTTTATTTTGTGGGCTGATCTTGTATTCTGTGACCTTACTGAACTTACTATTTGCTTCTAGGAATTGTCTTTTGTAAATCTTTGGGATTTCTATGTAGACAATCATGTCATTTACAAATACAGAGAGTTTATCTCCCCCATTCTAATTTGTCTGTCTTTTTTTCCCCCTTGATATTGCAGTGGCTAGAACTTCCAATACTGTGCTGAATAAGAGTGGTAGAGCCTTGTCTTGTCCTGATATTAGGGAAAAAGCATTCAGTCTTTCACCATTAAATATGGCATTAGTTGTAGGGGCTTTTGTAGATACTAGATGTTCTTTATGAAGCTGAAGTAATTCCATCTGGTCAAGATGGCAGAGTAGGTAAATGCTGTGCTTGCCTCCTTCCATGACCACATTAGAATTACAACTAAGTTATAGACCAATCAACCTGGAAAACAATCTGAAGAATAGCTGAAAAGAAGTTCCATAACTAAGGATATAAAGAAAAATCAATGTGGAGACTGGTAGGAAGGAAAAGACGCAGAACAGGTTGGCCCCATATCCATATGTGACAGTTGAGAATTGGGAGGGATATCTCGCCTGCAGAGGTCCCCCCTGAGGGGTTAGGGGTCCCAACCCCATACCCAGCTCCCCAGCCCAGAACACCAGTGCAGGGAAGAGGAGACTCCACAACATCTGGCTGTGAAAATAAGTGGGGATTCCATCTGACTGGATGAGACAGAGGGCTGCTAGAAACCCAGACATCCTCTTAAAGGGCCCAACCACAGACTCTCTATTTCCCAGTCACTCACCCTGGGCTCTAGTGGAGGAATACTTGGTCAGAAGGTGCCAGAGACATACAGGGAGAGACTGAATTGTGTGACCTCAGGGTGAGGACTGGAGGGACAGTTACCATTGTCTCTGTGTTGATCCCTCCTCCCGTGTAGCCAGAGGGGGGATGCCAACTTTCCTGTGTTGAGCCACCTCCCCCCCTACACCCCATGGCCAAAACGAATCTGCATTGGTCTGGTGAACTCCACTTGTTCCACCCTACCCTGGTGATTGCACCAGCCAAATTGTGCACCTCCTGAGGCTCTTTTGGCAGAGGGCAGCTGGTCTTGGACCCCAATATAGTCTTTCTTGGGAAACTCCTAGGGATCCTTGGGCCCCAGGCAGGTGGTGGCTGGCTTCAGTGTGCTCTGTGCCTTTTGCTGAGTGGCCCAAGGCCCAGCACTGATGCCAAATCTGAATTGGCATTAACCTGGTACACACCACTTAACTTACCCTGGTGATTCCCTGAGAACACACACGCACGCATCACCCAACTCATGTACCATCCAGAGTTTTTTCAGTGGCTGAGCCTTATGAGAAGACAACAAGTGGCAATAGTCCTCAGGGTGCCTTTTGTTGACCTCTCCCAGGCCCAGTGATGGTGGCAGCTGGCCTTGATTTGCAGTGTGGAGTCTCTGACGTGCTTCCAGGCCCAGCACAAGCAGCAACCAATTACAAATAGCTTTGTAGGTCCTATCAGGTAGCCCTGGGGGTTCACAGGCAGCAGCTGACTTTGGCCTCTGTGGGGGCTCCTCCCAAGAAGCCCCAGAACTAACACACCTGGTGACAAGTTCAGGAAGAGCAGAGAGTCTGAAACAAGATGACCCAAATGAGGTCCACAGCATGACACATCATTATTAAAATGACACAGTTTAAAGACAAAGAGAATATTAAAAGCAGCAAGAGAAAAGCAGTTAATTACCTACAAGGGAGCTCCCATAAGATTATCAGTTGACTTCTCAACAGAAAATTTGCAGGCCAGAAGGGATTGGCATGAAATATTCAAAGTGATGAAAACCAAGGGCGTACAACCATGACTACTCTACAAAGCAAGGCTATTATTTAAAACTAAGGAAAGGTAAAGAGATTTTAGACATGAAAAAGCTAAAGTTCATAATCACCAAACAAGAATTACAAGAAATGTTAAAGGTACTTCTTTAAGAAAGAGAAGAGGGAAAAAAAAGAACATAAATATAAATAATAAAATGGCAGTAATTCTATACCTATCAATAATGACTTTGAATGTAAATGGGTTCAATGCTCCAATCAAAGGACATAGGGTAGCTGAATGGATAAGAAAATAATACATATGTGAGACCCACTTCAGATCAAAAGACATACACAGACTGAAAGTAAAGGGATGGAAAAAGACATTTCAGGAAAATGGGAAAAAAAGAAAAAGAAGAAAAAGAGAAAAAAGCTGAGTAACAACACATACACCAGACAAAATAAATTTAAAACAAAGGCTATAATAAGAGATGAAGAAGAACATTTCATAAAGATAAAGGGATCAATCCAACAAGAGGATATACCCCTTGTAAACATTTATGCACCCAATATAGAACCACCTAAATATATAAAGCATATATTGATAGACACAAAGGGAGAGATTGACAGTAATACAGTCATAGTAGGGGACTTTAACACCCCAATTGAAATCAATGGCTAGACTTTCAGACAGAAAATCAACAGGAAACAGTGGCCTCAAATAACACATGAAAGCAGATGAATTTATTGATTTTTTTAGAGCATTTCACCCCAAAACAGCAGATTATACATTCTTTTCAAGTGCACATGGAGCATTTTTCCAGGATACTCCACATTTTAGGCCATAAAACAAGTTTCAATAAATTTAAGAAGACTGAAATCATATCAAGCATCTTCTCCAACCACAATGATACAAAACTAGAAATAAATTATAAGAAAAAAACTAAAAAACACATAAAGGCATGGACGCTAAATAACCCATGTTACTGAATGGTGGATGGGCTAACAATGAGATCAAGGAAGAAATCAAAAGATTTCTTTTGAGACAAATGAAAATGAAAATACAAAAACCCAAAATCTATGAGACACAGCAAAAGTAGCCTAAGAGGGAAATTCATGGCAATACTGGCCTACCTAAAGAAACAAGAAAAATCTCAAATAAAAAATGTAACCTTACACCGAAAGGAACTAGAATAAAAACAGCAAACAAATCCCAAAGTGAGTAGAAGGAAGAAAATAATAAAGACCAGAGTGTAAATAAACAAATTAGTCTATAAAAATAATACAAAAGATCAATTAAACCAAGAGCTGGTTCTTTGAAAAAGTAAACAAAATTGATAAACCTTTAACTAGACTCATCAAGAAAAAAAGAGGAGATCCAAATAAATAAAATTGGCAATGAAAGAGGAGAAGTAACATCTGACACCGCAGAAATATAAAAGATTATAAGAAAATACTACAAACAATTATATGGCAACAAATTCAACAAACTGGAAGAAATGGATAAATTCCTAGAAACATACAATCTTCCAAGACTAAGACAAGAGGGTACTGAAAATCTGAACAGACCAATTATTACTAACAAAATCAAATCCATAATAAAAAACTTCCCAAGAAACAAAAATCCTGGACCAGTTGGCTTCATAGGTGAATTTTACCAAACAGTCAAAGAAGAATTAATGCCTATCCTTCTCAAATTATTCCAAACAATTGAAAAGGAGGGAAAAATTCCCAAGTTCATTTTGCCAGGCCCTATTACCTTGATTCCAAAACCAGAAAAAAGATGTTATAAAAAAAGAAAATTATAGGCTGATATTCCTGATGAACATAGATGCAAAAATGTTCAACAAAATATTAGCAAACTGAATTCAGCAATACATTGAAAAACTCATACTCCACAAGTGGGATTTATTCCTGCAATGAAAGGTTGGTTCAATACTTGTAAATCAATTAAGTTGACACACCACATAAATGAAAAGAAGGATAAAAATCATATGGTCTTATCGATAGATGCAGAAAAACCATTTGACAAAGTCCAGCAAACCTAAAAACTCTCAGCAAAGTGAGAATAGAGGGAACATACTTCAACATAATAAAGGCCAGATATGACAAACCAACAGCTAAAACACGTAATGGTGAAGAGCTAAAAGTGTTTTCCTTAACATCAAGAGCAAGACAAGGATGTCACTTACACCACTTTTATTCAACATAGTATTCAAAGTCCTAGACACAGCAATCAAATAAGAAAAATAAATAAAATGCATACAAATTGGAAAGGAAGAAGTAAAACTCATTATTTGCAGGTGACATGATACTGTATACAGAGAAACTAAAAGATTCCACCAAAAAACTATTAGAACTGATAAATAAATTCAGTATATTAGTAGGATACAACATTAATATTCAGAAGTTAGTTGCATTTTTATACACCAATAATGAACTATCAGAAAGAGAAATTTAAAAACCATCACATTTACTATTGCATCAAAAAAGACAAACAAACCAAAACCACAACATACCTAGGAATAAATTTAACCATGGAGGTAAAACACCTGTACTCAGCAAAATATAAGACATTAAAGAAAGAAAATGAAGAAGATACAAATAAATGCAATCATATACCAGGTTCATGGATAGGAAGACTTAACATTGTTACAATATCCAAAATGCCCAAAGCAATTTATAGACTCAGTGCAATCCCTATCAAAATCCAATGACATTTTTTACACAGAACTAGAACAAATTTTAAAATGTATATGGAACCACAAAAGATCCTGAATAGCCACAGCTATCTTGAAAAACAAGAAAATTGGAGATATCATGCATCCTGATATCAAACTATACTACAAGGCTATAGTAATCAAAACAGCAGGGTATTGGCATAAATCCTGACACACAAATCAGTGGAACAGAATAGAAAGCCTGGAAATAAACTCATACCTATATGGTCATTTAATCTATTAAAAGGAGGTAAAAACATACTGTGGGGTAAAGACAGTCTATTCAATAAATGGTGTTGGGAAAACTAAACAGATCAATGCAAAAACATGAAACTGGATCACCTTCTTACAACAAATACAAAAAGAAACTAAAAATGGATTAAAGAATTAAATGTAAGGCCCCAAACCATAAAACTCGAAGAAGAAAACATAGGCAGTAAACTCTCTGACATTGTTCTTAGTAATATATTTTTTTTTCTGATCTATCTCCCTGGGCAAGGGAAACAAAAGAAAAAATAAACAAATAAGACTACAGCAAACTAAAATGTTTTTGCACAGCAAAGGAAATCATCAAAGAAACAAAAAGACAGCTTACTGAATGGGAGAAGATATTTGCCAATGACACATCTGATAAGAGGTTAACATCCAAAATTTATAAAGAACTCATACAAGTCAACACCAAAAACAAACAAACAAACAAATAAACAATTTAAATAATAAATGGGCAGAGGACCTAAATAGACATTTCTCCAAAGAGGATGTATAGATGGTCAACAGTCATATGAAAAGATGCTCAACATCACTAATCATCACAGAACTGCAAATTAAAACCACAATGAGATGTCACCTCACACCTGTCAGAATGACTGTCATCAATAAATTGAGAAACAACAAGTGTTGCTGAGGATGTGGGGAAATAGGAATCCTTATGCACTGTTGGTGGGATTACAAATTGGTGCAGCCACTATGGAAAACAGTATGGAGGTTCCTCCAAAAATTAAAGCTAGAACTACCTTATGACCCAACAATTCCAGTTCGGGGTATTTATGCAAAGAAATCTATAACACTAATTTGAAAAGACATATGCACCCCTTTGTTCATAGCAGCGTTATTTACAATAGCCAAGATATGGAATCAACCTATAAACCCATCAACAGATGATTGGATAAAGAAGAAGTGGTACATAAATACAATGGAATATTACTCGGCCCTAAAACAGAATGAAATTTTACCATTTGTAACAACATGGATACACCTAGAAGATATTATGCTAAGTGAAATAAGTCAGACAGAGAGGGAGATATGCCATGATTTCACTTATATGTAGAATCTAAAAAAAACAAAATAAATGACCAAACAAAACAGAAACAAACTCATAGGTAAGAAAACAAGTGATGGTTGCCAGACGGGAAAGGGTTTGGAGGACTGGTGAAAAAGGTAAAAGGATTAAAAAGTACAAATTGTCAGTTACAAAATAGTCAAGGGATGGAAAGTAAAGCCTAGTGAATATATATATATATATATAGTCAATAATATTATAACAGCTATGTATATTGTCAGGTGCATACTAGACTAGAAGGATCATTTGGTAAATCATATAAATGTCTAACCACTATGCTGTACATCTGAAACTAATATAAAATAATACTGAATGTCAACTGTAATTGAAAAATAAAGTTGAGGTAATTCCCTCTATTTTCAATTTCCCTCTTTTTTTTATCATGAATAAGTATTTTGTCAGATGCATTTCAATGAATATGATTTTCTTCGTTTGCTTGCTAATATGGAGGAGTATATATTGTTTGATTTTTAAATTCTGAACTAGCCTTGAATACCTGGAAAACTCCCATGTTGTCATTTTGTGTCATGTTTTTACACATTATTGGATTTAATTTGCTGACATTTTATTAAGGATTTTTGCAGCTACTTTCATTAGATATATTGATCGATAGTTTTCTTTTTTTCATGATCTTTGTTTGATTTTGACTTCAGTATAATACTGGCATCATAAACTAAGTTGGGAACTCTTTCCTTCTTTTTATTATTTGGAAGAGACTATATAAGATTAGCTATATAATATACTATTATTATATAATATTAGATTAATTTTTCTTTAAAAGTTTGTTGGAATTCTCCTGTGTTGTGAAAACATCTGCCCTGGAGATTGCATTTTTTTTTTTTACTAGCTTTAGAATTGCCTTTAATGAATATCAAAAGATAGCAAAACAAAACAAACAAACAAAAACTATATACATATTTGTCTCTAGTAATTTTCCAGGAGTTTTTAATAGTGGAAAAAATATGTTTCTGGGTGGTTTCCTTTGCTTCTTGATTATATTTGGCCTTAATTTAATGATGTGCTGTAGAAAGGGCAGTGCAGGTGTCCTGCGGGGTGGCCTGCGGGGTCTCTGGTCCCACTCCCCACATAAGAACGCAGGATATGGCTAGGCCAAAAAGGAACACCCACGGAGCCATAGATAGGGGAGTCACACCACTATACACTCTCTGGCCATAGGGCGAGACACACGCAGTAGTAGCCACAGGATCTGCAGTCCGCCATTCACTTCTCTGCCTGCCAACCAAACAACCAATCAACACAGCCCTGCAGTTACATCAGTAGCCAATTGGCTAACCGGTTACAGCTGATGGCCAACCAATCAGTTGATGGTCACTCACTACCCGAGCCAGCACCTCCCCATTGAGGTTGAGAGCCTGGAAACTGTTCTCTGGGACTCTGTCCCCACAGCAGGTTACACAAAGGTGTTTGTTTTACCTGTATTTCCCAACAGTATGGATTTGGGAGATCTACTTAAAATTTGCCATTAGTTTCAATCAAGGTTTATGTTTACAGCAAACTGATTATAAAATGTTGATGATGAAAGAAAGTCTTGTCATTCAGGGAATGAACTGAAGAAAAATTAATAGATTATATTAGGAATTATGCTTTTTTGATATCTGCTGTGAAGTTTTAAGGCTATAATTATTTTTCCCACTTTTTATTTTAGTATTAATTTCCAGTTATACAAAAAAATCTTGGCTAAACAATGCAGGAATCAATGACCTCTCAACTAATTTCTTTTCAATCTTCAGTTACTTCAATACCATTTTCTATCTATTCTATACAAGACTATTTAAACCATTAGTTCTCCTCTGATTTATCAGACTTACTATTGATTTAAATGAATGTTGCTTGTACCCAAGCAAGATACTGAATCTGCCTCAAAATCATTTAGTAAATATGATGTCCTAAATGTATTCATTGAGACTCCATAGCTTATCTCTGTAAATGTATTTTCTTTTAAAACACTACAGATTTTTTCATTAATGGAGTTATTTGAATGTTACTATTGAAAGAACATTGAGAATAAGACATTTCTTGAAAACCTAATGCTAGAATTGTATTACTAATCTAGACAACTTTCCAATTTTAAAAATATTTTACATTATTTTTTTTACCTGCCTTCTTTTTTTCCCCCACTATGAAAACCAAAGCCATTGATTCTATAGTTCTATCATTCAAAGGGTATACTCTGCAGGCCAGTGTCCTTGGGTGCATCCCATCCCAGTGGTGCCAACACAGTGCAATTACTTTCAGAAGTACAATCAAGATAAGTCAGTTACCAATAGACATCAAATGATATGGGGATGAGATGTTATGAGAGGCTTAGTTAGGTTACACAAAGAGGCACAAAGAATTTTTGAAGTCTAGATTAGTGATAAATAACTTCATGTTAGATTTTCTCATTAGGGTACTGTCCAAGGATGAAGCAGTCAGATAGGCTACTTTCTGGGTTTATCTCTGTCAAAAGAAAAATTTTCAGAAAAAGGTGAAAGTGTAAGTCTCATATAGATTTAAAAATGAACACATGTTGAAGATTTTATTTTACTACTTGATCAATGAGGGAACCAGAGGATGTTAAAACCAATCCAAAGGAAATAAAAACAAAAACAATTTTATATGGGGTAAATTAGTTAAATTTCAAATGGAGGCAAAAATGACTTTTCCACAGGAACAGTAAAGTGTGCTGAAATTCTACAAAATGAGACCCATTTGTATATCCATCCTTTCCTGCAGTTTACAAAGAAGTGTAAAATAGCTTGATGACAGTGAACAAGGTAAAAATCAGACCATCTGGAAGGGTGTGCTGTAGACAACAGATCATTTTTCATCTAAGTACAACATTTTTTCCCCATCTTGTCTCTGGGTTTATTCCTTGCATCTCCCCCCCCCCCAAAAAAAAAAAAAACAGCGAATTAATTCAGGGAAGGGAGCAGGAGACAAGAACCACGCTTGTGCAGTGCTCCAACTACTGGGAACAAACAAACAAATGAATATACGTCGTTTCCAATTCATTTGATGAAAGGCAAAGTTGAGTTATAATGGAAATGGGCTTTTCATTATTAGTAATACCATCGTATCACTTTTCCAGCAATACAATGAGGCTGTTACATCACTTTTAAGTTTATTGAATTAGTGAACTAATACTGCCTACTGCAAAAAAATGAGAAACAACAAATCAGAGAATAAGAGTTTAATAGAAGTAGTGGGAGATCAGACAAAACAGTAACAATTTTACATTCTGCATAAGAAAAGTATTACTTGTACTATTTTTTCATACGTATTCCATGCCTTCAGTCCTCCTCTGCATCCTCTAAAGAGATCCTGCACAGACCCCAGCACCATGTCTTGCTCAGAGCCTGTGAATGGGTTGGGTGGGTGGTCACAACAACGCTGACCTTGAAGTGAATCATCAAGAACAGATGCATGAGATTAAAGAATTTGGAAGTTTATTTCACTTGTTCCAACCCTTTCCTGGCCAATTGCCTCAGCATATAATAGATGTTTCTGAGGACAAACTTAGAGGTAAAAATAATTTAAAACTCCTTCAAGAATTTAGCATTAGGTTGGCTTCTGGGAAGGGGGTATATAGAAGAAAATGTTGACTAACTAGCTTTTCTTTTTGGAAAGAAAAACCTGAGTACACTTTAAATCAAACAACAGAATGTATGGACATTTTGAATCATGTACAAGGACAAATTCTAATGAATGGAATGAACTCGTTGAGAGTGAGGCCTGCTCACTGTTCTACTTTCTCAAAACTGGCTTGGCTAGGGGTTAAAAGCCACTTGGAGTTTTGTCCTATAACTAAACTTACTGAATCTTGGTTTAGTTACCTATTAAATGGGATTAATAATACTTAACATATAGGGTTGTGAAATAAAATAAAATGCCAAATAGCAAAAATAGAAAAATTCCCACTCACCAGTGGTTCAGTAGGTGGTTGCTATGTTTGAGGCCACTGTATATGAGTGTCATTGCTCCACTGGCTTAGACTGCATGCCAAGCCCATGGCAAGTTGGGCACCATTGACTGAAGAGTACAAGAAAAGGCAGGATGGCACAAGGGAAGGATATGGGCATTTGATGCAGTGGTACAGCTTCAAATCCTGGTTTTGCCACCAACACACTACATGTGTGTACAATTCATAACTTACTAAAGGTACTATAGATGTGTCATCTCTGAAATGGAGATGATTTTGCCCACAATTAAAAATTTAGTATTTATTTAGTCAGTGTCTAGTAAGAACTAAGTGAGGACACAGATTTACAGCTCTTGGTACATGATGTATAGTAAATGATGTAATATCATTATTGTTACTATTATTATGAGTGACTCAGCTACTTCCTACAAGGCTTGCAATTGGCCCATGAGCTCATTCTCTCCTCTCAGTCTTTGTGGTCCATTCCTAGTTACCTGTAGACATGTAGCACAGGCAGCCACTCTCTTCCGAGGTTTTGCCTTTCCCTCCTTCGTGAGCTTCAAGTACCTCACCACAGGCAATTGTACTGCATGCACTTGGTGGATCTGAGTAGGGGATGAGGAAGGATCATTAAGCCTAAGAGAGACGTTTGTGACTATTTACTGAAGGAAGAAGCTACACTAAAAACTTCTCTTGAAGTCTGAGATGGGCAATACATTTAACTTTTTTGAGTCTCACATCATTAAAATTAGGATGTGATTAGGATTAATATATAGCTCATAGATTTTATATTCTTTTGAAAGAATTTGCCTCTGAACATATAAGAAATAAGAGCCTGTGAAAAAGTGATTTGGATAATCTCAGCTTCTTCATATGTTTCTCCACACATCTCAAAGTAGAATTTACTCAGATGTATCTTCATGATGGGTCTAATAAGCATGAAAAAATCCCTCCTTGGCTAAGAACACGCATATCTTCTCATTACTGGGGCCTGGATCAGATACATATTGAAAACTCAGAAGGAGACAAAAAATGCATTTCTCATTGAAGGCTTTTCTTCAACTTTTCTTGCGATATGCTGGAACCACCCAGAAATGGCGATCACCCTCTGATGGTCCCAGTGAGGTCAATTCCAAAGAGGAAGTTCTTTTCCCATTCCTGCTGAAATCTAATAACTTCCTTTAAATGCAAGTCACAGTGTGAGAAATATGCAAGCTAAGCAGTTCAAATCGACCCCATGGCTCTCTGGAGACAAGAGAGGGGCTTCCATCTTATGACTATGGCTGCATTTGAATGACTGGCGTAGAGCAAACAGGTTAGGAGAAGGCACCATTACCAGGGGCACTGGTTCCTGCAATATGGCACTTTAGCAAAACTATATTGTGTCCAAGGGGAAGGAAGACATAGAGGAAAAGAGGAAGACTTGGACTTAAAATATGGTGATAAATGATGATTCTGGGAGGCTTCCTGGCTTGGGTTGTCCCTTTGGGTTAACTATTATTCCTTTTGTTTCATAATTTCCTGGTATTTGGAGGCAGTTTTGACATAGTGAAGCATGGTTGGACTTAGACTCAAAAGTCCTGGGTTTATTCTCTGTATCTATGGGTCTATTTCTGTTTTGTTTGCTTGTTTATTCTGTTCTTTAGATTCCATATATAAGGGAGATTATGTGGTATTTGTCTTTCTCAGTCTGACTTATTTCACATTGCATAATATTCTCTAGGTCACAAAATAGTCACAGGGATGTGAAATACAGTATGAGGAATGTAATCAATAATGTTGTAAAGATTATGTAGGGTGCCAGATGGGAACTGGACTTATCAGGGGGACCACTTCATAGACTGTGTAGATTCCTGACCACTGTGCTATACACCTGAAGCTTAAGTATAATAATATTGAATGCCAACTATGAGTATATATACGTGTATATTCTGAGTATATATACTCATACTATGAGTATATATATGTGTATATATGTGTATATATATATATATATATATATATATATATATATATATGTAAAGTATAGCATAGGGAATATAGTCAATGGTATTTTCACAGCTATATATGATGTCAAAGGGGTAGTAGACTTGGGGGAGGTTATCACTTTGTGAGGGGTATAAAGATCTAATCATTATATTGTTTTGTACACCTGAAACTAAAAAAAAAAAAGGGTTTTTAGGGTTGTTTAAATTGAAAGCCCATTATTTTCTAACTGCATGACTTTGAAAAACTTATTTAACCTCTTGGGTGCTCAATTGTCTCAGCTGCCAAAACTAGAATAGTAATACTTATGATGCTTGATTGTAGTGGGGAATAAAAGAGAAAATTTGTGAAATAGTTTGACACTGAACAAATGCACAATAAAGTTCACTAAATTTCTTTTTCACTTTGCCAATTCCAGTATTGATGAATTTGTCTAGAAGTTTATTTTTGAATTCCTATGAAATAGCAGTGTATTTATTATGCTTATTATTTATTAGATTATTAATTATATTGTTTATGATAGTTTCTTACTTGAATACCTTTACTCCACATTTTGCCTAGGCACTGAGAACTGAAATTGCACTCTACTATCTACATTAGCATGATTTTGTGCTTTTCTTCTGATTTCATTAACATTTTACTTTTCCATTTATCTGTTGCCCAGGCCAATGGTTTGATTTTCATTACAGGAAGTTCCTGAAAGACTTATCAACTCTTCTATGGAAAACATCAACAATTTATGACCTAAGATTCAAAGGAATCCCTTATCTCAAAGTCCTCACCTTGCTTTTTCGTCCTATCCTGGACTATTGTAGCATGATTCTTATTTGATCCTAAAGAAGCCCTGCTTTAAGTAAACTCCCAATTCTTTGTCAGTTATGACCTTACCTTACCATCTTTGAGGCATTGTTATAGCTTTGTGATGTGGTAAAACTAGCTTACCACAGTAAGTAATAAACTCAGCTTCGTTTTATCAGCAGGTTGTGTTGGTGATGTTTGTGGATCCAGATGTTTTGATGTTTCCAGGTCCCACTGAGATCTAGTCAAGACTGAGATCTTCCAGCCACAATATTCGACTGGGAAACAGCCCACTCCTCTGAGGCCTCTGGAGTCCCCTGTTAAGCTTGGGGGCTTCCTGATCATAATGGTGGGGTAAGTTGGTCTCACATTGGTTACAACAACCATCTCTTTCAATGACCTCACAGATGTGAGTTTATTTGGGTTACTAGGAGTAAGGAATGCCCTTTGGCTGTCTGATCAGATATGAGAAATGCTTTCCCTTGGTGGAAATCTACTACACTAGTCTCTGTCCCTCATTTTATTGTCCCTTATTAAGAGGAACCTTGAAATGAGTTCATTTTCAAGCCAGCCTGGGGACTAGGAGGTTCTGAAAGTCTTTACTAAAATAGGCATCCTTGGGATATAATTTGTGATAGGTCACTCATTAAAGCCATTTGAGAATTTCCCTCAATCTTGCCTCCTTTGGTCTGGGAGAATCTGGTGCTGGAAAATATCTCCTCTGAAAATTTTTCATTATTTTGGGGCCACAAGCCTTTTTGTCTGGAGTTCTAGCTGAGAAGGTTGAGACAAGAGATGCAAAAGCAACATTTTTGGATAAAGTATTCCCAGACTCTCATAGATTTGACTCAATCCAAAGTTTTGCCTGTACCTCCTCTTCCAGGCTGTATTCCTGCCTTATGAACACTGTGCTTACATTATAATCCAAATTTGTGTGCTTATCTTACTAAATGATACTATGTTAACCAAGGAAATTTGTGGAGTTTTGATGTGATGAAAATTATTTATTTGAGAGATATCTTGGGAAAAAATGGAGCAAAATTTCAAACTTCCAATAGTCTTCATTTTTTAATTAGTTTGAGGAAGCATTAGTTTTTGTTTTTTTTTTTTTTACTTTCAAAAAATCTCTTTCTTAAGAGATTCTGTGGCTAAGGCAAAAGAAAAATGTGGAAAATTTACAACTGTCTCTTCTAGATCCCTCTAAATTCTAACTTGAACCTAATATCCATTATCCTTCTGCTCCTGTCCCCTAAACTATACTTCAGCCACTTCCTTCTGCCCCATCTCTACCTCTGATCCACTTCCTTCCCTCCTGACCAGACAGAATCCCCTAAGACTCAGTTGCTTCTTAAAACTAATCCTCTCTCAGGATAAGGAGACCTTTTCTGTCCATCTCAAGTCCTGGTTTTTCTCTGAACTGAGAATCATTGTTAGACTTTCCAAAGATCAATCAAGATAGGGAGACATGGCAGAGGGTTTTAGAATAATTTTAGGAATGTATAATCCAGAACTCCCTGATATATACCAATTGATTCATTATTATTGGGACCAAAAGAAGCAGAATGAGAAGCTTTCAAGATGATTTAAAAGGCCACACATTTTACAGGAAACCAGAGGGCTTACAAAAGCTGTCAATGTTGGAAGATGTCTTTTGGATACTGTTTCCAAAATCTTCTCTATGAAAACAGACTAGACTTTAATTCAGTCCTGCAAGCAAAGAAAGAACAAAGGTTGTAGAGCTCTGAAATGAGCTCCTTAATACCATTAGACAGCATCCAGGAGCAATTCTTAAAGCATGTGGGACCCCAGCTCTCTCCTCAGTTTTTGTAAATGGTGTTAAGCCAGAAATTGGGGATTAATACATAAGCACAAACTAGAATGGGAAATAGTCCCATTGTCAGAACTTCCACACATTGCTGAGTATTTTGAAAGCACCTTAGAATGAAAGCAAAGTAGAACCCTGAATAAATTTATGGCTTTACAGATAAGACAAGTGTATGCTTCTACCTCTGTCATTCAACCTCCTACGTGGGGAGTCCCTTGATAAAGAAGCTTGTAGTCACTGTAACAGAAATTCTTATTGGAATAAGAATTGCCCTATCTTGGCTAAGAAAGCAGAGAACATATGTAAAGAATAACTCAACTTATCAATCAGAGGGAATTTCTAAGAAGTTGATCTGAGATTAAAGGAGTTCTTCTGCCCTACAGAGATAAATAAGTGCAAATAATGGATCGAAAAACCTATGATTTCACACATTTAAAATGAAATGTATTATAATTTAAGCAAAATTCGTTCAAATTTGATGGGATTGTTTCTTCAATATACTATTTTTTTTTAATTTACTGGGGTAACAATTGTTAGTAAAATTACATAGATTTCAGGTGTGCAATTCTGTATCACATCATCCATAAATCACACTGTGTGTTCACCACCCAGAGTCAGCTCCCCTTCCATCACCATACATTTGATCCCCCTCACCCTCATCCCCCACCCCCCAACCCCCTAACCCTCTGGTAACCACCAAATTACGTTCCCCAGATTAATTTTCAAACCCGTGGCCATCCTGTGGTCACCAACTGCCCTCCAATCCCCTCACCCTCCCCCCCACCCCCCACCCCTCCCGCCCATCTAGCAACCCTCAGTTTTTCCTCTTTGTCTCCAAAACTGTTTCTGATTAGTTCATTCACTTATTCTTTTCTTTAGAATCCGCAAATAAGTGAGATCATATGGTACTTATCTTTCTCTGTCTGACTTATTTCGCTTAACATAATGTTCTCTAGGTCCATCCATGTTGTTGC
Organism: Rhinolophus ferrumequinum; assembly: GCF_004115265.2. Lineage (NCBI taxonomy): Eukaryota > Metazoa > Chordata > Mammalia > Chiroptera > Rhinolophidae > Rhinolophus > Rhinolophus ferrumequinum. Next base: position 29,508,578 of record NC_046297.1, on the reverse strand, counting down.
AAATGGTAAGATTTCTTTCTTCTTTATGGCTGTGTAATACTCCATTGTATAAATGTACCACAGTTTCTTAATCCAGTCATCTACCGATGGGCATTTTGGTTGTTTCCATGTCTTAGCTATTGTGTATAGTGCTGCAATAAACATAGGAGTGCATAAAGATTTTTGAATTGAAGTTTTGGGTTTCTCTGGATAGATACCTAGGAGTGGAATTACTGGATCATAGGGTAGTTCCATTTTCAGATTTTTGAGATACCTCCATACTGTTTTCCATAGTGGCTGCACCAATCTGCAATCCCACCAACAGTGCACAAGCGTTCCCTTTTCTCCACATCTGCGCCAGCACTTGTTGTTTGTTGATTTATTTATGATAGCCATTTTGACTGGGGTGAGGTGGTATCTCATTGTGGTTTTTATTTGCATTTCTCTGATGGTTAGTGAGGTTGAGCATTTCTTCATATGTCTGTTTGCCATCTGTACATCCTTTTTAGAAAAATGTCTCTTCAAGTCCTCTGCCCATTTTTTAATTGGATCTTTTGTTTTTTTGGAGTTGAGTTGAGTGAGTTTTTCATAGATTTGTGATATTAATCCCTTATCAGATATATCATTGGCAAATATCTTTTCCCATTCAGTAGGATCCCTTCTTGTTTTATTGATGGTTTCCTTTGCTGTGAAAAAACTTTTTAGTTTGATATAATCCCACATGTTTATTTTTTCTCTTACTTCCCTCGAGCGAGGGTATATATCAGTAAAAATCTTACTCCGGGTAATGTCTGAGAAGTTTCTTCCTATATTTTCTTCTAGGTATTTTATGGTTTCAGATCTTACATTTAAGCACTATGTTGAATAGAAGTGGAGATAGTGGGCAACCTTGCCTTGTTCCTGATCTTAGGGGGAATGGTTTTAGCTTTTCCCCATTAAGTATGATGTTAGCTGTGGGTTTGTCATATATGGCCTTTATTATGTTGAGATATGATCCCTCTATTCCCACTTTCTTAAGGGTTTTTATCATAAATGGCTGTTGGATTTTATCAAATGCTTTTTCTGCATCTATTGATATGGTCTCTTCAATATACTATTTGTTGTCTTCACCTAAAATATGAAGAGAGATTTTTTTCTGTGTAATCTGCCAAGACATTGTTTTACCAGAATATTTTGTTGTTGTTGTTTTATGTTGGCTTTATTATGTCCTTAATTGTTTAAGAAAACAAAGCTTTCCTTATTATTCAAAGAGCTAAGGCTCTTGCTAATCATGTTACCTTCTATGCTTATTTTTAAGTATTTTATTGTCAATTTCAAATGAGTAGCCAAATACTACTGGGGGTGCCAAAAAATGTATACAAGTAGACACTTTGTCAACGTTGCTCAAGCAGTAGGTCCCAGTGATCAGAAATGTCTGGATGCTGATGGTAACCACTTTGAGCACCTTGTAATTGCAGAAGTCAAACATGACTTGTATTCATTTTTGTCATTGGTATATATTGAATATTACAATTATAACACAGTTTTGTTTTCTTTCTTAAAATGTGTATACATTTTTTGGCACCCTTTGTATTTCTCAGGCACCCACAATCCTGTCTTAATTGTTCAAATCTCATGACAACTTTTTTGTTTTCTAATACTGATTTCTAAATGTAAGTAGAATAGCTTTCAGAATATTTTTTGTATCTAAAACTATCTTTGGGACTTCCTACACACATAAAATAATCACAAAGACTTATTTTTTGACCTTAAAAAGAGAGGTGCCCAAAATAATGAGTTATTTGATGTTACTATTGATGAATTTCATGGAAAGTGTTGTCAAATCAGAAAAGGTGCTACATCTTCTTTTTGCTAAATATATATAGGGAAAATCTTTAAATATTTCAGAAATTGTATGCTGTATGAAAAGGAACTAGATATTGGTCAGTGCCTTGCTGTCCATGTTGTGTGTGTGTGTATTTTACCAGTGTCCTGATGTTAGGCAACTGTAATATAGTTATCAGCCATAATTTTAGTTGTTACTTAAAAAGTTTACTTGGTCACAATCTTACTTTAATTTAAATCTAGCATCTTTTAGGCTAGTGTTTTCAATATGAGATGTATGTCAGACCTATCTAGGGAGTTTTATTAAAATACAGATATTTAGGACATAATCCATAGAATCTATTTAGTGAATATTCTTACTATATTTTTGGTATATTTTTTATTAAAATTCTTGGTATATTCTTGGTATGTTAGCTGTGTTCTCTTTAGGTATAATCATATATCTCAGTGTATTTCCCTCTACAAACATTACAAATTCATCTTTATAACTCAGATTAATGTACATTGTCTTTGAAAACACTCTTAATCATTATCCTTATAGACGTTTTTTCTAAAACTTTACAATACCTTTATTATGTTTGTTTTGCATGCCATGGAAGTAACTATGTTTCTTTGCCATTGCATTATTATACTGAATTCTCATCAGATCTTTCACTTTGGAAATGATCAATAATAATAAGTTAACCATTGCCATTTTAAGTCTCTGTCATTTCCAAATACTGTCTTTGACTTTGATGCTTGCCTGAAGCCTCAGCTACAAGCCAGAGATTTTCTTTTCAATGAAGGACTGCTCCACAACCTCAACTGGAAGGCCTTTATCAGATACTATTAACAACTAGAACAGCTGTGAAACGCTTAAGGGGTTAATTGTTGGATTCATGCCCTCAACTAAAGAGACCGAAACATCCTCAAATCACAAGAAGTCTGCCCACATTGGAGGCCGTAAGCTGAGGGCTATGAGAAGCCCTCCTGAAGCAGCTGGTCTTCAGACATAGACAGCTTCCACCCCAGATTCACAGAACCAAACCATGATTGTCACTGTTTAATCTGCATTCCTTCTCTAGTTTAGCTACTTTCTTTCCCTTTACAGGCTTAAAGTGACTTTACTTACTAATATGTCCCAATTTTTAAAATTGCGTTGTGCATTTTTAGTTCCTTTTTCGCATGTGTCCAATACCTGGCTATAACACCATAAACTGACTAGAGTACAACCAAACCAACTGGTTTGTGTACATTTCTCTTTGGGAGTATCAGCTTCCTTTGGTACCAGTTCATTGCAATAAATCTGTTAGTTTCCTAAGTAACTGGAGTCAACCATATGGTAATATTTTACATTGGAAACACCACCATAGGCCAGACAGCCAAAATTTCTAAAACCCTGATCACATTGTACCTACAAATGAACTTCTCGGGCGAGGAATTTGATGCCCTTAGTGTCATCATCTAACTCCCTGCTATTCTCTCATCTATAGCATGCAGGATTCACCTGACTTTCCAGGCCTCTTGTAAAGCATGAAATAAAGAGCCAGAGAAGAAAACAAAGAAATCAGAATTCCCTTAGAGGAGGGAAAAGGAGATTTCTGCCTCCATCTGACATTATGAGGTCTGGCAATTAAGTTCACGAGCCTGTTGCAACGATGTTGCTAACCTTTTCTGATATCAGAGGGATTATTCATTATGAATTTGTATCAACTGGACAAACAGTTAACCAAGTTTACTATTTGGAAGTGCCGAAAAGGCTAAGTGCAAAAGTTACATGACCTGAACTTTTCGCCAACAATTCATGGCTCTTGCATCACGACGATGTACCAGCTCACTTGTCACCGTCTGTGAAGGAATTTTCAACCAGTAAACAAATAACTGTATTGGAACAACCTCCCTACTCACCTGATCTGGCCCCCCGTGACTTCTTTCTTTACCAGAAGATATAGGAAATATTGAAAGGAAGACATTTTTACGATATTGAGGACATCAAGTGTAATATGTCGACAGCTCTGATGGCCGTTCCAGAAAAAGAGTTCCAAAATTGCTTTGAAGGGTGGACTAGGTGCTTTTGTCAGTGCACAGCTTCCCAAAGGGAGTACTTCGAAGGTCACCATAGTGATATTCAGCAATGAGGTATGTAGCTCCTTTTTTAGGATAGGTTTGCAAACTTAATTGTCAGATCTCGTATCACAGACCTTTTGTGAGAGCCAGTTTTGTAACCAAAATAGATCTGGGAAAGGGACTAAGAAATGGGTGGTGTCTATTTGGAGGCAGTCTTACTCTCATAAATCATACAAGTATGACACATTTTTTTTTTTTCTGCTCTAGACCTACCTGATCATCTTGATATACACAATTGTTGCCTGGTATCCAAATGTTACAGCATTATTTGAGAATCCTATAGGGATATCTGGCTAAAAACAAATCGCTGGGTGGCTTCCATTGACTAGTGCTGGATCTATGGCAGAAAGGCCTACTGGTCCTATTACAAGCTGGACAGGGATTTGTTACCTTGGTAAATTAATGTCTGCTTTCAGGAATGCCTCTGACATCACCAAAGGCCTCTTTGGCCGATTGATTTGTCTTCTTGGTAAAAGAGAGCAGTAGACAATTTAATTCAAGAGGGAGAAAAACTGGGCTCTCACCTACCTACTGTAAAGGAGTTCTGATTTCTTTCTTTTCTTTTCTGGTTCTTTATTTCATGCTTTACAAGGGGCCTGGAAAGTCAAGTGAATCCTGCATGCTATGGTTGAGAGAATAGCAGGGAGTTAAATGATGACCCTAAGGGCATCAAACTCCTCACCCTCCAGGTTCATTGAAGTAGGTGGGCAATGGTTCGGAACAGAGCTGCCTCAATATGGCAGTGGCCTCTTGAGGGGGATGCATACTGCATGGAGTGAACAAGTTTGCACTTGCAACCCTGTAGTCCTCTATAGAAACTTTTATATTATAAAGCCTAAGATGCAAAAGTAAGAAATCATAGAACTAGGTAATTTGGCTATGATTCTATACCTGGTTCCATGGACTCTATGAATTGGGGATGAGATCTGTTCTCTTGGTTTAACCTGGGCACTCTTGGCACCTTGTCAAGAAGTGGACTACAAACTTTGATCATAATCTTTCTCTGAGTATATGTCTTGTTGCAGTATCCTGATGTATGATCTCCAGAGTTTTAAAGGCTGGTGCACACACACCGTCCTGTCAAATGCTTCAGGAAAAGCCCTGCCAGACAGAACCAGAAACCCTGAAACTTCCAGTGGTTGAAGGAAACACCACTGGAAATGTTCAGTTTGAAATAAGTACCAGTGGACACTTAGCATGTGACTATCACACCTCAAACAGCAATGAAGACCTGGTTCAAGCACACACTCAGATACTAATCAGTGATTTATCTTTCCTCTCAGGCTGAAGAATGACCAGAAAGGGGTTGAGGACAGAAATTGTGCACCCCTACACTCAGCCTGGACTCTGAGATCCACAACCACACCTACTGTGTACATTAATGTAGAAGTTTCTCATTCCTCTGTTTTCATAGCATAACTATTTTTCTGGGAATCTCCTGCTTAGGCAACTGATTTGATTGTTCATTACAGGAACTTCCCAAAAAGACCCATCAACTCTTCAATGGAAAATATTAGCAGAATTTATGCCCTAAGATTCAAAGGAATATCTCATTTCAAAGTCTTCACCTTGCTGTTTCTTCCAATCCTGGACTATTGTATCAAGATCCTTACTTGATCTTAAGTGAGACTTGCTTTACATCAAACTTCCAATTTTTAGGCAATTCTGACCTGACCATCTGCTCTGTGGAGCACTGACAAAGCTTTGTGAGGTGGTTTTCTCCCTTACCACAATAAGCAATAAACTCAGCTCTGTTCTGAATTAAGGTTTATATACTTAAAAATATTTCAGCTTCTTGAACTCCATCTAAAAAATACAGTATCTTTTTCTAAAGTTCAACAAATTTCAACAGTTATTTGGTTTTCTAAGAAATAACTTCTGGCCATTTACTGGCCATATGCTGCTAAATCCCAAGAGTACAGATCTAGGGATGTGACTGCCAGCAGCAGTTGGGATGGAACTGAGAGCTTCTGGTGACTGAGCAACTACTCAGTGCCAGGCCTCAAGCAAGTAGCTTCACATATACCATGCTGTCTTTAATTCTCACAACTTCTCTGCCACAGGGATGTCATCTTTGTTTCACAGATGAGGAAACTGGCTCTTCAGTCAAAGCACTTAGCTGAATGAGAATTCAAATCCATGTTTGTCTAACTTCAAAGGAGAGTGTCTTCCTTTCATTATCTCCCCTGGAGATAATTTCCTGACTACCTTTTGCAGGCTGCCTGTTATGTGTACTAAGCACCCAATCATAAGGCATACCTGGGGTCCTCAAGAAGCTCACAGATGTCATGGACAATTATGAGTTCTGTGGAAAATTCAACCATATTTTCACATGTTGTTTTGGGAGCACTCAACTCCTAAGGTAGAAAATGGGACCCCTGGAAATGTGCCACCACCCAACCTGAGTCCTTGCTTGTAAGTCTGAACTGAAATAGAATCTCTGGGTCTCCAAGTTCTCTTCCGACCCCAGAGAACCTTTGAGAGCTCCCCTGTTGGGTTCCTTACCCTGCTTTCTTGGTTGCCATGAATGCCAATTGGTGCTGCCTTATGACTTCCATCTTTTACTCTTATTACCGTAGAAGTGTGGGGCTGACTTCATCTTTCTGGAAGTGAGGAAAGGTGTCTTCTCTGCCAGCTTCTTAACAGGCTTCCCAAAGGGTTTCTTACGATGCTGTTAGTGTTATAACTCATTTATTAAGCTCATGATTTCATGCTTCCGGAAGGGAGAAGGCATGCACACATGCCACACAGGTGCATGCCTGATTGGGGTCTTCAGCTTTTTCTTACATCAGAAGAAACTTGTCCCCTTAAAGGTTGCCCAAAAGAAAGCACAATCTTTCTCTTGTTTCTCTCAGAAAAACACTACATCTTCATGCTAGAGAACTTCTGCTTACTCATCATAGCATGTTAATTCCCAGAGAGAAATGTAGATTAGGCTGATCTGGGATATTTAACACATACACCTTAAATGACTTGATTCCTTGAAATGCATTAAACTCTTATTCAAGATTGTCTTTCTTAAAATGAAGAAAATATTCACACTGTCCTTCCTCCCTCTTCTCTCCTTTTCCCTCCCTTCCTCTCTTTCTCCTCCCCCACCTCCCTCCCCACCCCCATTCTTTTCTTTCTCTCTTTCTCTGTGTTTTCCTGAATAATGTACCACCAGGTAGCCATTAAGAAATGTGCTTGAGTATATCTGAGTTTTAGGAGAGCAGGTCCTTCTTAATTGTTATAAAGTTAATTTGGGTCACATAACTTTTAATTGGTTCTTGGCCCAAGATCACTTTTATTGGGAATAAGTCACTACTAAGAACTACATTTCTAATCCTTTTGGATATGTAAGAAACTTTATCAGAAGCAAGTAGGACACCAGTAACTTTTTGTCCTTTCCAAATAAAATAACTCTGTTCAATAATAGTAAGAATTTATTTCAGTGTCATGACAAATTTTAATTCTATTATTTACAATTCACTCAATTTGTCTCTTAGAGGAAATGATACCTTGGAAGGAAGTTTAACTAAATAAGATGTAGAGAACTTTTCCACATTTTATGACCATGGCAGTTCTTATTTTGTGCAGGGCTTTGCTGAAGCTGGTGCCCTTTATCTGTGATGGACTATTGGGAGTAGAACCAAGGCAGGCATTTGGAGGTGGAGATAGGAATTCAGAGATAGGGATAATATCAGGCAGGTCATCACTGGGTTCCAAAGGATGCAAACAAGAGGCTATGTGAATAAATCAACTGTGACAATGACATTAAAAACAATGCATCCACCCAACTAAAACAAATCTCTTTTCTTGGAAACATAATAAATTATAGAAGTCCCAGGATGTTGATTGAAAATAAAAATTCTTTAGAAAATGCAAAGAAAAATGTTTTTCTTCCAAATATCTTGCGTGATACCATTGAAACATTTTGAGTAGGATTATTCTCCTTTGTGATGGAATTAATTTTATTTTTTAAAATTTATGGTTTATCTCTAGATACCCTTTTGCCAGTTCAGGTACTTATTACTGCCTGCTGATGCAGGCCATTGTTTTGCATTTCTATAAAATGAGAGTCTTCAGTTTAGATTTCAGAATTTCTAGTTTTGTTGTTGTAAGGTGACTTCACAGTAAAACAAAATGGCATTTAATAGATTCTTTTAACCATGACTCATAATAAATTATTTACAGTCATGAATACATTCTTACTAATTTGAGTTAAACTGCCACAGATCTATTAGTCATGGACGGAGAATCTGTTAAAGAAAGCAAATAATCTTCCAGGTCAGTTGTGTCCCAGTGTCATTCCTTCAGTATAGGGTCAGAGGCCTTGAGAACCAGAAGTTTGTTTGCTTTGCTCAAACAGTAAAGATGTTAACCACCCATTTCCCTCTCCCCTGCTCCCATACCAAAGAATAGATTAGATTTGGTGTCTGGCCAATCCTTGGCTAAAAATCTTTAACCATGGAGACCTTACACTAACCTTTTAATGTATAGTTGTCCTAGAAAATTTAAATTGAGCTATGTTAATATCATGTTTCCCCGAAAATAAGACCTAGCCGGACAATCAGCTCTAATGCGTCTTTTGGAGCTGATTGTCCTGCTAGGTCTTATTTTCGGGGAAACACGGTATACACTAGGTATATTGTTGAGAGCAAAGTTTGTTTTATCAGCAAAAGTATGATGTCAGACCCATTTCTTAGCTGATTTTAACATATAATAGATGTTTCAAATGCAGCATAACTGAATAACATTAAAATGTGTAGCTCAAAATTACTGTATTAGAAGTATGACAATATTGTTTACTAATACATGGTGCTTATTCAGATACATTTGAATTGCTCTGTGCTTATTTCTAGTCACTATCAGACAGAATTTTACTAAAGTCCTTGTCTTAACTTATCAGCCTTTTTGAGTAGAAGCTGAAAATGATGCATGGTTCCTGAATCTTGCTTCAGATTGCAATTCCGTGCCCACTGCCCCAGTGAAGGCTTTGAAACATGGTACAAATTTAGCCATGTGGCCATGGAAGCATACTTGAAGGTTAAAATTAAAAAGAAACTCTACACCTGTAGAAAATAACTAATATTCCCATTTGAGTAAAAGAATTTACAAAGAGGCAACGCTATGTATAAATGGAGCTGCCTAGCAACCCCTCGCTGCCCTGGAAGATTTATTTGGGTCTATCTGCCATCATGGCTGTATTGGCAATTATCAGTTTGATTAACTTTGCCAGTTTCTTAGGCACAGCATGAGGCTCATAATTGCTTTGTTTCCTTACCCGGGGAATGCAGAGTGGTATTAACTGGAGTTCCTAATAGGATTAGGTCTGGTTTGGAAAGAAGTTGTCTAGTCTTCTGCAGACTGTCCCCCTGAGATAAAGGAAGAAAGCATGTGATATTACAAGTCTCATTCTACTAATGCCCACTGTTTTTCACTTGCTGGCTGCAATTGTAAGCATTTTGAGCAGGATTTAGTAAGGGCTTGATGCAGGCCCCACAGCTGTGGGTGCGGCCTGCGATGACTTCTGTCTGAGTGAATGTTGCATAAATGGGGATGGACTTTTGGCAAAGCAGAGGAAGAGAACAGCTTGGAGTGGTTAACTCTTAGGGGGAAACGTAGTGGAAAGGATGTGCTTATCATCCACACTTTGACATCTCTGACTTTGCTCCTTAAAGTCTAAACTTGGCACCAACAAATACTCCATTGTGGGGGAATTTGGATTAAGTCACCTTGGACAGCTTACTTGGCTTTTAGAATTTGGAAATGGCAATTCTCACCTCCTCCACACTAGCCTTTTCAGTTGCTTGCCAAATATAACGGGGGGAAAATATCCCTTACTTTTGCTTAGAAGTGTTTCAAATGTTACATGAAGAGTAGTTTGGCTGATTAACTGCAGGGGCAGTGTGGCTAACTTCTAAGTTTCGTTTCAGGAAGCATTTAAGCATGCTTTGTAGGCTAGCACTGCTAGTAAACACTCATGATTTAAAGCCCCACCCCCCCCATTCTTCAGTTAGCCATCGTCGTACCTACTTTACTACCTCATTATTCTACTGCCTAAAAACACCATAGTGTACAGTGCATTCATTGAAATATTTTGGTCTACATTTGAAAGGTGTAATAAATTCCAATCTGAAAAATAAAATAATCTGAAGAAAATTTTTTATTCTAGGGTTTTAGGTTTAGCATTTTGGCCTTCAAATGAAACTCAGAATCAAATCAGCACATGGTAAAACCAGTACCTCCATGTGATTTAATTTAACACTTCTAATCCAAAAATATAAACTGTTTTCATTTATCAATGAAATTAGGAAATACTGTGCCATTGATAATATTTTGACTCTCTAAATGTTATCATTAGCTAAATTTAGTTTTGATTTATCATCATTATTATTATTATTATTTGTAATTGTGTAGACAGGGAAAGCCAAAACAAATTTTACTCTCTGCTAACCATTGAGAGAGGAGTGTTGAGTATTTAGGCTGTGAAAATAACTTTCAGTTTAATCTGGTATTTACAATTTGTAGGACTAAATTGTGTGTCCCTGTTCTGGTAAATTCAATGGCTGCCACAATGGTGTGTCTCAGTGCTTTGTGGTAGGGGACAAAATTTCATGCCCATCTATCATGCCGGGTCTCAGCTCCCGCTCCCCACACAAGAAGGCAGGATATGGTGAGGACAAAAAGGAACACCAATGGAGCCATATATAGGGGAGTCATACCACAATATTCTTCGCTGGCAGCTGGGTTGGAGACACAGGAAGCAGGAGCCACACGATCTGCAATCTGCCATCCACTTCTCTGCCAACCAACCACGCTGTCCAGAGAGACATCCATGTCCTCCCATCCAACTCCTGAGAACAGTGGCTACTGGGCACCACACACAGTGTGGGGGCCACCTCTCCTCCTGCTCAGAGTCAGACACCATTCCTACCTGGCTGGAATCCTGCTCGCCATGCCAGGCATCCAGTTGGGTGGAGGCCTCTGTGTCAGATGTCCACAACCCTCGGAGCCTACAGCGGCAGCAGATTACCAAAAGGAAGGTGATGTCTGCTATGGCCCATAGAGCGGCATGCCATCTGGAGGCTCAAAAGGACCACCAATTCACCAGGGGCTCACGTTTCTCCCAGGCAGATCGTGTTTCCTGCTCCTGGCGCAGCTCCTCATGGGTCTGCTGAAACAAAGCTTTAATACGTATAAACTGCTCCATTACCCTTTTGGGGATTCTGACCGGCACCATACACTGCTTGCTGCACCATGTGTCATGAGGGGTCTCAGCTCCTGCTCCCCACACAAGAACCCACGCTATGGTGAAGCTAAAAAGGAACACCAACAGAGCCATAGATAGGGGAGTCATACCACTATATTCTCTCTAGCAGCTGGGTTGGAGACACAGGAAGCAGGAGCCACATGAACCTCAATCTGCCGTCTGCTTTTCTGCCAACCAACCCACCCACCGGCGTAGCCACGGCAGTTGTATTAGTGGCTAATGGCTAACTGGTAGTTGATGGCCACCCAGGCACAACAGATGGCCATCTGATTACAGCTGATGGCCATCTAATAACCAAGCCAGCACATTTCCATGTGAGGCCGAGAGCCTGGAAACTGCTTTCTGGGACTCTGTCCCCACACCATCCTAGTCTTAGAGTACAAGTGGCAAAAAATTATCCTATATATAACAGGGGTGGTCATGGTAGAGAATTCTGTGGTGGCTGCCTCATGTGCAGAGTAAGCCTACTAGGTACTCAAATGAATGGGGGTCATGTGAGGCTGAAATCTCTTCAGCTGTTGGCACTTCATTTTTGTTAGGTAGAACTTGTTCCCGAGTGCATGGGTGATTATGTGCCAGGATACAGTTCTTTCTGATTTTCAAATACAGTGGGAGATGCAATGTTTATACATAGGTCACCTGTCACCAGCATGATAGCTCTCCAGGATATGTCCACCATCTTCCACAGATGCTCCTTTAGAGGTAAATATCCTCTAGAGGGGAGCTGACTTCACCCAGTGACTTTATGGGGCTGGAATGTGAGCTGATTCTTCAACTCTTGGCTCCTCAGTTCCAGGCTCACCCTCACCCCCTCCTTCTCACTCTCCCTCTCAGGCCCCCATTCATAGCCCAGTCATGAATTTATTCCCTCTAACTCATTTTGTTTCTCTTTAGTTTAAAACATATTTTGTTTTCTTAAGAATTCCTTATATAATACTTGGAGCTTTTCAGGTAAAAACCTAAATAAATGATTGTAGAAAAATTAGTGAAGATAATTAAAGAGATACAAATTTATATTCTTCCTGTATAAGGACTGAGTTATCCAGGTCCTGCATTTTAGATGGGCACTTTTGCTATGAAGGAAAAACACAAGAGGAAAGATACATTTTAAACTGCAGTGCTGCAGTGGCTTTCTGGTAAGCATAGGAATGGGATGGATGGGCTGGAGGACGGAGTACCCAGGCACTAACATCTCTGTCAGTTCAGATAAATTGCCCAGTCCTATTCCCAGATCCCAAATCTTCAAAGCTGGAGTGTCCGGTTACATTTTATAAGTAGAAAGTCAGATTCAAAAGACTTACAGAAGATAATCTAGTCTTAACTTGGGAGACACTTAAAAATGTACTTTTGATAATTATATGCTTTTTTCTCACAGGCGCTTTCCTCTGCCAGTCCTTTAGTTGGTCAGGGTTTAAACCTGTGAGCATTATCATTCCTGCCGCAAAGCCAGCCTAGTTACTTCATTATTCTCTCTGGAAACTGTTCTGCCCCCTCAAGGCTGGTTCATGATCCCATGTTTAACTACAGTCGTCTCATATGTGCATCCCTGTAAGGGCAATTCTTTCTGGAGCCAAGTCCGTGGGTCATTTGTGACAACTTACCGGACAGTGTAACTTGTAATTCATTCCCTCATGTTTAAATTTGTTGCAAGGTTTCTCAGTCACTGCAGGGCTTTCTGGTAAAATTCCATGTTTAACTAGAGGCATCTGGTGCCTTTGCTGCTGTTTACTAAAATCCTGCATTTCACTTGGTAAAACAGTTGGCCCGTTGGGCTGTTCTTCCTCAGGCCTACTCCCAGCCATCTCCATTGAGGACTGAAGATTATTTTGTGGTCAAAAAATCTCTTCCACGGGAGACCCCTTTTGTTCATTTTGACTGATTCAAATATTTGGTAAAAATTCTGGCCTGTTTCCCTGTATTTGAATCTTTGACTGTCTTAATGGGATGTAAGCATATTGGTTAATCCTCTTTTGGAGAATCATTAGGGATTTCCCAGAATACTTGCTCAAGAAGCATGACACCGTCTGCTAATAAGCAGAACAGAGTCAGAAGGTCTGCGTGGGAACCTTGAAGGGGTAGAGGGTGGGGGCAGGGAGTGTGGACAGAGTAAGGTCGGAGCCCAGATTCAGGAGTCAAGGGAGTGTGTCAGGGACTCCTTCCTGGTCCCCTGGGCTTGGAGGATAGTGCGGCCAGGCATCCATGTTGAGATGGGTTCTGCAGCCTTTCTGCTCCTCCATGTGCTTAGCTGGACCTACTGACAAACCACTCAGACCTTGCTATTGTTCTCTTCCACAAGGTCACAGGCCTTGATTTCTGGCTGGGGGCAGGTCCACAGTGGTATATGTCGCTTTATCTTTGTGCCTCTGCATCACTTTATTTCCACAGCTTCCCCTTGCTTGTTTCCACCTCCAACTCACCATCTTTATTAGGGAAATAACTTTTTTTTTTTTGCATTCCGCTGCCTTCTTCCTTGTTCATTTGAACATTCTGGAAATCTGTCAGAGGTAACTATGGCAGATGGAGTTGAGAGCTGTAAGGGAAAGAAAAAGTTAAGGGAGTAAATAAGTGTCAAGGAATTCATTGTCTGCTCTCCACCTGTTGTTATTCTGGTCCCAATCAACCTGCTAGCCAGGCTGGAGCCAGCGGCCATCTGGAAACACTGCTCTGTTTATAAACTTGGCATGAAGCAGCACTCCCGGGCCCTGACCTCCCACACAAATCTGGAAACAATTAGAGCAGATGATAGGCAGGCAGGGAACTGCTCCAGGGAGAAGGAGGAGGAGAAGAGTAGCCTGCAGGGGAGGGGCAGAAGAGGGCTGGAGCGCCTGGAGGCCTGGGTTTGAGTGGGAGGCTTCAGTGGAGGAAGGGAGCCTGGAATAAGGGGAGCCACGTGTGGGGGGAGCTAGAAGTGGGGAGCTCCAGGGGGGCATCCAGAGGTGGAGGGTGAGGGAGTGTAGGGTGGGGGGAGCCAGGGGTAGAGATAAGGTAGCCAGAAATCTGGTGGGTGGAGTGAGATATGGAGAGAAGTGAGGGTTGGCGCCCCCCCAACCTGAGTCTGGGTGTCTAGGAGGAGCCCAGGGAGGCCTGGATCTGAGTGGGGTCTGGGTGGGATCCAGGGGTAGGGAGAGTGTGGATGGAGGGAAGTTTGGGGTCATTTGGGGGGTGGGGTACTGGGGGGAGCCAGTCTATCTGAGGTGTGAGGACCAGAAGGGGGACCCCAGCTCTGCCTGAGATAGTACAAATGTAGGTGCACCATGTGTCCTGCAGCCTCAGCCTTGTAGGGTGGGACCTCTCAAGAAACAACACAGCCTAGGGAGGCAAAGAAAATACTGCTGTCCTTCACTGTGACAGTGAATAAAGTCCTTACTGGTCCTTGTAAGAAAAACATTGTACAGTCGCAAGTCATTTTTTCATTTTCAAAAACACATTCCTGAAGAGCACTTTTTAACCAAAGGAAGTTTAAGCAATGTTCCATTTTGCTACAGAAAAACTAAGATACTTGACCAATGGGGTTATTTCTTTAAAAGGGACAATGCTTATAGAGCCACACATTTGAATCTGTGTAGACCAGTGTCATGCTTTTGTGTTTCTGGAGCTGATTCAGACTTCCAGAGTCTTGAGTATTATCAAGATGAATGAATCTCTTCCTCCTCACTCAGGAAACACTTTTTTCCTTTCTCTCTTTTCCCTGTAGTTTTGAAATGTGATTCTGAACTCTGAGCTGATGCTCTTTTCACACTCAGCTCAGCTGGGTTTCTAATTCCTAAAATATTAATCTGTGGGAGTTGCTGGCAAACCAATAATTGGCACCAATAAGCAAGCTTCTGGTTGGCCAAATGATACTTAAAGAGGGAAGTTTACTCAGTGCTGGTCTTCTTGACTCCTGGGGTCTCAGGCATAGAGGCCGGGAAAAGGAAAGGCAGATTCTCCCTGGCTTCTTGTCCTGTTTCTGAAGAACAGAATCCCAAGGTCTCAGCCTGGAACATTGTCCCCAAGTACATTTGCTTAGATCTCTAAAAATTAATCCATTAAAAATGGTGTCATCAGCCAACTCAAATCCTAGAGCCGTTTCTGTGTGCAAATCTGGGTCTCCCCCTCCCAACCCCTGCCCCATGCCTTGTTCTTGCTGTTGACTTCATTGACTTCCCATGCATTTTCTTTTTTGTCTAAACATATACTTTCACATTCACTGCTTCTGATACACTGGCTATTAAAACCCAGCCCAAGAATGTTTAGGACTCTGGAATATGTAACGCGCAGTGATGTGAAAAAATAAGCAAGCAAGATCTACAAGGTCCACAGCGCAGTCCAGAGAGCAGAGCACAGCTGGGCTTGTAGCTTCCCATGGTTCTTGCTGTCCAGTGGCTGGACCTCAGAGCAGTGTTTGTGAATGTCCCTGAAGATATTCAATCTGGTAAGCCAATTTTAGACTCTGAGTCTTGTTGCAAATGAATTCATTTAAACTATAATATAAAATATTGTGTTTATTTAACCCTTGTAGGTTGATCTCCTTTGTCTTTGCAAACTGAACTGGCTGGGCAGTTAAGGACCTTCATTCCTTCCACAGTTAATAAAACTCATATTTTTCTCTGCATTCATAAATTTAATTACACTGAGAGCCATTTAATCTGCATCAGTTTTTCAATCTTCACTTATATTAAAAATCACAGACCCTGCCCCCAAGCAACATAATTCTAATCTTTAGATTAAAGAACATAAATTGAAAATTCATTTTGCCAGTTTTGTCCTCAAGAAATCTTGTATCTTTCCAATTTTCTGACCTGAATATAGTAGAGATGTAAATTGACTTGGCTACAATTCTTCTCAAGGTAATAGATTTACACTTCAAATGCCTATATTGAACCCCATTCAAACAAAACAAAATTCCCCTTCCCTCCCCCAAAAAAGTCAATCTGATTTACTTCATGCAAGACTGTAACTTCTTTAAAAGATTCAGCATGTACTTGGGATTGATACATATTCTCTGAAACGAAAGAAGGTGAGCTGCCTGGGTGATTCCCCCACCCAAACTAATATTGGTAGCCAGTGATCAGTAATAATTCCTTCTGCTTTCTTAGCTCCTCCCAGGATGCTTTTTGAAAATTAATGACATTTCTGTAAAGTGTTTTGCTATTGTCGAAAGACATAAATGGAGCCTATCAATATCCAGATACTCTTGGAGATTAAACCTTGATTATGTCTGAAACCCTATTCATGGGGGCTTTCTTCTCTTGAATCGTCTCTAAACAATATCTATTCAAACGGTGCTTTAAAACCATCTTCCCACTTCTTATTAAGAACACAACAACTTCCTCTTAATTAAAACATTTATCTTCATTGTCTTGGAGCTCTTCTTACCTATGTGATGTCTTTAGTGAGCTCTTTAATTCCCTCTCTGGAGAGACCCTCATCTTCCCACCACTCCTTCCTCTGTTTGTCTTTTTTTTGCCACCATTGGCTTTTCCCTTATTTGATTTGTTTTTTAAATCTTTGTTCCTACCTAAAGAAACACACGAACAAACAAACAAACAAACAATAACAAAAACTACACTAAAAACCAAAATGAAACTTGGACATATTCTAGAAAATTACTTTTTTTTCCTATCTGATTGGTTCTTGAAAGTTTATAATATATTCTTGCTTGTACAATGACACTTTACTTAAATGTCTGGTCCAAGGAAGAGTTTAAAGATGAGACAGCTTTTGTAGCTTTAAAGATGAGACAGCTGGAAGTCAGCTAGTTTTCAACTATTAATGGATAAATGGAAGAGTAATGACTTTATTTTCCTGTTCTACTTCTAAGGGATGGACCTTGAGAGAAAAGTAGCTATGAAGTATTCTCTCTTTACAAGAATTCTCAGGTGAGCAGTATGGATTAAATCCTAAAATTTGTGACCAACTTTCCATCTAAAAACTGGACGACATTTTCGCCCCAATCTTGTTTTTCTGGAGTCATTGTGGGGGAGAAGGGTCAATGACATTTCCAATCTCATGGTGTGTTCCGTGTGGGAACTCTATTGGATGTTTATGAGATAATTTAATGGAGGGTGACTTTTAAAGCAAATGTGTGATGTCCTGTGTTGTTAATTCTGTATTTCATAGAGGTGACTTGTTGCTCCTGGACCTCTGCAGGATGTAGAGTTGTCCCCTCCTTAGCTGTGATGTCGGCAGTGACAGAGCTCTGACCTGCTGGACTGGACATTTCCTGGGTCATCTGGCTGTGCTGGTTATCTAGTCCACTTAAAACTTTCATGTGATAGTAATGGGAACATCAGAAGTATTTGCATGAGGATGGTTAGGGCTTGACTGACACTGAGTTTCAGGGCACACTACTAGAGCATGACATGGCACTGTTAGTTATAACAGAAAATGCTCAATAAACATGGGGTGCTGTAGTAGAGCTGTTTAGAAAATGCTGACAGAATTATTTATGCATCTCTTTGCTTGTCTGTCCTGCTAGATAATACATTTCGTGCCTGCCTTATTTACCACTATATATCCTATACCTAGCACATTGCATTTAGTAAATACATGCTCAATGAATGAATGAATTGAATGGTAAGGGACATTGTCTTTGCTTTGAGAAGCTGGGGAACATTTTGCAGCAAAATAACAGAGAAATCCCAAGACTGTCCTGGAGGAATGGTACATTCTAATAATATTCTTTCCATCTCCTACCCCTCCCCACTAAGGAGGCTTTGTCTCACTAAGGCAGATTTATTCTTGTTACTATTCTTAGAAGCAGAATCAGTACTACTAGTAGTGGTGGTAACAGGAATAAGGGCTTTGTAATGAGGACAAATTTTCTAGATGTATTGTCATATCGTACTTTTTGTCCTACAGGCTTTACAACCCAAAGCACTGGCTTTTAATTCTATAGGAAAAGAGTAGACACCCACTGAAAAACAGACAGTTTTCATTTTTGACAGTCAAATCCAATTTTTATTTGGCAACTTAATATGCTTGAAAACAATGCAGAGAGCATAGGGGGACAGAGGGAAGGGGAAGAGGAGGTCGTGGGTAAAGGAGAATGGGAGGGAGGGCGGAGACGGAGGAGGAGGGAGAGGGATCACATAACTTCTAAATTCCTTAGCATATCAAGTATGGACCGAGCAAAGAGTACTGTTCACAATATAAAGGCAATGGCGTTGTTGCTCCAGGGAAAAAGAGGGAAGCTTCACCCTTTATTAGCACCGAGGGTTTATGGGAAGAAGGGAGGAACATTAGAGGGTCATATGTGATCAAGGTTCGTTCTAAGAGTTTAGAACCTCTTTTGGAGACATTCAGATTAACAGGGGGAACCTGAACTATTTGAGGGCTAGAGGTCCCCCTGTTCTGCACAGCCACTTCAGCATCCATGGGGACATCAATACTACCAGCACCTTGGATGTGCTTTGTTGACAACTTGAAGAAGAGAGCAGGAGAGGGCACAATCAGAAAAACAGCCTTCACCCAAAAAGTCTAAGTCATCTAAATAGCACTGCAGTTGACCATTGAATAAAATGGGTCTGAACTGCGTGGGTCCACTTACATGCAGATTTTTTTTTTAAAAAATATGCACTTGGCCCTCCATATCCCTGGGTTTTGTAACAAGGGATTCAACCAACTGCAAATTGAAAACAGTATTTTCAATCCAAGTATGCAGAGAGTAGATTCATATTATACTCTGTAGTGTCGGCACCCCTAATCTCCGTGTTGTTCAAGGGTCAACTGTATTTTAAACAGCCCCGATGGAGATTTAAATTAACTGCGTGAGGAAACTATGATTATATGGATTACTCTGCCCACACCTTTCCTTATTCACTTTTTTGTTCGTGGCTCCTGCCACAGTACAAAGGAGTGAGTGAAGAGGCTGTGGGCTCAGCAAGGTAGGAATACATGCTCCAGTACCTAGCACAGTTCCTGGACTGTAACAACAGCTCAACTAACACTGGTCACTTCTACTACTCATATAGAAACACTCAGTACATCTTTACTGAAATCAGAATGGCCCTGTGTAATCCAGAAATTCACTCTAGTAATATTACTAAATAAATTCTTCTCTAGTAATATTAGACTGCACAGCAGGCTCACAGCATGATTACTTATTGGGTATATGCATGCATTCATATTCTTATTCCCTTCTTTTTATACCTATTTTATCAGGCCAATGATAGTTTAAATTATTTGTATTTGAATTTCTAAAGATAGGTGGGGTGGCCACTGTGGCACTTCTCTGTTTGATCGTTTTTAATTTTCAACATTTTGCTTCTAAACTATGTAAATTTTTCTAGTGTACCATCACCTAGTGCTCTCACTTTGCTCTTCTTTTCTCTCTCAAGTCCTGTCTTTTCTTTTACTTTCCCCTCCCTACTCCCTACACAGCCACCCCAAGTAATGATCAGGTTCACTTCATAGTCCAGGGCTTCTACTCAGAGTCCTTATTTAATCTTACATGTAATGTTCTTGCCACAGTCACACTGGGAAGTGGATTTAAAAAAAAAAAAAAAAAAAAAACTAAAATGGCTCCAATTCTCCACCCCTCTCTGCAAAGTTATCTATACCATTTGCAGTGTAATTTTGTAGTTTTCCTATTAAGAGGCCGATCTAGTTCCCCACTCTTTGAGACTGGACTATCAAGTGATTTGCTTTGGCCAATAGGATATGGTGAAACTTGGAAATGCTAGTTCCAAGTTTAGCTTTCAAGGAGTCTTGCATACGTCCTCTCTATCTTGGAACCCTGCCACTACTCTGAGAAAAAATTCAGGCTTACCCATTAGAGAAAAAAAGGGTAAGGTTAGCCATCCTGGCCCAGTTGACCCTCAGCTAACCTATACTAATAACAGAATCATGACCTAGCTCAAATTAAATGAGCTGAACCATACCCATGTCAGTAGAGTTTTCTAGCCAATCTATAGACCCATGAGAAACAATAAAACATTGCTTTTTTAAACCACAAAGTTTGGGGGTAGTTTGTTAAGTAACAAGAGCTAACTGATATAGTCAATAGCCGTCTTTTGTTGCTAAATCTAAAGGATCTTTTTTCAGTTCTTGTAGCAGAGACTTATAAAGGTTAACCAAAATCTGTGTCCTTTTTCATCACAAGCATACAACTAGACTATCTTTGCTCATCTCCATGTGCTCATGTGACTGAGTTTTGGCTAATGGCATTTGTGCAGGAATGATGGGCACCACTTCCAATTATGGCTCATAGACACCTCCGCTTGCAGTACTTTTGCCTTCATCTGACTGAATGGAGAGAAACTGAGAAAGGCAGAACCACATTATGGAAGACACATGAGTTCCTGAATGACCATACGGAGGGACTGTTACTCACCAGGAACATCTACAGTGGACTTTGTGTAAAACTAACTTCTGTTGTGTCAAGTTACTGAGATTTTAGGATTTTTTTTTTTTTATAGCAGCTGGAGTTGTTTACCTTCACCACTACTCCCCTTCTCTTACATGAACTCTCTGTGACCTTGGGCAGTGCTGACCCCGCTGTCCTTTATGACATTCTCTTCCCTTGGTTTCCTTGATCCCATACTCTATAATTTTCCCATTCGTCTATCAATGGCTCTCTATTACTTTCAAGAAGATAAAGTCCAAAATTCTTAGCATGTCTTCACTAAAGTGTTTAGTTTTTTACCCTTCTCTTTCACCATCATAGCTTTTAAACTGTATGCATTTATGTAACACATGCTCTCATTTACTCTGAAGTTTTACATTTGTTGTTCCCTCTGTTTAAAATGCTCTTCCCAATTTTTGCCCTACTAACTTTTGCTTCCACTTCGGTTCTGATCTACTACCCATTCTGAGAACCTGGGTCCTGACTCTGGGTGAAGAGCCACCTATAGGCTCTGAGATAGCTCTGTGTTTGCTCCAATCATAGGACTTACTGTTGTAACTGCACTCTATCTCTTTTCACTAGCCTACTCTAAGCTCTGAGCTGTTTCAGCCTATTGTGCTTATTATTGCATCTCAAAGGCATAAATGAGTGCTTGTCATTAGTTATGCTAATAACCATTTGGTGAGTACATAAATCAATGAGTATTGGGGGAATAAGAGTACATGAAATCTAGAAATTAGACTTGAAATTCAATAATGTAATTAATGAGGAAATCAACCAGAAAAATGATGCTGTTTGATCTTCCTTGAAGGTTATCTGTACTTGGTCCCTCTGACAATTACTAGACTGTTTATAATTATAGGTATAAAACAGTCGTTTTTCAAATAGTGTTTCCTTCTATTATCATTAGTGATGAAAACTGAATTTATTTCATATATTACAATGCAGAATTTGATGTTGTTTTCATGTGAACATAACTGCTCTGTAAAACCTCAAGCATTTTTCTCTAGTATAATTGGCAGATGAGAGGTTATATAAACTTGTGGCCAACTGAGAGGTTCCCAAAACATTGCTATTGAAGTAGAGGGAACAAGGGCATAACATGGGTGTCTGAATTCCTTCCTCAGGATGGCATAGACCCATGTTTGCATCTGTGTTTTATTATGGTGCTGCTCTTTAACCATTAGGATAACTCAGAAACTGGAAGATTTGGTGTGCTACCCAATGTCATACAGCAACCATTCCTGAAAGCAGGTATAGATGTCTTTCCCTAGGAGCCCACGTTGGCTCTCTGTGCTCCTGGACATAAAAACGACATAAAAACGACAAAGAACCTCTGTCAACTCATAATGATAACCCTGGTGAAGCTGATGCCACATACTCCTGAGACTGAATGTGGAGGAGAGTTCCTGAGTGATGCTGTTGGCATGTGTTCACTGTTGAACTCATGGAGAGGGGATTTTCCTGGCTCTTGCTATTGTTGCCAAGCTTGTGTTGTGTGAACCTGTCCTGCATGTGCTCTGCCTGCCCTGATTTCTGATCTCATGAGGAGTGTACAGGAACCAAAGAAAGGGTCCAGGGCGTCCTGCTATTATCTTGCCACGACTGATAATGACAGCAGCTAAGATTGAGTGAATACTTCTTATCTTTCCAAATCTTCACCTGAATGGCCTCATTTAATTCTCCACTGCACCACCAGGTAGGTGCTATGGTTACTCTCAGCTCTTGGGCAAGGAAAATGAGAGGCTCCAGGACTGTCTCCATAGCAATGCCCTCCTGTTCCTCTCATGGTACTTGTCACTGGGTGGGCTCTACCCACTGAACCAGGCATTGATCCCCAAGGAGGGTCTGTGCCAGGGCTCCATCCCATAGGGCTCCAGAGGTCCTGTTTACAGCATCAAACCTCTTTAATTTTCCTTCCCCTGGGCCCTCTGTCCTACTCTCTGATTATTTAAGCTTACTTTAGACTAATGATTTCTTATACCCTGAAGTGATGGCATGTAAATTTGAATATGCAAGGAAGGATGGTGATATTATCACATTTGGAGTAAACAAAAATATCCTTATAACCACAAAACATTTATTTGTGTTTAGTAGATTCATTTATACACCTAAATTCTTCATCATGTATTTTTGTGTTAATTTAAATGTGTTGATCAGAGACAGCAAAGGACAACCAAAATGGGATGTAAGCAGGAAAAGACTCCCCTCCAAACAACATCCATCTTATTATGGTGAGTGTGTGACCCTCTCATGACTTCATCTTTCTACACACCACTGTGCTATACTCACCCCTGCACATCGTGTTTAGTGTCAGCTTAGATCCTGCAGAATTTTTCTTCTATTTTTCAGCAACAGAATATGAGACAAAGGCCAAGAGCTGCCGATCTGTCTACAATGTTCGGAAGGGCCCTTAAGCTGCTGTTTTCAGAGTGGAGAGGAAGCACTGCCTGGTCTCAGAGTTCCCTACAGGCTCTGGGCAGTTAGTCAGCAGCCTTCAGCCTGCTCCCACCCCACCAAATCTCCTCCATGGCTTTGTTCCCTGAGGCTGTACCAACTGCATTATCTGACCCACGTTCTTCACCATGGTGAGTGTACACGTGGCTGAGTAAGGGAAGTGGGCCTAAGAAATGCCGTGACTCACTCAGAGAACCTCAGAGGGTTAAGGCATTCCATCCCCCTCCACCTGCCTAATTGAGTGGTACTCACCAAGGTTGTATAACCAGCACCATTACAGCCTGTGAGAGCCTGGGATGAACCAGTTGTATTTAAATACTTAAAAACAACCTTTTCCTGCTGACTAATATGACTATGTTTTCACACACAAAGAATTTCAGTGCTCTCTCAGGGACT
The DNA here is from genome assembly GCF_004115265.2 of Rhinolophus ferrumequinum. NCBI lineage: Eukaryota > Metazoa > Chordata > Mammalia > Chiroptera > Rhinolophidae > Rhinolophus > Rhinolophus ferrumequinum. The sequence continues at coordinate 29,485,233 of NC_046297.1, read as the reverse complement.
TCTCACTTATTGCTGCCATCTGAGTTAAAGTTTGAGATTTATATATTGAATAGGCTGATCTCTGCCTGCATGAAGCTCATGTTCTTGAGGTGGGGGGGGGGGAGATCTACAATAAGTATAATCAATCAGTAATTTTCATATTATGTTAAAAATTACTGGAACTTAGGAAATAAACCATAAGCAGGGCAAAGAGGTGGGAAGCTACAGAGAGGGCTACAATTTAAAATAGGGTGGCCAGAGTGGGCCTCTCTGTGGAAGTGGCATTGCAGAAATGAGTGGAAAGAGATGCAGGGTGCACATCTCTGAGGGTAGAGTATTCTGTAAATAGGAAATAGACCATGCAAAGGATGTGTGTTGGGCAGTGGCTGGGGAGGTCAGGATGCCTAGTCTATTCAACACAGAAAAGAGGGCCATTGTTTTAAAACCCTAGTGGAAAGATGTCATCAAAATGGCGGCGTGAGGTGAGCCTCTGGAAATCTCTCCTGGAATTTACAACAAATTGAAAAACTATAACTCTACAAAGGACTCCCTGCACAGTAGACAGGCAAGACGAAGAGGCCCTCTACGGAATTCACCTAGAGGTGGGCAAATTGTGCAAGCAGGGGAGGGGGGAAAGGAGAAGTGCAGAGACTGAGCCCTGCGGGAGCAGGATGCAGACCTAGCTCAGTGCTCCGAGCTCGCTGCATCCCAAAACTTCTGCAGCTGAGGGAGAGGGAAAAACTCGGACTGCTAGGGCTCCGTTTATGGCCCACAGAGCTGAGGGGACAGCATATCACACAGCTGAAACCAACGCTCACAGCAGAGACCTCGGAGCAAAGACTGAGGGAAGAAGGCTGAAAACAATGGTTTAAGCCCTCACTGCTGCAGAGAATGGAAGCCTTAGGCACTAAGACTAGCTGCCCCCTCCTTACCCTCCCAAAGCTCCCCCCGGCACCACCTCCCCAGTGCTAGAAGGGAACAGTAGCAGTGTCAGATCAAAAGAACAGAATGTTTGCTGTTCTGAGAACTGTGGTCCGCAGACACAGATTCGCAGCCCAACTAATTCTGGCAAAGGGGAGGGAGCTTTGGAAGCTGGACCGGCTGTCGTGGTGGTCGCCGCCATAGCTCTGGGCCAATTCTCACAACTCACCCCACCCCTGTACCCACCTATCTGGGCGGATCCCTGCAGGAGTAAACAGAGCTGCTAAAACACATGGGCTCTAAATCTGCTACAGGAAGAGCTTTGGAAATTCAAAAGCTCTCCACATCCCCACAGGGACGCTGTGGGGACAGAGCCCCAGAGAGCAGATTCCAGGCTCTCGGCCTCACGTGGAAAGGTGCTGGCTCAGGTAGTAGATAGCCATCAGCTGTGGCTGGTTGGCCGTCAGCTGTAACCATTGAGCCATTGGCCACTGATATGACTGCCGCGGCTACGGAGGGAAGTCGAGGAGAGAGCAGGAGACTGAAGGAGAGTGGAGGAGAGTCGGTCGGTTGGCAGCAAAGCAGACAGCAGGTCACACGTTGTGTAAACCCAGCCTCCAGTGAGACCATAGTGGTATGACTTCCCTACCTATGGCTCCGTGGGTGTTCCTTTTTGGCCTAGCCATATCCTGCGTTCTTGTGTGGGGAGTGGGACCAGAGACACTGCCTGACACCCCGCACGACAAATGGCACAGCGAGCAGGGTATGGTGTCGGCCAAAACTCTCTGTAATATACTGGAGCAGTTTACACGTATAAAAGCTCAGTTTCATAAGCAGGGTATGGTGCCAGTCACAACCTACCGGAGCATGGTGGAGCGGTTTGTGCGTGTGTGAGCCCAGCTTTGGGAGGCCCATGAGGAGCGACACCAGGAACGGGAGGCGCAGTCTGCCTGGGAGACTCAAACCTCCAGCTGGCACACCACCCTCTTGGCCATGGAAGGTGTTCCCTTAATTTTGGTGATCTGCTGTGGCCTTAGGCTCCGAGGGTTGTGGACATCTTACAAGGAGGCCTCCACCCACTCAGACACCTGTCACAGTGAGCAAGATTCTGACCAGGTAGGAATGGATTCTGACTCTGGGCAGGAGGACATGTGGCCCCCACAGAGTGTGTGGTGTCCGGTGGCCACTGTTCTCAGGAGTTGGACCCCCAATGAGGGGTGGGAGGACATGGACGGCTCTCCGGCCAGCGTGGAGAGCACCCTGCAGGCTCTGGCTGAGCAGTTGCTAGAGGCGGAGAAGGCCACAGCCGGCCGTGTGGGCTGGATGTTCCTCACGGCCTTGAGTCTCAACATGGAAAGTGCGCTAAATATAATGGCCCAGGTGCCAGACCAGGTGTCCCAGTTGGAAGCACTAGAAGCTCGGGTCCGCCTGTTAGAAGAGGGGCCCCACAGTGGAGACTCTGAGGCAGAGGCGGAGGAAGCGAGTGGAGACAATGTAGCTCCCAACCCCCAAGCCCGGCCAATCTTGAAGCTAAGAGTAAAACATGAGCAACCTTTGGGCACCGGGGGCATTGCTGCTGGCAACCCAGTTGTGACTGAGTTCACAACCTGCACCCTTTACACTCCCACTGAGTTGAAGGAGCTGGAGAGGCAGTACAAACAGAGCCCTGGAGAGCCAGTCTCGGCTTAGCTATTACCTTTATGGAATGAGGGAGCAGACAACATTCTCTGCTCCCCAGGCGAGTTGGAAAAGCTAGCCTTTGTGACAGTGCATCCGTCCCTGAGACAAAGGTTACAGAACTCCCAGAGGTTGGCCCACGACCAGGGCAACCATTCTCTAATGGAGTGGCTCACTGCTGCGGTACGCACAGTATGGGGACAGGCTGGCGAGCTGCCAGACACTGTGAGTCAATGGCAGTCATATACGGAACTTACGCAAATCATCCGTGTAATGGGTATGATACATGCTATTTTTAACCTTAACATGCAGGGGCCGGATGACGAGCTTTTTACAGCCAGCATGAGAGATCTGGTTTTGGATACTACACCTGCAAGTGCTTTTGGATCCTTTGTTGCTATTCTTACATCATATGTAGGGCGACGGATCCATGAAGTTACAACTTCCATGGCCACCCTAGGTGATGTTGAAAGCCAGAGGCGAAGGAAGTTAAGACAGGGGGTCCACACAGTTGAGACCTGGAAGCTCAAACCAAAGGTAAAGGGGCGAGGTTGTGGGCCACAGAGTGTAACACGCGCACAGATGTGGCGTGATCTCATGGCAGCAGGGGTCGATTGGGAGAAAATAGATCGAAAACCCAATGCACTCCTGCTGGAACTTTGGAAACAGTTGCGTCCGGAACAACAATTCCGGGGAAGCATAAAGGAGAAGTCTGGGAAAGCGCGACCCGTGTCTCTCCAGGACTTCATGCAGCCGCTTGAGGACAACTCCTTTCAGCTTGATTAGAGGTGGGGCCAAGGTACCTGGTCAGAGGGGATGAGCAGGGACCGGAGGCCCCACGTGGAACTATTCAGACATTGGTCCCCTTCTAATGTGCAGAGGGTTTTGGCCCTAATTGACACTGGCGCAGACTGCAGTCTTGTTTATGGGAACCCAGAACTGTTCCCTGGACCAGCAATCTGCATTGATGGCTACGGGGGGAAAGACTGTGACTGTGAAAGCCGTTTCCTTAACCACTGGGTATAGGAAGGCTTCCCCCTCGTACCTACAAGGTTTATGTCTCCCCCGTTCCGGAGTATATTCTAGGGGTAGACGTGCTATATAGCCTCAGCATACAGACGTCGGTAGGAGAGTTCCGTCTCCAGATCCGGGTGGTGAAAGTGGTGACACGTGAGCATGCTCACCACCCTCCTCAAATGTTGCCACAGCCCCGGCGCGTGGTTACAGTGCGACAGTACCACCTGCCAGGAGGGCAGGAGGAGATTGGTCGTACAATATTGGAATTGGAGAAGGCACATATTGTGAGGCCAACGCACAGTCCCTTTAACTCCCCAGTATGTCCTGTCAAGAAGCCAGATGGGACCTGGCGAATGACTGTGGACTATAGGGAGTTAAATAAGATGACACCACCCTTGCACGCTGCAGTGCCTTCAATACATGATTTAATGGATCGTCTGACTGTCCGCCTAAGGACATATCACTATGTAATGGACTTGGCCAATGCTCTTTTCTCCATTGACATTGCACCCGAGTGTCAAGAACAGTTTGCTTTTACATGGGATGGGCGGCAGTGGACTTTTCAAGTCCTTCTGCAAGGATACTTACACAGGCCCACTATCTGCCACGGGCTCGTGGCCCAGGATTTGGCACAGTGGGATCACTCATCCTTTGTGGCCTTGTTTCATCATGTCGATGATATTCTATTAACATCAGATTCTCTTTCTGATTTAGAGCAAGCAGCTCCTTCTCTTCTCCGCCACCTGAAGTCACGTGGCTGGGCGGTGAATGGGGAAAAGGTCCAAGGCACTGGCTTATCCGTCAAGTTTTTGGGTGTTGTGTGGTCAGGTAAGACAAAGGTTATACCTGAGGAAATAATTGATAAGATACAAGCCTTTCCCTGGCCGACCAAGGTCTCCCAACTGCAGACATATTTGGGTCTGCTAGTATATTGGTGGGCGTTTGTACCCCATTTAGCACAAATGGCAAGGCCCTTGTACAATATGATAAAACAGGGGGCCTCATGGGATTGGACAGAGGCTATAGAGCAAGACTTCGTTGCCACAAAACGAGCAGTGCAGCAGGCACAGGCTCTGCAAGTAGTGGACCCCGGCCGCCCATTTGAACTTGATGTTCACGTAACCCAAGAGGGGTACGGATGGGGCCTCTGGCAACAGCAGGAGCATCTCCGGTTGCCAGTGGGATTTTGGTCCCAATTATGGAAAGGAGCAGAGGTCCACTACTCTCTAGTAGAGAAACAGCTGGCCGCTGTGTATGCAGCCCTAGTGGCCACAGAAGCCATCACAGGAACGGCACGGGTGTTGGTTCGTACAACCTATCCTGTCCAGGGGTGGGTCCGTATGTGGACCCAGGGACCCAAAACGGGGGTGGTACAGACCACCACCCTCGCCAAGTGGGGTGCCTACTTGGAGCGACGCAGCACCCTTAGTTCAAGCCCTTTGAGCACAGAGCTACAACAGGTCCTGGGACCTGTGGAGCTTGTAGCGCAAGCTGAGCCAAGCGCTCTGCCTAGAGGGGAGGACTTGGAGCCCTTGCCCTACAAAGAAGGACAGTCCCCAGTACCTGAGGATGCCTGGTTTACCGAATGTTCTACCCGAGGCGCTGCAGCTGTTTGGACGGCTATTGGTGTGCAGCCCAAAACAGACACCATTTGGTTTGATACTGGGACGGGTCAGAGTAGCCAGTGGGATGAATTACGGGCTGTGTGGATGGTAATCAGCCACGAGCCTGGGCCCCTAGTTATTTGTACTGACAGCTGGGTGGTGTTCTGAGGCCTAACGTTGTGGCTCCCTACATGGAAACACCAAAACTGGTTGGTAGGACTCCGTCCACTGTGGGGTCAAGCCATGTGGCAGGACATTTGGGACCTAGGGCAGAGAAAAGAGGTGACCCGAATGCATGTCACAGGTCACTCCTGCTTAGTGTCCCCAGGTAATGATGAAGCAGATGCCCTAGCACAGGTCCGATGGTTAGAACAGGCTGCTGCCACTGATGTGGCCCATTGGCTGCATAGGAAATTGCAGCACGCCGGAAGCCGAACCATGTGGCAGGTGAGCAGAAACTGGGGTCTGACTTTGAAATGGCAGGAGATAGCAGATGCCTGCTATGACTGTGCTGTCTGTGCCCAGGACAGCCCCCAAAGGCGGAGGCTCCCTGGGAGACACAGCAGATTACGCGAGAGAGGGTGCCCCTCACTCACTGGCAAGTGGATTACATTGGACCCCTGCCTAAGGTCCGCAATGCGATATACGCATTTACAGCAGTGGACATTGCTATGGGATTGATGTTTGCTTGGCTGTATCTAGCTATGGATCAGCGGCATACAGTGGTCGCTCTTACACGGCTGTGTTTCCTCTATGGGCGCCCCCAAGTCATTGAAAGTGACAGGGGTACCTATTTTACGGTGAAAGAAGTGCAGCGCTGGGCTGCCAGGATGGACATGCAATGGTTGTTTCATGCTCCATATAACCCACAAGCAGCTGGCATGATTGAACGCCATAATGGCCTTTTGAAGCAAGGTCTCCGGGTGTCAAAACACCCTCCCACGATGTGTGACTGGGCCTCGCTTCTATGGGATGTCCTGAGAGTCCTGAATGAGAGACCATAGAACGGAGGGCCCGCACCAGTAGAAGCTCTGCTACATCTTTGGCCACACCCATTTAATTACAAGTTACCACCAGTGAGACTCTGTTAAAAACAGGCTACAGCATAAATGGAAACATTTTTCTGCCAGCCCCCACATGCTTGAAAGCAGGGGAACGGCAGCAATGGACTTGGCCCTGCCATGTCAAAAGCCCCCACTGTTGATGGTTGGGCTTGATAGCCCCGTGGGGGGCCGGTTTGACTCATGATTTGCAAGTGATGCCAGGGGTGGTGGCTGAGTGGCCACCACAAGTGACTGTAGTATAAGAAGGTCCCGATACCGGGATGATTTTGCGGGGACACTATGTGCTCTCACTATGGCCTTTTATGGGGTCCCCTGTTCTGTTACATGTTGAAACTATGCAAGGGACCCCAAGCACTGCCATAAAGGTCTGGTACCACAAACCAGGAAAGGTGCCAGTGGCAGCAACCCTCCTTTCCCAGGACAAAATGCTAGTGTGTATCTTCCCAGATGGAAGGGATTTGCCATTGTTGGTTCCTAAGACTACCGTTTCTTTTCGTCCGTAGGTGTCAATAGGCTAATATGGCACAGGAACCCTAGCGAAAGACGCTTGTCGCGTAGATTATGAGGTGAGAACCTGTAGGGGTGGAGTGTGGGGACAGAGCCCAAGAGAGCAGTTTCCAGGCTCTCGGCCTCATGTGGAAAGGTGCTGGCTCAGGTAGTAGATAGCCATCAGCTGTGGCTGGTTGGCCATCAGCTGTAACCATTGAGACATTGGCCACTGATATAAATGCCGCGGCTATGGAGGGAAGTCGAGGAGAGAGGAGGAGACTGAAGGAGAGTGGAGGAGATTTGGTCGGTTGGCAGCAAAGCAGACAACAGGTCACACGTTGTGTAAACCACAACTTCCCTACCTATGGCTCCGTGGGTGTCCTTTTTTGGCCTAGCCATATCCTGCGTTTTTGTGTGGGGAGTGGGACCAGAGACCCTGCCTGACACTCTACACGACAAATGGCGTAGCGAGTAGGGTCTCCCGCATGACAGACGTGGTGCCATATGACCCAGGCGAACTGTTAACAGAGGAGAACCCTGACTTCCATGGAATCTCCCCATTGTGTGAGAAGCTGGAATAGTGTAGAGAAAACATAACACTGCAGTGAGAAAGAGAAAAAAAAGTCTGCAGTCAGAAAGAAAATAAAACATTCTACCAACACGTGCTGGAAAACAAAAGAAAGACCTCTTCCTATCAACCTGTTGCAGAACCCATTCCTGTAAATGTCTAGGAAGAGAAATAATAAATCATTAATTGCCATGAATAACCAAGGCAACAAGGCAGCTCAGAAAGAAAGTGAAAAGTCTCCAGAAAAAGAACTTAAAGATATGGAAATTTGTGACTTAAATGACAGAGATTTCAAGATTGCAGTTCTGAAAAAACACAATGAGATGCTAGAAAACACAGAAAGGCAGTTTAATAAACTCAGAAACACAATCCAAGAACAACATGAACATGTTACCAAAGAGATTGAAATTTCACAAAAGAACCAAATAGAATTTCTGGAGATTAAGAACTCAATAGAAGAAATGAAGAATGAAATAGCCTGCTTAGGTAGTAGAGTTGACCAAATGGAGGAAAGAAACAGTGACATCAAGGATAGAAACCTGGAAATGACACGGATGGAAGAAGAAAGAGACTTGAGACTTAAAAGAAATGAAAGAACTCTACAAGAACTTTCCAACTCCATCAGAAAGAGCAATATAAGAATAATGGGCATACACGAAAGAGAAGAAAGAGTGAAGGGAACAGAGAATATATTCAAACAAATAGTCGATGAGAACTTCCCAAACTTGTGGACAGAACTGGTACTCGAATCCAAGAAGCAAATAGAACACCTAATTACCTCAATCCCAATAGGCATTCTCCAAGGCACATTGTATTGAAGCTGTCTAAAATCAACGACAAAGAAAGAATCCTCAAGGCAGCCAGGGAAAAGTAGACAGTAACCTACAAAGGAAAGCCCATTATATTATAATCAGATTTTTCAGCAGAAACTCTACAAGCCAGAAGGGAGTTGAACCAAATATTCAAACTATTGAAAGAGAGAAATTATGAGCCAAGAATAATATACCCAGCAAAGATATCCTTTAGATATGAAGGAGGAATAAAGACCTTTCCAGACATACAGAAGCTGAGGGAATTTTCTAATACACGACCTGCACTGCAAGAAATACTAAAGGAGGCTATTCGACCACCATCAACAGGGACAATTTGTGGCAACCAAAACATAAAAAGGGGGAGAGTGAACGCCTGAACTGGAATATGGGAATAGAGAAAGTAGGCATGCTGAGGAAAATGGAATACTCTAAATATCAAACTTTCTTTTACATAAACTTAAGGGTCACCACTCAAAAAAAAAAAAAAATCCAGAAATATCTACTGTAAATAAAAGAAGAAACAGAGGGAAACATCATAGAATACCACCACACAGAAATAATAGACAACAACAAAAAGGCAAAGAAACAGTGGAGACACAGACTTACCAGAAAATGAAAGATAGAATGATAGGAAATATTCACATATCAATAATCACCCTAAATGTAAATGGACTGAACTCACCAATAAAGAGTCTCAGAGTAGCAGATTGGATCAAAAAACTGAACCCAACCATATGCTGTCTCCAAGAGACACATCTCAGCTACAAGGACAAGCATAGACTCAAAGGGAAAGGGTGGAAATTGACACTCCAAGCAAATGGTACCCAGAGAAAATCAGATGTAGCTATACTGATATCAGATGAAACATACTACAGGGTGAAAAAGGTATGAAGAGACAAAGATGGACATTTCATAATCGTAAAGGGGACTATACAACAAGAAGACATAACAGTCATCAATATTTATGCCCTTAATCAGAGAGCACCGAAATATACCAAGCAACTACTAAAAGAAATAAAGGGAAAAATTGACCAAAACACAATTATACTAGGGGACCGAAATACATCATTGACAGCTATGGATAGATCATCCAAACGGAAAATAAATAATGAAATAACAGTCCTAATGACACATTAATGAAATGGACATAACTGACATTTACACAGCACTTCATCCTAAAACATCAGACTATACATTTCTTTCTAGTGTACTTGGAACATTCTCAAGGATAGACCATATATTGGGACATAAAACTAACCTCAGCAAATTTAAGAAGATTGAAATCATACCAAGCATATTCTCTGATCACAAGGCTTTGAAATTGAATAACAACTGCAAAAAGAAAGCAGGAAAAACCACAAATATGTGGATTAAACAACATACTTTTAAAGAACAACCAGGTCAAAGAAGAAATTAGAAGAGATCAAAATATACATAGAAACAAATGACAGGGAAAATACATCCTACCAAAATTTTTCGAATGCAGCGAAAGCAGTTTTAAGAGGGAAATTTATAGCATTACAGGCCTATCTCAAGAAACAAGAAAAATCCCAAATAAAAAAACCTCACATCACACCTTAAAGAACTAGAAAAAGAAGAACAAATGAAACCCAAGGTCAGCAGAAGAAAGGAAATAATAAAAATCAGAGCAGAACTAAATGACATAGAGAACAAAAAGACAATAGAAAAAAATTAATGTGACAAAGAGCTGGTTCTTTGAAAAGATTAACAAAATTGACAAAACTTTGGCTAGGCTCAGTAAGACAAAAAGAGAGAAGAGACTAATAAACAAAATCAGACATGAAAGAGGGGAAGTTATCACAGATGCCACAGAAATAGAAAGGATCATCCAAGAATACTATGAAGGACTATATGCCAACAAATTCAATAACCTAGAAGAAATGGGCAAGTTCTTAGAAACATATAGCCTTCCTAGACCAAACCATGAAGAACTGGAAAATCTAAACAGATCAATCACCAGTAACGAAATTGAATAAGTCATCCAAAACCTTCCCAAATGCAAAAGTCCGGGACCAGATGGCTTCACTAATGAATTCTACCAAACCTTCAAAGAGGATCTAATACCAATCCTGCTCAAACTCTTCCAAAAATTTGAAGAAGAGACACTACTCCCTAACTCATTTTATGAGGCCAGCATTACCCTGGTACGAAAACCTGGTAAAGACAACACAAAAAAAGAGAACTACAGACCAATATCTCTGATAAATACAGATGCAAAAATCCTAAACTAAATTCTAGCAAATTGAATGCAACAATGCATTAAAAAGATTATTCATCACGACCAAGTGGGGTGCATCCCACGGGCACAAGGATGGTTCAACATATGCAAATCCATCAATGTGATACATCACATAAACAAAATATGATTATATCAATTGATGCAGAAAAAGCATTTGACATGATACAACATCCATTTATGATTCAAACACTTAATAAAATAGGTATAGAAGGAAAATACCTCAACATAATAAAGGCCATATATGACAAACCCTGAGCTAATCTCATCACTAATGGTGAAAAACTAAAGCGGTTTGCTCTACATTCAGGAACACGACAGGGCTTTCCCCTATCACCTATGCTTTTCAACATAGTGTTGAAAGTCCTCGCCAGAGCAATCAGTCAAGATAAAGAAATAAAAGGCATCCAACTTGGGAATGAAGTAGTTAAATTATCACTCTTTGCAGGTGGCATGATGCTATATGTAGAAAATCCTAAAGACTCCACCAAAAAGCTATTAGAAACAATCAACAAATACTGTAAAGTTGCTGGCTACAAAATCAACGTACAAAAGTCCATTGCATTCCTATATGCTAACAATGAACTCTCAGAGAAAGAAATAAAAAAAAAAAAAACAATTCCTTTGGCAATTGCAGCAAAAAGAATAAAATACCTAGGAATAAACTTAACCACGGAGTTGAAAGACCTATATGCTGAAAACTGTAAGAAATTGAGTGAGACACAAAGAAATCGAAAGACATTCCTTGCTCATGGATGGGAAGAATAACAAAGTTAAAATGGCCGCATAACCGAAAGCAATATACATATTTAATGCAATCCCCATCAAAATCCTAATGGCAGTTTTTAAAGAAATAGAACAAAAAATCATCAGATTTGTTTGGAACCACAAAAGACCCCAAATAGCCAAAGCAATCTTAAGAAAAAAGAGCAATACTGGAGGTATCACACTCCCTGACTTTAGCTTGTACTGCAGGGCAACAATAATCAGAACCGCATGGTATTGGCAGAAAAACAGACACATAGACCAATTGAATAGAATTGAGAACTCAGAAATAAAACCACATAAATATGGACAGATAATTTTTGACAAAGAAGCAAAAAAATACAATGGAGAAAAGACAGGCTCTGCTTTAAATGGTGATGGCAGAATTGGTAAGCCACGTGCAAAAGAATGAAACTGGACTGCTATCTGCCACCATGTACCAAAATTAATTCAAGATGATTCAAAAACTTAAGCATAAGACCTGAAACAATAAACTGCATAGAAGAAAACATAGGTCCTAAACTGATGGACCTTGGGTTTAAAGAACATTTTATGAATTTGACTCCAAAGTCAAGGGAAGTAAAAGCTAAAATAAGTGAATGGGACTATATCAAACTTAAAAGCTTCTGCACAACAAAAGAAACCATCGGCAAAATAAAGAGAAAACCAACTGAATGGGAGAAGATTTTTGCAAACAGTGCCTCTGAAAAGTGGCTAATATCCAAAATATACAAGGAACTCATGAAACTCAACAACAATAAAACAAATAACCCAACTGAGAAATGGGCAGAAGACCTGAAGAGACATTTCTCCAAAGAGGACATACAAATAGCAAATAGACATATGAAAAAATGCTCAACATCACTCATCATCAGAGAAATGAAAATAAAAACCACAATGAGATATCACCTCACCCCAGTTAGAATGGCTATCATCAACAAGACAAATAGTAACAAGTGTTGGAGAGGCTGTGGAGAAAAAGGAACCCTCATACACTGCTGGTGGTATTGCAGACTGGTGTAGCCGCTATGGAAGGCAGTGTGGAGGTTCCTCAAAAAATTACGAATAGAATTACCATTTGACCCAGCAATCCCTCTCCTGGGTATTTACCCAAAAAATCTGAAAACATTTATCCATAAAGACATGTGTGCTCATATGTTCATTGCAGCTTTATTTAAGGTGCCAAGACATGGAAACAACCAAAATGTCCTTTGATAGATGAATGGATAAAGAAGTTGTGGTATATATACACAATGGAATACTATTCATCGGTAAGAAAAGATGTGAGAACATGGATGGATCTTGAGATTGTAATGCTAAGTGAAATAAATCAGAGAGAAAAAGTAGAGAACCATATGATTTCATTGATATGTGGTATATAAACCACAAACAAAAAAAAGAACAAGACAGACAAATGAGAAACAAAAACTCACAGATACAGACAATAGTTTAGTGGTTACCAGAGAGTAAGGGGGGAGTGGTGTGGTAGATGAGGGTAAAGGGGATCAAATATATGGTGATGGAAGGAAAACTGACTCTGGGTGGTGACCACACAAAGTGATTTATAGATTATGTCATACAGAATTGTACACCTGAAATCTATGTAACTTTACTAACAATTGTCACCCCAATAAACTTTAATTAAAAGAAAAGATCCCAGTGAACCATGTGTCCTCTCTGATGCACACCTGCTAGGGCCCATGATGTCACTGAGGATGAAAGCAAGGTTTATGGTGGCCCCTGTACATTCTGGCACTGGCCCCTTTTTGATTCCACTGCTTCTCCATGGTATCACACTGTTAGCTGTATTGAGAGTGGACTGTGGGGAACAAATGTGGAAGGGGAAGACCTTTAAGAGGCTGTATAATAAACTCCTCTCCACATTAATGACTTTTATATCAGCACCCTTTATTTCATGATTCTGGGGTTGATAGTATGAATTATCATATTATCCTGCTGCTCCAGGCTAGGATCCCTTGTGCATCTTGGCTCCAATAACCTCTCAGGGAGGTCTGGCCAACCAGGGCATGCTGGTTCTGGAGAGTAGCTGGCTGTTGGCTGGGGGAATGTGGTTACTGACTCATGAGTCTCTCATCACTCAGCAGGACAGCCCAGGCAGCTATTTACAAGGCAACTCGGGTGTCTCCAGGCACCAAGAGGAGCAATGCTTTCCAAGTTCTGGATTGCTTTTCAAGTTGGCCACATTTTGGAGTCGGTGTGGGAGAGCACTACTAATGCATCAGATTCAGGGAGACCTGGACACTTTGGGCTGTTAGTCAGTCACAGAGAGATTACTGTGATGGTCTGGGTAACATGTTCATGTTGTGCATCAGGGGCTCTCATTAGAGATGGTGAAGCTACAGATGCCACAAATACTTATTTTGGGTTTACGTTCGATAAACCTATCATAAGTTGAAAATGCATTTAATACACCCAATCTATCTAACTTCATAGCTTGCCCTGGCCTACCTTAAATGTGCTCAGAACACATACATTAGCCTACAGTTGGGCGATTACTTGAGTTTCATCTCAAGAGTAATTGTCATCCTCTTCTCACCAGAAGCAGGAGACACAGATAGGCATTTTGCATACATGATGGGATGCAAAAATACAAAACGCAATAGTCTAAAAGTGCTGGTAAAACTGTGTACTGTAGGGTACCATTTGTTTATCTTTATGATCACATGGCTGACTGGGATCTCTGACTTGCTGCTGCTGCTCAGCATCATGACAGAGTATCACTAGTCTGAGGAAATATCAAAATTTGGATTACGTTTTCTGCCTGAATGTATATAGCTTTCACACCATTGTGAAGTTGAAAAATTGTAAGTCTGGCCATCATAAGTTGGGGACTGTATGTTGTTGAATTTCTGAAGATATAGTCAATAGAATTTGCTGATGGAATATAGATGCAGTATGAGAAAAGGAGAAATGAAGAGTGACTGAAGTTTGGGCTTGAGCAAGTAGGATGGAGGTACCATTGACTACAGTAAAGAAGCTGGACAGGGAACAGGCTTGGAGAGAAACAGGGGCTCCACTTCAAACAGGCTGAATTTGAGCTGTCTACTAGTATCCAAGTGAAATGTTGAGTAGGCAATTGGATATATGGATGTGGAGTTCATGGAGGAGATTTGTGCTGGAGATATAAATTTCACCATGAAATATTTTTAAAGATATATAGACTCTTCAGATTGGAAAGAACCCCAAAGTTATGCAGCCTAACTCTGGTAAGTATTTATTCTGCATTTACTTAGATGCCTCCAATTAATCTTAAGTTTAACTAACTTCAATTGCAATCACTGAGCAACTGTTATTTATAGTATATTACAGTAACCACAAAACTGGGGAAAGGAAGATATATAACTTTAATGTAACTCTTCAGTTAATAGGAATAAATGTTTTTGAAAACAAAAAGTATCCTAGTTTCAATATTAATGTGGGGAGTTTTATAACATATAAATATAGATGTGCATACATGAATATATATATACACACATGAGAGCTGATCATTGATCATTGCTTGGCAGCTCAGTAGGTTAGGCATGAAAAGGATGACTGGTCACATTTTGCAGATGATAAAATGAGGGCTTGGACTAAGGGAAGCACTGTTTCAGGACCCTAAATCAGCACTCAGTAGAGCTGGCCTGGCATGGTTCTTCTGACCTGTGCTTAGATACTCTTTACTGATTAAAAATTAATAGATGATTCTTTCCAAAAAGGAGATGCCAGCCCACTCCATAGGAAGGTGGACCATAGTGTGGACATAAATTCTGGGTCAAAAAATTTTTCCCCTAAGAATTTGTTTTTAAATTTTTATTTTGAGATAATTATACATTCACAGGTAAAGTATAATATAGAGTGATCTCATATACCTTTTATCCAGTTTTCCCCATTGGTAACATCTTGTAAAACTGTAGTACAATATTACTATTTCACAACCCAAATATTAAATTGATGCACTCAACTGATTTTATTCAGATTTTACCAGTTTAACATTCATTCATTCATTTGTGTGTATATGAATTTACTTTTACGTAATTGTATCACTAGTGTCAATTAGTGTGACCACTATGACTGTCAAGATACACAACAGTTCTAGCACAAGGATTCCTGTGCTTCCTTTTAGAGTCATCGCCTCCCCCCTACTATCCCTAACCCCTAGCAACCTCTGATCTCTTTTCCATCTCTATACTGTTTTCAAGACATTTATTTAATTGAAGTTATACAATATATATGAGATAGTTTTTTTTCTTTTTTTAATTAAGAATAATTCCCTTGAGATCATTCAAATTGTGGGTTCATTCCTTTTTATTTATGAGTATTTCATAGTATGGAAGCACCAACATTTGTTTAACCATTCACCTATTGAAGAACACCTGAGTTAACTCCTTTTTTTTTTTTTTTTTGGCTATTACAAATAAAGCTTCTATAAACATTCACATACAAGTTTTTGGATACTTAAAAATGGAAATATTTTCAACTTAATGAATAAGTAGTCAGCCAGGACCCCAGGGCACCATGGGAAGGAATGTGGATGTGAAGATTTACCTAGAAAATTATCTGGATAGGGATTATCAGTTGGCAATCCCAACCATTAAACTCAACCTCAGAGTAGCTCACATGTAATATGACTTTGAGCAGTATTACCTCCTGTTTCCTTCCCAGAAGAGTAGACTACAGATAGTTCTCAGCCAGCCACTCCCAGAACTGATGTGACGAAGGAAGCTATTGAATACTGTCCATTTGAATGTTGTCAAATGCCTGTCAAAGATTATTTTAGCTTTGCTGTGGTCAATTTTCTTTCTGACTGCACTGAGCTAACACTGTGTCTTCAGAATGCCTTCAATGTATAACAATCATGTTATTAACTAAGAAAATAGTTCAGGGGATTTCCAGTCAAGATGGCAGAGTAGGTAAATGCTGTGCTTGCCTTCTCTCATGACTACATCAAAATTAAAACTAAACTATAGAACAACCATCATAGAGAATTGCTTAAAGTCTAGCTGAATCAAAGTCCTACAACTGAGGACATACAGAAGAAGCCATTTGATACTGGTAGGAGGGTAAAGATGTGGAATGGGCTGGCCCCACACCAGTGTGTGACCATTAAAGATCAGGAGGAATATCTTACCTGTGGAGCTCCCCTCTGAGGACAAAGGGATCCCAGCCACACATCAGATTCCCCAGCACAGGGTTCAAGTGCTGAGGAGAGAAATCCTCACAACTTCTGGCTGTGAAAACCAGTGAAGATTGTTGCTGAGTGAGACAGAAGGCTGCTGCAGTCCCAGACAATTCTCTGAAAGGGCCCATGCATGGACTTACTTGCTGATGGACTAACTCGTTTGAGCTCCAGTGCTAGGGCAGCAACTGGAAAGGTGCCAGGAACATATAGGGAGGAACTGAGTTGTTTGGCCTCAAGGTGAGGGCTGGTGGGGCAGCTTTCTCCAAGATAGAAATGCTGGCAGACTTCATTGTTTCTTTGTTGAGCCCTCTCCCCTCCTGGCATGCAGAAGTAGGCAGCCGCCACATCTGAGTCTCCATCAATCTAGCCAACACCATTTTTATGTCCTGCACCAGTGATTCCTTGAGACCCATCCCACCCAACTTGCAGGCCCACCCAAAACAGTTCCAATGGCTATTCCGTGCAAATGGCCTATCTTGGCACATGCTATGGATTTTCTTAAAAACTCTCAAAAATTTACAAACCCCAAACAAGCAGCATCTGGCGTCAACATGTCCTGTACCTCTTAATGAGCAGGCCCAAGCCTGGCACTAGTGGCAGTTGGCCACAGTTCATGGCTGGACCTCACGAGACACCTCTGAGGCCAGTGTGGATGGGGGGCCATTCTTGGATTGCTTTGTGGTTCATGCCAGGTGGCCCCAGGCAGAGTACTTGAACTTGGCCTGCAGCAGGGTCTCTCCTAGGAGTCCACAGGGCTGTCACACCCAGTAGCCAGATTTAGACTGAGCCAGAGCAGCTCACAGCTGCCTCCAAGGATGGCATACCCAAAAGGCAGACTGGGCAGGCATGAGAGCCCTGCTAAAGTGAATCCTACTTAGTATGGTAAGTCCCTACACAACAGCCAGACTCACAACCAATCAGCCTTAGGGTCAGTCCCTCCAATTGATGTGCAAAAAACAACCAAGGCTCAACTACAACAGGAGGGCACACACAACCCACACAAGGGACACTCCTTGAGCACCCAGCTCAGGTGACCAGGGAGACCGTGCAAATGGGCCCTACAGGACACCTACTATATAGGACCACTCTATTAAGACTGTAGACATAGAAGATCTACTCAATACATAGAGACAAACACAGGGAGCCAACCAAAGTGGGGAAACAAGGAAACATATCATAGATTAAAGAACAGAACAAAGCTCCAGAAAAAGAACTAAACAAAATGGAGATAACCAATCTGCCAGATGCAGAATTCAAAACAATGGTAATAAGGATGATCAATGTTTTCAGGGAGAACTTCAACAAATAGGTACAAAACATGAAAAAGAACCAATCAGAAATTAAGAATACAATAACTGAAATGAAGAATACATTAGAGAGATTCAACAGTAGATTAGGTGAAGCAGAGGACAGAATCAGTGATTCAGAAGATAAGGTAGCAGAAAACACCCAATCAGAACAGAAAAAAGAAAAAAGAATAGAAAGCATTGAGGACAGTTTAAGGGGTCTCTGGGACAACATCAAGCATACCAACATTCACATCATACTAGAAGGAGAAGAGAAAGAGAGCAAGGAATTGGAAACCTACCTGAAATAATAATCACAGAAAACTTCCCTAATCTGGTAGGGAATCTGGTAAATAGACAAGCCCAGGAAGCGCAGAGTCCCAAACAAGATGAATTCAAAGTGGCCCACACCAAGATACATTATGATTAAAATGGCATAGCTTAAAGACAAAGAAGAATCTTAAAATCAGCAAAAGCAAAGCAGTAAGGGAGCTCCCATAAGATTGTCAGCTGATTTCTCGACAGAAACTTTGCAGGCGAGAAGGGATTGGCACAAATATTTAAAGTGATGAAAAGCAAGACCTACAACCAAGACTATTCTACCCAGCAAGGCTAACATTTAAAATTGAAGGAGAGATAAAGACCTTCCAAGACAAGAAAAAGACAAAGGCATTCAAGACGACCAAACCAATATTGAAAGAAATGTTAAAGGGACTTCTATAAGCAGAAGAGGAAAAAACATAAGAAAAATGAATAATAAAATGACAATAACTATATATGTATCAACAGTTACTTTCAATGTAAATGGATTAAATGCTCCAATAAAAAACATAGGGTAGCTGAATGGATAAGAAAACAGAACACTTACATAAGCTGCCTACAACACATTCTCTTTAGATTGAAAGACACACACAGACTGAAAGTAAAGGGATGCAAACAGTCATTTCATGAAAATGGGAACAAATGAACAAACAAAAAAAGCTGTGGTAGCAATTCTTATACCAGCCTTAAAACAAAGGCTATAAAAAGAGACAGGGAAGGACCTAGTAATTTCATTTCTTGGTATTTTTCTGAAGAAACCCAAAACACTACTTAGAGGGGTTGTGTGCATCCGTATGTTCATTGCAGCATTGTTTACAATGCCCAAGATGTGGAGGCAGCCTGGTGTTCATCAAAAGATAAATGTATAAAGAGGAGGTGGTACATATATACAATGGAATATTGCACTGTTGTGGAAGGGAATGGGTTTTTGCCATCTGCAGTGGCATGGTTGGACCTCAAGGGTAGTGTGCTGAATGTAGTGTGTCAGACAGAGAAAGACGGATGCAATATGATTTCGCTTATATGTGGAATCTAAAGAACAAAGTACAAAACAGAAACAAACTCATAGATACAGAGAACATTTTGATGGTTGCCAGATGGGTGGGGGGGTTGAGGGGTGGGTGAAAATGTGAAGAGATTAAGAAGTACAAATTGGTACTTACAAAATAATCATAGGGATGTAAAGTAGAGCATAAGGAATATAGTCAATACTATGGTAATAACTATGAAAGTATGATAATTAAATTCGCGAACTCATCCTAGAAAAAAGTGCTACATACTTCACTGTTGAATATCACTATGGTTACCTTCGAAGTACTCACCTTGGGAAGCTATGCACAGACAACAGTGCCTAGTCCACCCTTCAAAGAAATTTTGGAACTCTTTTTCTGGAATAGCCATCAGAGCTGCCATCTTATTACCCTTGATGTTCTGAATGTCATCAAAATGTCTTCCTTTCAATATTTCCTTTATCTTTGGGTAAAGAAAGAAGTCATTATGGGCCAGATCAGGTGAGTAGGGAGGGTTTTTACTGTCTGAAAATTTCCTCACAGACAGTGCCATGTGAAATTGTGCATTGTAGTATTGCAAGAGCCATGAATTGTTGGCAAAAAGTTCAGGTCATCTAACTTTTCCACTCAGCCTTTTCAGCACTTCCAAATAGTAAACGTGGTTAACTGTTTGTCCAGTTGGTACAAATTCATAATGAATAATCCCTCTGATATCAAAAAAGGTTAGCAACATCATTGCAACAAGTTCGCAAACTTAATTGTCAGACCTTGTATGTATAGTGCCAGGTGGGTACTAGACTAGTCAGGAGTATCACTGCTTAAATTATATAAACATCTAACCACTATGCTGTACACATGAAATTAATATAAATTAATATGTCCCTTGTAATTGAAAAATTAAACAAGGCGGGGAAGGTGAAGGGCAATAAGAAGTTCAAACTTGCAGATATAAAACAAATAAGTCATGGGGATGTAATGTACGGCATAGGGAATATAGTCAATAATATTGTGATAGCATAGTGTGATGTCAGATGGTTGCTGAAGTTATCATGGTGATCACTTCTTTAGGTATATAAATGTTGAATAACTATAGTGTACACCTGAAACTATTGTAATATTGTATGTTAGCTATATTTTAATAAAATCTATTTAAAAATTTTAAAAAATAGTTCTTATTTTTCTGACAACTTTTGGATCCTACTATATTTGTAACCAAAAAAAGTCATAATATTTCATAGTCATACCTGATACAAAGCATCTTTTTCTTCTCTGACAATGGCATTTAAAGGAGATGATTTCATTGCTTCTCAGATCTGTCACCACTGGATCCTGTGACTGATGGTAACACAAGGTGGCTGCTTTCCTCAGAGAAGATAATGCATTTCTCAAGCGGCTCAGTAAAGAAGATGTTCTCAGAATGTTATCGGAGTACATTTCATTTTGAGTTTTTGGTCAGCCTGTGTCAAATGTACCTCCATGCTATCAGACAACTTGAAAGTTGAGGTTTATTGAATTTTGGAATGAATAAAACAGGTATCTTTATGGAATGTTAACTCCATAGTGCCAATATCATTGTTTCAACAATCATGTCTAAATAATCAAATATAACGTTATATTTGACTTTTGTCTGTTATTAATTAAATCGTTTTATTTAAAACGATTTCTTCAGTGGGTCCCTGTTTATCTGTTCAGCCTTTTGACACGTTGCCATGTTCCTTTTCACCATTTCAACTCCCTGGTCTTCCCTGACAAATCTATGGGCTCTATTCTCAGTGCTTCTCTCTAACTTATTGATCTTCTGCCTGGATAGTCTCCTTTACTGCTTGGCCACATTCTACTTTTTCTTGAAGGTCCAGCTTCAAATTTATAGAGATTCACTTATTCATTAATTTGCTTGTTCACCAAATTATTTAATATTTGCTGAATATTTACAATGTGCCACACATTTTATTAGGTGTTGAGGATACAAAAGACATAGTTCCAAGTACCTTCAAGTTACTTTCAGATAGACACAGGACTGGAATTTGCATACAACAATGTTATTGTGTAGTCAGTTTTATGCAGGTATTCCAGGAGTGCTGAATCAAGCCACATGGGGAGGGGACAGGAGGGACATTTCCTCTGGTACTTGCTTGGCCATCTCTTCACTGGGTTAGGGTATCCACTCAATATGTGTGCTTGATATAGCACTTATACGGCACACTGTGTTTCTTTTTCCCCCATACACCACATTCCCCACCTCCTGCCAGCATAGCTTGGCACATAGCATGCATTCTGTGTATACCTCAGTTTCAGTTCTTTTCACTGGCATTGGGTTTGATTTCTTTTCAGCCCTTGGTTAGTATTTTAACTACATCAGAAAAATATTTAAGGTGGCTTTCAGTAAAAATACACAGGACCAATAAAATTAGAAGGAGAGATCAGCTAGAGGAAAGGAGGGAAATGATGCTTTTCAAAATTTGTTTACAGGCATGTGGGTTGCTCTGAGCTGCCTGGCAGCTAGATTGCTGTCATATGATTGCCATGGTCTCCTGCAAATCAAGTGGCCTATTTTAATGTTAGTTGACACACTAGTAAAGAATGGCACATTTATCAACTGAAGCAGAATATAGGCTAATAAAAATGTTAAATACCAGGTTTTCCATAATGTGTAGAAAACTGGGAATCACATCCTATGAATTCTGTAGTTCTTTGTTCATGGCCTTCATGCCCACAATAAGCTCCAGAATCAAGGTATTCAGTGTGAAGAATCCAAGAAGCTGTTGGTTGTTTTTTAATTTCCGCCAAGTCTCTTCTCCATTTCTGAGCCTACTTTCAGCTGCAATACTTCTTCCTATGCAAAACATGGAAAGGTTCCTTGATCTCCATCTTCAGTATTTGCGTGTGTAAAGTAGGGAATTGATATGTGGTGTCACTAGGTACATTAAATGATGTGAACCATAGAAAATGTTCAGCAAATGACTGGAATAAAATGTGTTCTCAGCAGCTCTCAGAAGCTCGGGTTGTGATCCAGATCTGCTCACATCTTGTTGATAGTCCTTCTGGAATACAGAGTGGAGGGGTCCTTGCAGTGCATGGGGCAGGAAGGTAAGCAGGAAGGTCCAGCCCACATGGGGCAGGTGGTCCATCCCACTAGATTCAGTGAACACCATGTCCAGCACCACTGTTCACAGTGTGTGCTGAGAGTGCCTTGACTACATTCATTTACAGATCTCCGCTCAAGACTCCCCCAGGAGGGACCAACTAGGATTCTATTTTAGCGGATATGGAAACCTTAATTTTTGTGGATGAGTAAAAGGTGAAAGTTCCATATTTAACGTTTTCATCAGTATGTTAAACTCCTCAGCAAAGTTTTATATCCAGTGAGTTTTAAATGAAGTCCACTTAATGCTACTATATTTCAATAATGTCTTAATTTTTATGTTATTTCACCAGTTAAGTCCATCATTATGGAATCTTTAATAGCATTGGTTAAATAGTAGCATTTTTTTCGTTGGGGTATTCCATAAAATATATATTCAACATTTTTCAATAGGTAATAACATTCATAGAGTTTCAAATTCAAAATTTTAAACAACTTAAACATTATTTACCCACTGTTCTTTTGACACCAATTCCTTTTCTCTGCTGCAGTTACTTTTCCAAGTTTTAAATATTTTTTTCAGAAATAGGTTATGCATCTATAAAGCAAATCTGTACATATTCATATTCTTCCCTTTCTATATAAATGGTAAAAAACTATACACACTATTCTACCGTTTGTTTCTTTTTTTTTAGTAATATGTTTTGGAGTGCATTCCCTATTTGTACATTAAACCTTTTCAATCCTATTCTCCTGTGTGGTGCACTGTATTAATAGTCTTTTGATAGATATTTTTGGATATTTCCAACTTTTTGATCTTACAAACAATAGTATAAGAAAAACTCTGTATATGAGGTCTGACAATTAAATTCGTGAACTCATTCTACAAAATTTGCTACCTACCTCATTGCTGAAATCACTACAGTCACCTTCAAAGTACTCCCCTAAGAAAGCTATGTACTGATGCCAGCACCTAGTCCACCCTTCAAAGCAATTTTGGAACTCTTTCTGGAATGGCCATCAGAGCTGTCGTTGTATTACTTTGATATCCTGAATGTCATCAAAATGTCTTCCTTTCAATATTTCCTTTATCTTTGGGTAAAGAAAGAAGTCACGGGGGGTCAGATCAGGTGAGTAGGAAGGGTGTTCCAATACAGTTATTTATTTACTGGCTAAAAACTCCCTCACAGACAGTGCCGTGCATTGTTGTGATTCAAGAGCCATGAATTGGCGAAAAGTTCAGGTCATTTTTGTCTAATTTTTCCCGCAGCCTTTTCAGCACTTTTAAATAGTAAATTTGGTTAACTGTTTGTCCAGTTGGTACAAATTCATAATGAATAATCCCTCTGATATCAAAAAATGGTTAGCAACATCGTTTTGACTCTTGATTTGGACTGACAGAATTTTTTGGTTGTGGATAATTGGCTGACCTCCATTGTGCACTTTGACACTTTGTTTCAGGGTTGTATTGGTACACCCATGTTTTATTACCAATGATAACATGGCCCAAAACATCATCTTGCCTCTCCAAAAGGTCTTGGCAAACTTCAACTCTCCTTTACTTTTGTTCATTGGTGAGCTCCTTTGGGACGATTTTTGCACACACCTTTCTCATGCCAAGATTTTCAGGTAAGATTTCCCTAACTGTTTCTCTACTGTTTACTTGGCCTGCTCTGTTTGTCACAGCCAGCTGATGATTTTGACTTACAATTCGATGAATTTTCACAATATTTTCATCAGTTCTGCTCGTTACTGGCTGCCCTGATCTCTCTTCATCAGTGATATGTTCTCTCCCCTCAGAAAAACATTTAATCCATTTGTACACTGCCGTTTTCTTCATGGAATTATCCCCATAAACTTGGATTAACATGTCCCTGATTTCACTTCCACTCTTGCCAAGTTTAACAAGAAATTTAATGTTTGTTCATTGCTCTAATTCAAGCTCAGACTTTCTTGCTACAGCACACAAAAACACGTAACAACAATAATGAATGCTCCTCAGCCAGACACCACCACATGTCTACATGAACACAGCTGTGAGACACTGATATACCAAGGTTATGAAACGTTACCAAGCTGTTTGTACAGTGCTGTGAACGTAAGCACACTTTGGCAAGTTTGCTAACTTAATTGGCAGACCTCGTATGTCATATCACATGAATGAGAGTATTTCTGTATAGTAAGTTTCTAGAAATAAAATTGTCAGATCAAAAGGTACATATGTTAGTAATTTACATGTATATTGCCAAGTTGCTTTATAGGGGTTTTATCAATTTCCACCCTTGGCAGCAATATAGGCGAATGCAGATTTACCCATGTGGTTACCAATGGAGCACATTATCTAAATTTTTATCTCTACCAATCATAGAGGTAAAACATAATATAACTTTGTTTGATAGTTATCTTATTATAAGAGAGGTCAAGAGTTTTTCCCCAAATGTTTGAAAGCCATTTGTATATTCTTTCTTTTCCTTTTTAAAGGTTTTTATTAAAAAATATACCTAATACTACATTATATGAATTTCAGGTGTATGCCATAGCTGTTCAACATTTATATACCTAAAGAAGTGATCACCATGGTAAGTCCAGCAACTGTCTGACACTGTACCACGCTGTCACAATATTAGTGACTATATTCCCTATGCTGTACATCACATCCCTATGACTTATATGTTTTATACCTAGACACGAACACTTATTGCTCTTCACATTACCCCCCCCTCCCATTTTTACTTTTTATATTGTAGTTGACATTCAATATTACTTTATATTAATTTCAGGGATATAGCATGGTGTTTAGACATTTATATAATTTAAAAAGTGATCCCTCTGTCTAGTCTAGTACTCACCTGGCACTATGCATAGTTATTACCATATTATTGACTATATTCCCTTAGCTTAACTTTACTTCCCTATGACTATTCTGTAACTACCAATTTGTTCTTAATCTCTTCACCTATTTCACCCTGTCTTCACCTTTTTCACCCTGTCTTCACCCCAAATCTAGCACCCATCTGACTCCATACATAGTTATTACAATATTACTGACTATATTCCTTATGCTATACCCTACATTCTCATGACTACTTTGTAACAACCAATTTGTACTTAATCCCTTCTCTTTTTTTACCTACCCACTCAACCCTCCTCCCATCTGGCAACCATCAAAATATTCTCTGTATCTATGAGTTTATTTCTGTTTTGTTTGTTTATTTTGTTTTTTAGATTCCATATATGAGCAAAATCATATGGCATCTGTCTTTCTCTGTCTGACACTCTACTCAGCAAAATACCCACCAGGTACATCCATACCACTGCAGATGTAAAGAACTTATTCCCTTCCACGGCTGAGCAGTATTCCATTGTATACAGAGGGTGCCAAAAAATGTATATACATTTTAAGAAAGGAAAAAAAAAACTATTAAAATTGTAATACTAAATATATACTGATAACAAAAGATGAATACAAGTCATGTTTGACTTCTGCAATTACAAGAGGTACTCGAAGGTGTTACCATCAGCATCCAGAAACTTCTGATTACAGCAAACTACTACTTGAGCAATGTTGACCAAAGTGTCCTCTTGTATACATTGTTTTGGCACCTCTTTATCCATTCATCCATCAACAGACACCCAGGCTGCCTCGACATCTTGGCTATTGTAAATAATGCTGCAGTGAACAGATGGATGCACATGTCCCCTCGAACTAGCGTTTTGGTTTTCGTCATTTCCATTTTTATGAAATAATTTTTTCCATCCCTTTACTTTCATTCTCTGTGTGTCTTTCAATCTGAAGTGGGTCTGTTGTAGGCAGCACATGTAAGAGTTTAGTTTTCTTATCCATTCAGTCACCCTATGTTTTTGATTGGAGCAATTAATCCATTTACATTGAAAGTAATGTAAAGTAAGATATGTAGTTATTGCCATTTTATTATTCACATTCTTGGTCTTTTTTTTCCTTGGTCTTAAATGTCAGAGGGATAGTAGATGGGGGAGAGGGGTTATCACTTTTTGAGGGGTGTAAATGTCTAACTTGTACATTGTTTTGTAAACCTGAAACAAACAAACAAACAAACAACAAAAAAAAAAAAAAGAAAAAAGTCCCTTTTTTTTCCATCTTCAAAAAGTCCAGTGGGACAATCTCCCTGGTCAACTGTGCCGGGTGCTCCAGGAGTGTCCTTATGTAGGTCGTGTGCACCCTTATGTTAAATTTGAGCCTTGATTGCTATTGACACATCAGTGGGTGGGATTGACCTTCAGTCTGACTGGCTGTGGGGTTTGGACATGTTTACTGATGACAGGCTACTCTGCAGGGGCCTTACCCCATGGAGTGGGATTTGTCCCAGTGGGCTCTTGTGGGCTCTTGGCGCCTGTTGAAATCGCCTGTGGGTTTGGCACATGTGTGGCTAATTGAGTGGTGCTCTGCTGTGGTCTGAAGCCAATTTCCAAGTATGTTTGTTCTAGGGCCTCTTGGGTGGGGCTCTGGTGCAGATCCAGGGCTGCCACTGCCTGTGACCAACTGGAAAGTACCTGGCAAAAGCTACAAAGCAATCCTTGGTTGGTTGCTGCCTGTGCTGGTACTGGAGGTACGTGGGAGAGGACATGCTGGGAACCAAGGAAGGCTGCCACTAGTACCTGGTCTGGGGTATATCTGCAAGATGACTGTTGTATACAGCGGGCGCCACCTGCCAGCTCCTGGAAGGTTCAGCCACTAAGAAAGGCTTCTGTGGTAAGGAGGTGGGTGCGGTGGAGTCTCCGTGAGTCACCAGGGTTGAGCAATCAGAGCTAACTAGACCAATCCAGATTCAGATTTGGCCATGGGCATTGGGGAGGGGCAGAACACTGAAAGATGGCACCTGCCTTCTGGCTGCACTGGAGAAGAACCCCACACAGGGAAAGTGGCAACTGTCCTTCCAGTCCTCACCCCAAAGTTATACTACAGCTCAGTCTCTCCGCATATGTCTCCAACACCTGGTGTCACTGTCCCTCCGCCAGAGCCCAGGGTGAATGCCTGTGTAGGCCCTTTAAGAGGACATCTGGGTTCCTCACAGCCTTTTGCATGAGAATGAGAGGTCCCTTGCTCCTCCATGGGGAAAGTTCTGTAGCCGAGATATCTCCTGATTTTCAATCACCTCACGTGTGTTTGGGACCAGCCCATTTCATGCAAGTAATATTATTATTTCTTTTTCTTTTACATTTTCTTGTTCTGTTTTTGGCCAATTCTTTGTTGATTTGTAACAACATTGTATCTATAAGAAGAATTAGCATTTTTCTATATTTAAAATGCAACTATTTTCCTCAGGTTCTCCTTTTAAGGAAAACTTCTTTGTGTTGGTTCTTTTCCATACATAATCTTTATAATTAAAATGTCTATAAAGTTGTTATTTTTTTAATACCTCCTAGGTTATGTGACATACTTTTAAAACACCTTTCCATTGGAAAATTACTAGTAAATAATTATTCTACATTTTTTCTAGAAATTTGTGGATATACATATATATTCACATGGAAGATATATACATATATACTATATGAACTTTATTCTGATTATTAGCTATGAGATGTACAAATATTTTCAGGGAATATATGTGGTCTGACAATTAAGTTTGTGAACTTGCCACCCTGAGCTCACGGTGGCATCACTGTGCAAACAGCTCAGTAAGGTATCATAACCTTGGTATATCGGAGTCTCACAGCTGTGTTCATGTCGATGTGTGATGGTGTCTTGCCGAGTGGTGTTCATTATTGTTGTTGCATGTTTTTGTGTGCTACAATGAGAATGTCTGAGCTTGAATTAGAGCAATGAACAAACATTAAATTTCTTGTTAAATTTGGCAAGAGTGGAAGTGAAATCAGGACATGTTAATCCAAGTTTATGTGGATAATTCCATGAAGAAAACAGCAGTGTACAAATGGATTAAATGTTTTTCTGAGGGGAGAGAATGCATCACTGATGTAGAGAGGTCAGGGCAGCCAGTAACGAGCAGAACTGATGAAAACTTTGCAAAAATTTGTTAAATTGTGCATCAAAATTATGAGCAGACTGTGAGAAGCATAGCAGACCAAGTAAACAGAGAAGCAGTTAGGAAAATATTAACTGAAAATCTTGGCATGAGAAATGTGTATGCAAAAATCGTCCCGAAGGAGCTCTTGCATCACAACAATGCACCAACTCACACAGCGCTGTCTGTGAGGGAGTTTTTAGCCAGTAAACAAATAACTGTATTGGAACACCTTCCTTACTCACCTGATCTGACCTCCAATGACTTCTTTACCCAAAGATAAAGGAAATACTGAAAGGAAGACATTTTGATGACATTCAGGACATCAAGGGTAATACGATGACAGCTCTGATCGCCATTCCAGAAAAAGAGTTTCAAAATTGTTTTGAAGGGTGGACTCGGCACTAGCATCAGTGCAAAGCTTTCCAAGGGGAGTAGAGTAGTACCTCGGTTTTCAAAGATCTCAACTGATAAGCATTTTGGTTTACAAACACTGTAAACCCAGAAGTAAATGCTTTGGTTTTCAAACGACTCGGAAGTCGTACATGTCACGCGGTTTCTGCTGAGTGCAAGATCCTGAGGCCTAGCTGCTGGCTGTTTTCGAACGTTTCAGAACTCGAATGGTCTACCGGAATGGATTATGTTCGAAAACCGAGGTACCACTGTACTTTGAAGGTGACCATAGTGATATTCAGCAATGAGGGATGTAGAACTTTTTAGGATGAATTCACAAACTTAATTATCAGATCTCATATATTATAAGGTTTTAAAAAGTTGTGGTACAAAGTTGTGGTATTTGTACCACAATTTTAAAGTAAATATAAAATTTACTTTAACCATTTTCAAGTGTACATTTCAGTAACAATGTGTGTAACTATCATGAGTATCTGGTTCCAGAAATTTTTTTTATCATCTCCAAAAGAAACTCCATATGCATTAAGCAGTTTCTCCTCGTTGAGCTTTATCTCCAGCCTCAGGCCACCACCAATGTACTTCCTGTCTCTAGGGATTTGCTTATTCTGGAAATTTCATATATATGGAATCATATGGTATGTGGTTTTTTGTGACTGGCTTCTTCACTTAAAATAATTGTATTGAGGTTCATGTATGTTTTAGCATATGTCGGTACTTCATTTATTTTTATGACTGAATAGTATTTTGTTGTATGGAATAACCACATTTTGTTTATCTATTCATCAGTGTTGAGGGATATTTGGTTGTTTCACCTTTTGGCTATATGAACAGTGCTCTTATGAATATTCATATTCAAGTGTATTTGGAACACTTGTTTTCAGCTATTCTTGGGTATATGCCTAGGAGTAAAATTGCTGGGTCTTATGGTAACTATGTTTACGTTGTTGAAGAAACCACCAAACTGGTATAACAGGAACTATTCAAAGCCCTTATTCCCCCCAAATCTCACTCCCTGGATTTTCCTTCCAGACTTTCAGTGTGCTTACTCTTTGTTCTGTTACTCTCTGCTACAGGCAGCAGTGGCTTATTCACTTGGCTTTCAGTATTTTTGAGAAAGCTCTTTCCCTTACTCACTTGGTTCCGAGCACTCTGAGTTAGGCAAAACAAAGGGAAGCCCTTGCTTCTGTCCTTGGTCACAACAGACAGACACAATTTCTTGAGAACAAGGGCTAGTCAGCTTCCTTGAAAATCAGGTACCTACATTGGTAATGTGAACTGTCATCTTCAAGTCTACCACAGTTCCAGGGAGAGGAATGGCACTAGGATAAATTAGACTGCAGTGATGATTTCCTACCCAGATTTAGAGTCAATTTTCTCCTGGCTAAGCTTTTTGTAGGTTGTAAAACTTTGACTATCACCCAAAGTTCAGTAATGTTGATTGGACATTTTGGTCAGGTTTTTTTTGGTATTTCCGAGGAGGGACAGTTACCAGAGTTTCTCATACTGCTATTTTCTCTGTATAAGTTTTCTAAAACTCAAATAATTTCTGACCTGGAGTCCTAAACTATCAACAATGTGTATATTTTGCTCTGGATTGACTGATGAGTCACTTCCATTCCTCCGCTATGACTGACAGTTTACATACCCTCAGGGTTACTTTGATAATTTCTCCAGGTCAGTTAACAGCCCTGGATTTTTAGTCACATTCCTTGGAGTTTATGTGTGAAGACCCTGAGATCATAATTTGATATCAGTAAGATTTTTTTTTCTGTTTTCAATTAACGTAAGCTCAAAATAAGATTTGTCTTCAAGACTCCCCTCATCAGGTGGTTGTCAAGACCTCGGTTCCCCCTTTGTAATATCTTCTCCTTTCTTAGTTTATCCTATATAAAGTGAGATTAATATCCCTAGGCATAGTCCCAGTCATGGCATTTACCTACACAAAACTTTTAATAAACTTTTGAAAAAAGAAGAGAAAAAAGGATGACTTGTCATAATAGATATTGAAATGAACAGTTATGGACTGTTCAACAGCTGTGGACAGTTTATCACCAGCTGAGAAAAATAGGCAGAAAAATCAGTGAAGCAGCATAGAGTGCAGAAAAGACTCAGGGTTACATGAAGTTTTGTATGGTATAAGAGTTTTTTCATTTCAAATCTGTGGGGAAATATACAAGAAAAAGAAAGATCCATATTTCATACAACGGGGAAGATGGATTCAAGACTCACATAGAGAAAATAAAGTCTATTCTAAAAATAAATATATTGTCAAATTACATGGTCCTGGTAAGGCAAAGAAATTTCTATGCATTATTCTTAAGGCAGAGATCATAAGGAAATGCATTCATGTGTTTGAATTTTTTAAAAAAGATAACTTTTGTATGTAAAATAACATTATAAAGTTAAAAGGCCAATTACACACTGTGAAAACATATTTGTATCATGTTAGATACAGGTTTTATATGTAGACATAGAAAAATATACATAGGCATAAATATTAAATATACATGATAACAATATATTATTCAGAAAGTCTGACAAGTTCTGAAACTTGTTGCTAACCTTTTTTGATATCAGAGGGATATTCATTATGAATTTGTACCAACTGGACAAACAGTTAACCAAGTTTACTATTTGGAAGTGCTGAAAAGTCTGTGTGAAAATTTAGACGAAAATGACCTGAACTTTTTGCCAACAACTCATGGGTCTTGCATCACAACAATGCACCGGCTCACATGGCACTGCCTGTGAGAGAGATTTTAGCCAGTAAACAAATAACTGTATTGGAACACCCTCCCTACTCACCTGACCTGGCCCCCAATGACTTCTTTCTTTACCCAAAGATAGAGGAAATATTGAAAGGAATACATTTTGATGACATTCAGGACATCAAGGGTAATATGACAGCTCTGATGGCCATTCCAGAAAGAGTTCCAAAATTGCTTTGAAGGGTGGACTAGGCGCTGGCAATGGTGCATAACTTTCCAAGAGGAGTACTTCAAAGGTGACCATAGTGATATGCAGCAGTGAGGTATGTAGCCCTTTTTCTAGTATGAGTTTGCGAACTTTATTGCCAGACCTCGTATCTTCTCCCATTGAGTTGATTGCCTTTTTGTTTTGTTGATAGTTTCTTTCACTGTGCAAAAGCTTTTTTTAATTTGAAGTAGTCCCATTTGTTTATTTTTGCATGCGTTGTGCTTGCCTGAGAAGACTTGTCCAAAAACTATTACTGAGACTGTTGTGAAAGTGCTTACTGCTCATGTTTTTGTCCAAGAGTTTTATATTTTTGTCCCGGAGTTTTATGTTTTTAGGTCTTACATTCAAGACTTTAATTAATTTTGAATTTTTGTATATGGTGTTATGTATTGGTTATATAATTTTATTGTCTTCCTTGGAGGTGTCCAGTTTTTCCAACACCATTTATTGAAAAGACTGTCTTTTCCCAGTTGTATATTCTTGCTTCCTTTGCCATAGATTAATTTACCATATATGCATGGGTTTATTTTGGGGCTTTCTATTCTATTCCATTAATCTGTATGTCTGTTTTGGGGCCAGCACCATACTATTTTGATTACTATAGCTTTGTTGTATACTTTAAAATCAGGAAACATGATTCTTTCATCTTGGTTCTTCTTTCTCAAGATTGCTTTGGCTATTTGGGTTCTTTTATGGTTCCATTCAAATTTTCGTATTCTTTGTTCTGGTTCTATGAAAAATGCCATGGGTACTTTGCTAGGGATTTTGCATCGGATCTGTCAATTGCTTTGGGTAGTATGAACATTTTAACAATATTAATTCTATATTTTTTGTTTATTTGTATCATCTTCAATTTGTTTCATCAATGTTTCATCATTACAGAGTACATGACTTTCATCTCCTTGGTTAAATTTATTCCTAAATATTTTATTCTTTTGGTTCAATCATAAATGGGATTGTTTTCTTAACATTTTTTGTGATAGCTCATTATTAGTTTATAGAAACCCAACCAATTTTGGTATGTTAATTTTGTATCTTGCAACTTTACTGAATTCATTTATAGTTCTAATATGTTTTTTGGTGGAATCTTCAGGATTTTCTATGTATAATATCTTCTCATCTACAAATAGTGACAGTTTTACTTCTTCCTTTCCAATTTCCATGCTTTCTATTTCTTTTCTTGCCTCATTTATGTGGCCAGGACTTCAAATATTATGTTGAATAAAAGTAGCAAGGTTGGCATCCTTGGCTTGTTTTCTGATCTTAGAGGAAAAGTTTTCAGCTTTTCATCAGTGAATATGAAGTTAGCTGTGGGTTTGTCATATATGGCTTTTATTATATTGAGGTAACATTTTTTCTATACCACTTTGTTGAGGGTTTTTATCAAAAACAGATGTTGAATTTTGTCAGTGCTTTTTTCTGCCTCTATTGAGATAATCATATGATTTATAGCATTCATTTTGTTAATGTGGTATATTATGTTGACTGATTTGTGGATGTTAACCATCTTGGTATCCCTGGAATAAATTCCACTTGATCATGGTATATGATCCTTTGACTGTATTGTTGAATCAGCTAATATTTATTGAGGGTTTTTTACATCTATATTGATTAGGGATAGTGGCCTGTAATTTCCTTTCTTTCTTTCTTTCTTTCTTTCTTTCTTTCTTTTCTTTTCTTTCCTTTCTTTTCTTTCTTTCTTCTTTCTTTCTTTCTTTTCTTTCTTTCTTCTTTCTTTCTTTCTTTCTTCTTTCTTTTTTTCTTTCTTTCTTTTCTTCTTTTTCTCTTTCTTTTTCTTTTCTTTCTTTCTTTCTTTCTTTCTTTCTTTTCTTTCTCTTTCTTTTCTTTTTCTTTTCTTTTCTCTTTCTTTTTCTTTCTCTTTTCTCTTTCTTTCTCTCTTTTTTTCTCTTTTCTTCTTTTCTTTCTTTCTTTTCTTCTTTCTTTCTTTTTCTTTCTTTCTTCTTTCTTTTTCTTTCTTCTTTCTTTCTTTCTTCTTTCTTTTTCTTTCTTTTCTTTTTCTTCTTTCTTTCTTCTTTCTTTCTTTCTTTCTTTCTTTTTCTCTTTTCTTCGTTCTTTCTTTTTTCTTTCTTTTTTCTTTTTCTTCTTTCTTTCTTTCTTCTTTCTTTTCTTTCTCTTTCTTTCTTCTTTCTTTTTCTTTCTTTTTCTTCTTTCTTTTCTTTCTCTTTCTTTCTTTTCTTTTCTTTTCTTCTTTCTTTCTTTCTTTCTTTCTTCCTTCCTTTTCTTTTCTTTTCTGTTTTTTGTTTCTTTTGTTGGTTTTGGTATCAGGGTAATTCAGGTTCATAACATGAAGTTTGGAAGTATTCCCAACTCCTCAATTAAAAAAAAAAATAATTGAGAAGTATAGGTATTAATTATTTAATGTTTTGTAATAGTTATCTGTGAAGCTGTTTGATCCTGGACTTTATATTTTGGGAGTTTTAAAATTACTGATATCAATATCATTACTTGTAATCAGTCTATTCAGATTTTTTATATTCTTCATGATTCAGTATTAGAAGGTTGCGTTTCTAGGAATTTATCAATTTCTTCAAAATTTTCTAATTTGTTGGTTTATAATCCTAACTGATATTCCTTGTAGATGCCCGCTGTACACACATACTTTAATCCTCGTTTGGCCCACTCTAATTTTCTTTTCATCACAGTGTTATTTTTATTTAGAACAGCTATTTATACAATCACTGTTACATATTTATTAGTATGCTGAATTGAATAATATCTGTCTCCCTCATTAGAATTTGCTTCATGAGGTCAGGGACACACATCAGTTTTTCTTCACCACTGTATACATAGTGCTTAGAATAGTGCCAGGCGCATAATAGATACTTACACATTTGTCGGCTTAATGAGTGAATGAACATGACTTGTTTTAGTCAGACATACACAACACATAATTACATGCCTGTATGTCTTAACTCATATTATTTCTCTTCTTTCTGCCCATCTCTGCCTATCAAACTTCTGTTTATATTTCAAAGTCTATTCAAATTCCATTTCCCTTGTTAAAGCTTTTTCTGAATGTTGGGAAGAATGTGTTGTCATTACAGAACCATAATACTGAAAAAAGATGAAACTTTGGGGATGAAGTGTGGAAGAGTATTGCTAGAAAAGGAAGGGAAGATGAGAGTTAATGTGAACATGCTAATTCCTAGACATCTGTAGGACATATAATGCCAAAAAGGGGAAAAAGTGCCTAGAGTTTAGAGGCAAGGTTAGGGTAAAAATGGATCATTGCAGTAAGGATCACTGCAAGGTTAAATTTGCTGCAGCCTAAGGGTGGGTGGAATGAGTAAAAGTGAGAAGAAAACTACAAAAAGACAAGGTGTCTTAGACAAGGGGGAATAAGTCTCTTAGTATAGATGAAAAAAGGGTGAGGGAGTGAGACAAAATAGTTAATTATCTTTAAGTGCAATTGAAAAAAACAATTGGGCAAGAAAGAAAAGGGAGAAAGAAAGGAAGAAAGAAAGAAAGGATATATTTACCAACATCAGAAATGAAACAGGATATCACTAGAGACTATACACACCTCAAAAGGGTAATAAGGGAATATTACGAACAGCTCAACACATATAGATTTTGCAACTTAAATGCAATTTAAACTAAAATGGAGAAATTGCTCAAAAAAACAACAAAGTCCCCTAACTCAATATGAAATAGAGCATTTATTAATTCTATAATTTATTAAGGAAATTTAGTTCATAATTTAATTTCTGAGAAAAATTCAGACACAGGAATTCATTGATTAATTCAACCAAGTGTTTAAAGAATTAATATTAATTCTACAGAATCACTCCAGAATATAGAAGAGGAGGGAACACTTTCCAATTCATTTTATGGAACTGATGTTACCATAATACTAAAACCAGTAAAAGTAAAAAAAAAAAAGAAACTATTGACTATCATTACTTAAGAATACAGATGTAAAATTCTTTAACAAAATATTAGGAAATAGAATTTGGCAATGTATTAAAAGAATTGTACACTGTCACCAAGTAGGTTATATTTCAAGGATGTAAAGATGGTTCAATATTTTTTAAAAAATCAATCAATGTTATTTACTTTATTAATAGAAAAATCATATCATGTAACATGATCACAAAAAACATTTTACAGAATTCAACACGCATTCATGATTAAGAAAAAAAACTTTCAGAAAAATAATAATAGAGGTGAATTCCCTCAACTTGATAAAGAGCATGTACAAAAGACATACAGCTAACATTCTACTTGATGGTGAAATACTAAATGCTTTATACCTAAGACAGGGAACAAGACAAGATGTTTACTCCCAATGCTTTTATTTAACATAGTCCTGGAAGTTCTATCACTTGCATTCCTGGGCATTTGTCTTAGAGAAATGAAGGCTTATACTCGCCAAAAAACCTATACAAGAATGTTCATAGCAGCCTTGTTTGTAATAGCCACACACTTGAAATAATCTATATATTTTTCAATGAGTGAATTGTTAAAACTATGGCACATCAATACCACGGGCTACTATACTACTTAGTAATGAAAAGGAACTAACTATTGGTACATGCATCAGTGTGGATGAATTCCCAGGGAATTATGCTGAGTGAAAATAGCCAATCTGAAAAGAGTATGTACTGTTTCACATCTTGAAATAACAAAATTATAGAAATAGAGAACAGATTAGTGGGTGATGGGGATGAAGGAGGTAGTAGGTATGTGAGGTAAGAGAGTGTGCGGCTGTAAAATTTCAGTATGAGGTATCCTATGGTAATGAAAATTTTCTGTATCTGTACCCTGATTGTATCAATGTTGATATCTTGGCTGTGTTGTTGTGCTATAGTTTTGCAAGATATTGCATTGGGGGAATTTGGGTAGAAGGGACAAGGATCTCTTCATATTAGTTCCTACAACTGCATATGAATCTACAATTTCAATATAAAACTTTTGTTAAAAATAATATATAAATCTTTACAAATGTATTAGGGAAATGTCCCTGAGTATTGACAGAGGAGAAATTTGGACAAAGTCAGTTGGTCAATTTATTCTGAGAAGTTGAAGGTAGACGATACTGAAGACATATTAATAAGGAAGCCAAGTATTAGATTCACATAGGTGCTGTTGGCCAATTTCAATCTAAATCACACTTTTTTTCTTGACAATCACAGGATCATTCCTTCCTTTCTTTCAACTAAAAACTTTTTTTTTTTTTTACTTCTGTGTAGCAGAGGGAGAAATATCAAGATTTTATAATTGTATTTTTCACTTTCCCTTATTTGATAAGTCAAGAAAGGTGAAAAAAGGAGTTTGTAGGTAAATGAGGGAAGTGTTAACAAAAACAATATAAAAATGGCAGTAGAAATTGGGGTGTTGAGATGACATCTAAAAGAACAAATAAGGGAGGATGACATCATAGGAATGGCGGCAGCGGGGCGAACTTTCTGAGTTCTCCTCCGAATCTTATTACAAACGGGACCTATAACCCATCAAAGAACTCTTTGCTCATCACACAGAACAGCTAAGAGACTTGTGGAAGGATTACTTGAAGGTGCGCTAATTGGGCGATCAGGGGAAGGAAGGAAGGGAGTGGAGTGAAAACCCGGGGGCCTGCCGCAGGGTTCCGGCCTGCGGCCACAGCGAAAACCGCGGTGACACCCGCAGTTCCAGGCACGCACGGGATCCAGGGCGGAACGGAGAGCACAGTGACCAGGAGATGGGCTCTTTCCCCTGCGTCCCATGGCTGATTTCTCCTGCCGGGAGGGCGGCTAGTGGGCCCTAGGCGGAAAAAGAACACAGAGTCCATACCTGGGCCCCTCCCTGCCCCCCTCTTCCAACGCTCATTCAATCCTACCCCCGCCCTTCCAGAGACTTAAACTGGCCCCTGAATTGAGGAGTAATGTCAGATTACACAGGAGCCATAGTAGTGCTCAGGTTCTGGGAAGACTGTCAGGCAGCCCTGACCCAGGGAACGGGCTGGGAAGAGTGTGATTTTGGCTGGGCTAGGAGAGAAGAGACTCTTCCACCCCTAGGCACTAGCTTTTCTGGCCTGCGAGAAGAGGGTGACGCAAGGCTGGGCTGGAAGAGAGAAGACCCCTCCATCCCCAGCCCCAACCCTTTCTGGCCTGCCTAGGGCGGGGCAAGTGCAACTGCAGAGACACTCCCAGGGATCAGCAGTAAGGCAGACGCAGCTCTGGGCTTTCAGCAGCTCAGAAATCTCCCGCCCGCACCCCTCCCCCATACACACACATAGAGAAGAAATGCCCTAAGACTCAGGAGTACTGGACACGGGGCTGGTGGTGCTACTCTCAGTGTGCATATGTTCAGGCAAGGGCAGAAACTGCACTGACTTTGTAAAACTATCATCCAAACCTCTCAGGCCCACGCATTTAAATCTATAGTACCAAAGTCACTCTGGGCACCAAGAGACCAGTTCTGCCTGTGCAATAGGCAGGGGGCTCTTTGGTACAGCAGAGGACAACCTGGACATTACTTGGTGGGCTTAAGCCAAGACTGGCGCTGCCTTTTGTTTTGCTTTGTTTTGTTTTGCTTTGTCTTTATATCTTTGATATCTTTGCCTGTGTCGAGTGGGGGTTATTGGGTGTTTTTACATGTGAATGTATTTGATTTTTTTCTATGTTGTTATTGTTGTTGTTGTGCTTGGTGATTTGCTTTGTTCTGAAACTGCCCTACCAGGGTCCAGCTTAAGAGGCAGAATATTCAACATATCCAGAGGCCAACTCCAGACCAAACCAGAGTACTACTGGGTTTGACCTACAAGTCACACACCCAGAGGGAATTCTCTGCAGGCCCTAGAGCCCATAGAGGCCAAACCACATTTAAGTGGTCAGCCCTCACACGGCAGAACAACCTGCGGGGGGCAGAGCCAAGTCTCACAAAGAGTCAGCCTAGGAGTTAACCCCACCTACTCACAAGCAAAAAGCAATTAAAGATCTTCTTGAAAAGGACAATATACACAACACAAGAGTCACCTTTGGAGCACACGCAGAGGAGAAGAACGAAGTAGTGCAAGTGAAATATAAAGGACACATACTATATAAGATAACCTAGCAAGAACTAAGAACTCTAGGGGATCTACCTAATACATCAAAGCAAACACAGAGAGTCAGTCAGAATGGGGAAACAAAGATAAACGTCCCAAATAAAAGAACAGAAGAAACCTCCACAACTGGAACCAAATGAAGCAGACATAACCAACCTTTCAGAGACAGAGTTCAGAAAAATGGTGATAAGAATGTTTAAGGAGCTTAGAGAAGACATAAAGTAGGATGTAGAAATCATAACGAACAACCAGTTAGAACTAAAGAACACAATTACCGAAATTAAGTACTCACTTGAAGGAATTACCAGCAAGTTAGATGAAGCAGAGGATCGAATCAGCGACTTAGAAGACAAGGTAGCAGAGATCACCCAAATGTAACAACAGAAAGAAAAAAGAATAAAAACAATGAGGATGGCTTAAGAGACCTCTGGGATAACATCAAGCGCAACAACATGCACATCATAGGAATACCAGAAGGTGAAGAGAGGAAGCAAGGGATTGAGAACATATTTGAAGTAATAATGTCTGAAAACTTCCCCAACCTGATGAAGGAAACCAACATACAAGCCCAGGAAGTGCAGAGAGTTCCAACCAGGATAAACCCACACAGGTCCACACCAAGACACATTATAGTTAAAATGGCAAAGCTTAAAGACAAAGAGAGAATCCTAAAAGCAGCAAGAGAAAGACAGAGGGTTACATACAAGGGAACTCCCATAAGACTATCAAATGACTTTTCTACAGAAACATTGAAGGCCAGGAGGGAGTGGCAGGAGATACTCAAAGTGATGGAAAACAAAGGCCTACAACCTAGATTGCTTTATCCAGCAAGGCTATCATTTAAAGTTGATGGAGAGATAAAGAGCTTTCCAGAAAAAAAATAAGCTAAAGGAATTTATTACCACCAAGCCAGCATTGCAAGAAATACTAAACGGACTTCTGTAAATAGAAGAAAGATCAAAACAACCTAACTACAAATTTTAAAATGGCAATAACTATGTACCTATCAATAATCACTTTAAATGTAAACGGATTAAATGCTCCAATCAAGAGACATAGAGTGGCTGAATGGATAAGAAAGCAAGACCCTTGTATATGCTGTACACAGAGACTCACCTCAGAACAAAAGACACACACAGGCTGAAAGTGAAAGGTTGGAGTAAGATATTTCATGCAAATGGAAATGAGAAAAAAGTTGAAGTTGCAATACTTATATCTGACAAAATAGACTTTAAAATGAAGAACATATTAAAAGATAAAGATGGGCACTATATAATAATAAAGGGATCGATCCGACAAGAGGACATAACCCTAGTAAACATCTATGCACCCAACATAGGCACATCTAATATATAAAACAGGTACTGACTGACATAAAGACAGAGATCAACAGTAACACTATCATAGTAGGGGACTTCAACACACCTCTGACAACAACGGACAGGTCTTCCAGACAGAAAATCAATATGGAAACAATAGCCTTAAATGATACATTGGACCACTTGGATTTAATTGATATTTCAAGAACATTTCACCCCAATGCTGCAAAATACACGTTTTTCTCAAACGCACATGGATCATTTTCCAAGATAGACCATATGTTAGGCCACAAAACAAGTCTTGATAAATTTAAGAAAATTGAAATCATACCAATTGTCTTCTCTGATCACAATGCTATGAAATTAGAAATGAACTACAGGAAAAAAACTGGAAGACACACCAATTCATGGAGGCTGAATAACTTATTACTAATAATGAATGGGTCAAGCAGGAGATCACAGAAGAA
Organism: Rhinolophus ferrumequinum; assembly: GCF_004115265.2. NCBI lineage: Eukaryota > Metazoa > Chordata > Mammalia > Chiroptera > Rhinolophidae > Rhinolophus > Rhinolophus ferrumequinum. The sequence continues at coordinate 29,444,973 of NC_046297.1, read as the reverse complement.
ATCAAAAGATATCTCGAGACAAACGAAAATGAAAACACGACGACCCAAAATCTATGGGATTGCCGCGAAAGCAGTCCTAAGAGGGAAATTCATAGCTTTGCAGGCCTACCTAAAGAAACGAGAAACATCACTAATCAACAGTTTATCTTCACACTTAAGGGATTTGGAAAAGAACAGTAAAATAAAGCCCAAAGGGAGCACAAGGGAGGAGATAATGAAGATCAGAGCAGAAAAAAATGAAATAGAAACCAGAAAAACAATACAAAAGATCAATGAATCCAAGAGTTAGTTCTAAGGAAAGATGAACAAAATCGACAAACCTTTAGCCAGACTCATTAAAAAAAAAGAGAGAGAGGACCCAAATTAATAAAATCAGAAATGAAAGAGGAGAAGTGACAACGGACACCGCAGAAATACAAAAGTTTTAAGAAGTTACTATGAGCAACTATATGCCAACAAATTTGACAATGTGGAAGAAACGGACAATTTTCTAGAGGTGTACAACCTTCCAAGGCTAACTCAAGAAGAAACAGAAAACCTGAATAGACTGATTACCACCAGGGAAATTGAATCAGTAATCAACAATCTCCCAAAAAACAAAAGCCCTGGACCAGATGGCTTTACAGGTGAATTTTACAAACGTTCCAAAAAAGAATTACCACCTATTCTCCTCAAGCTCTTCCAAAAAATTCAGAAGGTGGGAAGACTCCCAAACACTTTTTACGAAGCCACTATCACCCTGATCCCAAAATCAGACAAAGACACCACAAAAAAGGAAACTACAGGCCGATATCTCTAATGAACATAGATGCAAAAATCCTCAACAAATATTAGCGAACAGAATTCAGCAATACATTAAAAAGATCATACACCATGATCAAGTGGGATTCATCCCTGGTATGTAAGGGTGGTTCAACATCCGCAAATCAATTAATGTGATACACCACATTAACAAAATGAAAAATAAAAATCACATGATCATATCAATAGATGCAGAAAAAGCATTTGATAAATCCAGCAGCCATTTATGATATAAACCCTTAAGAAAGTGGGAATAGAGGGATCATATCTCAACATAATAAAGGCCATATATGACAAACCCACAGCTAACATCATACTCAATGGGGAAAAGCTAAAACCATTCCCCTAACATCAGGTACAAGGCAAGGTTTGCCCACTATCTCCGCTTCTATTCAACATAGTGCTGGAAGTTCTAGCCACAGCAATCAGACAAGAAAAAGAAATAAAAGGCATGCAAATTGGTAAGGAGGAAGTAAAATTATCACTATATGCAGATGATATGATACTATATATAGAGAACCCTAAAGACTCCACCAAGAACCTATTAGAGCTGATAGATGAATTTAGTAAAGTAGCAGGATACAAAATTAATATTCAGAAATCAGTTGCATTTGTATATACCAATAATAAAACATCAGAATGAGAAATTAAAAAAAAATCCCATTTACAATTGCTCCAAAGACTATAAAATACCTGGGAATAAATTTAACCAAAGAAGTAAAAGATCTGTACTCAGAAAATTATAAGACACTGAAGAAAGGAATGAAAAAAGATATAAATAGATGGAAACACATATCATGTTCATGGATAGGAAGAATTAATAGTTAAAATGTCCATACTGCCTAAGGCAATTATACATATTCAATGCAATTCCTATCAAACTACCAACGACATTTTTCACAGAAATAGAACATATAATCCTAAAATTTATATGGACCATAAAAGACCCCATATAGCCTCAGCAATGTTGTGAAATAAGAACAAAGTGGGAGGTATAACAATACCTGACTTCAAATTATACTACAAAGCTACAGTAATCAAAACAGCATGGTACTGGCATAAAAACAGACACATAGATCAATGGAACAGAATAGAGAGTCCAGAAATAAATCCATGCCTATATGGCCATTTAATCTATGACAATGGAAGCAAGAATGTACGATGGGGTAAAGACAGTCTATTCAATAAATGGTGCTGGGAAACCTGGACAGACACATGCAAAAACATGAAGCTGGACCAACTCCTTACACCATGTACAAAAATAAATTCAAAATGGCTTAAAGACTTAAATGTAAGATCTGAAACCATAAAATACCTAGAAGAAAATATAGGAAGATACATCACAGATATTACCCGGAGTAAGATTTTTACTGATATATCCCCTAGCGGGAGGGAAGTAAGAGAAAAAATAAACATGTGGGATTATATCAAACTAAAAAGATTTTTCACAGCAAAGGAAACCATCAATAAAACAAAAAGGGATCCTACTGAATGGGAAAAGATATTTGCCAATGATATATCTGATAAGGGATTAATATCACAAATCTATAAAAACTCACTCAACTCAACTCCAAAAAAACAAACGACCCAATTAAATAATGGGCAGAAGACTTGAAGAGACATTTTTCTAAAAGGACATACAGATGGCAAACAGACATATGAAGAAATGCTCAACCTCACTAACCATCAGAGAAATGCAAATAAAAACCACAATGAGATACCACCTCACCCCAGTCAAAATGGCTATCATCAATAAATCAACAAAACAACAAGTGCTGGTGCGGATGTGGAGAAAAGGGAACACTTGTGCACTGTTGGTGGGATTGCAGATTGGTGCAGCCACTATGGAAAACAGTATGGAGGTATCTCAAAAATCTGAAAATGCAACTACCCTATGATCCAGCAATTCCACTCGTAGGTATCTATCCGGAGAAATCCAAAACTCCAATTCAAAAATCTTTATGCACTCTTATGTTTATTGCAGCACTATACACAATAGCTAAGACATGGAAACAACGGAAATGCCCATCGGTAGATGACTGGATTAAGAAACTGTGGTACATTTATACAGTGGAGTACTATGCAGTCATAAAGAAGAAAGAAATCTTACCATTTGCAACAACATGGATGGACCTGGAGAACATTATGTTAAGTGAAATAAGTCAGACAGAGAAACACAAATACCATATGATCTCACTTATATGTGGAATCTAAAGAATAGAATAAGTGAATGAACTAATCAGAAACGGTTTTGGAGGCAAAGAGGAAAAACTGAGGGTTGCTAGATGGGCGGGGGTGGTGTGGGTAAGGGGGAAGGTGAGGGGATTAGAAAATAATCAGTAACCACAAGATGGCCACGGGGTTTTGAAAATTAATCTGGGGAACGTAATCAATAATGTTGTAAAGATTTTGTAGGGTATCCGATAGACATGTGTCCCATTTCGGAGACCATCTCAGGGAAGATGTAGATGCCTGATCACTGCACTGTACAGCTGAAGCTGAACAATAATGAATGCCAACTATAATATTATATATTATATATTATACTCTGCCTCTTGTAAATGTATACCTACCTATATGTATATATGTATACATATATACATATATACATATCTCAGCATTTACAATATATATATGTATATATGTATATATATGTATATATAGGTAGGTATACATTTACAAGAGGCAGAGTACAGCATTGGGAGTGGAGATAGTGGAAATGGGATGGCTCGGTGCGATGTCAGAGAGATAGTGGATGGGGGGAGGGGGGTCCACAGTGTGAGGGATATAAATGATAAACGTCTAAGAAAAAAAAACAAAAAAAAACAAACTTTATAGACAAGACAGACAGTAGTGTAGTGGTTACCAGAGGGTAAGGGTGGTTGGGGGTGGGAGATGAGGGTAAGGGGGATCAAATATATGGTGATGGAAGGAGAACTCATTCTGGGTGGTGAACACACAATGTAATTTATAGATGATGTGATACAGAATTGTACACCTGAAATCTATGTAATTTTACTAACAATTGTCACCCCAATAAATTAAAAGAAATAAAAAGAACAAATAATAGATGTGAAAGTGCATACTGAAATGTACAATAATACACTATTATTCTGAGTAAGTATATAATATCAATACAGAAAAGTGTGTTCTGTTTGTGTGATATTTACTGTTGATAGAATGAGGGGGTTTTCTTGTAACAATCACACCAGTGATATCAACAATTACTTTTTGAAGGAAGTCCTACTGTGTGCCAAACAGAAGGTTAGCTGTATAGGGCTAACCTTCATATAAGAAAGATAGCCAACATTTGTTTAGAGTTCATTATGTTTCAGGCACTGTTTAGGGTTTTATGCTTATTTACTCTTTAGTCTTCACAATGACACCATGAAGTAAGTATTATTATTATTCTCATTTTATAGATAAGGAAATTGAGTCATAAAGAAATTAAGTCACTTGCCAAAAGTAACAGCTAATAAGAGGTAGAGGTCAGTTGGACATAAACGATGTTTTTTGGAGATCCTAGAGAAGTCTTTCACTCCTTTTAGTAGTCGGTGGTAGAATCTGATATGATGTGTGTTGAGAAATTGTCTTTAGGATAAATCCTATTGTGGGATTCAGTTTGTAGACTCCTACAGGTGGCTTTGTGTTTATCCAGTATTAGCATTAGCCCTTTTCCTGCTTTAAGAACAGGGTCATTTCTCAGCAGCTGTCCTCAAAGCACACCTATTCAAATACATACTGATACACAGAGTTCTTTGTCTGGAGAAAAGGATATAAAAGTCAAAATATTTTTCCTGCCAGCTATTTGGTTGATCAGCACGAAATATATTGTATTTTAGGATGCAATTCAGATTTGTGAGTTACTTCCTTTCTCCCTCTCATTTGCCATCCCCTGGTTGCTGAATGCACATTTTTTTTCCTTTCTTACTTATACTAAGTGTTTCCTATGTAACTGTGTCTCACTTTTGCAGCATCTCCAAGAACACCTGCACTACTTCCCACCATGTCTTATTTCCCGAGTGAGTCCCAGATCTTCCAGAGTGGCATTTTTTTCACATAAATAATTCAATCATATTTTTTTCCCAGAGGTTTTCTATGCAAATGGGACAGTTCCATTTTAGGGAAAAGAAAAAAAAAAAAGAGAGATGTTTTTTTGAACTCTTTCCCCTATTTGGAAACTCTTTAAGATCCTTTTAATTGTCTGGATGACCCTGTATGTCAAAGGCATTGGTGACATGTCCTATCAAGTCTATTAGCTCCAATGCTTAATGTGTCTTCCCCATCATTCTGTTTTTGACATTCTGTTTATGAGGTGAGCCCTGGCAGAATTGCAGTTTGTTCTTTGGTTGCTGTATGGCCTCAATTCTATATGCACTTTATATTTTTTCTCCATCTGTTTAGGGTAAGTACGTTTACCCTAACACATGTTAGCAAGGGTGCAGCTTTCAAAAGCTACAGGAACTGGGCAGTAGGATTAGTGCTTTCTATGGATTCTCCCTGCACCCAAATCCTGAGATGCAGCACCAGCAGACTTTCCTGCATTTCACCTTGCTGGTCCAGAGGGAGTTTGGTGACTGCTGAGCAAATGCTATGTGGCCCTTCCAGACTACTCATCTGTGTTCCTTCCTCCTGCTACTTCACTTTGGATACTCGCACCCCTTATTTTTGCCCAGAGATGAATCAAATGGTCTGTCAGTGTTTGTCATTAGAAATTAGCTACTTTTCACCATGAGACATGGCCTCAGGAAAAGAAATATCCTTTTATTTCAGAATTGTAGGAGAATTGGTTCCACCTATGTTGTAGGAAGATAGTGGGCTTCAGGAATTTAAGGCACTCCCGGTAGCAGCTGGTCTCCCATGTTGCTCTGCAGACAGTATCTTGGAGGCTCATTTATCCCAGATTGTCATGTATGTGTCAGCAGTGTTGTTTGGACATGGCTCTAATCTTGAGAACATTAAAATTAAAAGAAAAAAACGTTATTGGCCAGAATTAGTTTCTCAAATCCCTCTTTCAATTATTGAAAATAGTTTTGCTTTAACAAGTATTCCTTCGCTTACAGTTCTGCTTCTCATTTGGCCCACACTCCCATGAAGTCATAATTTTGTGTTTATGATATGGCAGTAGTTGCCAAAATGGAAATTATTATGATATCATGATGCCCAGTGCTAGGGATGGGCAAGCATGCAGACTAGACAGTGACCCATTGCATCCTCAGCCACAACCACTCACTTTCTCTCTCACCCTGTTGGTCCAGAGCAGCTCAGGCAAATTGGTTGTGCCTTACTCAATTTTATTCTTGAGTTTGTCGGTTGTGGCCTTAAAAGTTAGGACAGCAATCTCTGGGCCAGCTGTTATCTGTTGTTTCAAGGGATTCTGGGATCTCTTTGGGAATTAGATGAAGCAAGGCTTTCTGGGATACCTTTCAAGTAGGGAAACTCTACAGCAGGTGCACTCAGGGAAGGCAGCTGTAGGAAATCTGGAAGAGATGATGTATACTTTGCTGAGAACAGGAATGGAGCCTATCCATGTACTTGAATGAGTTGGAAAGGAAAGAAAATTTGGAAGAACAGAGGAGAGAGTGTCTATATTTAAGATTAACCTTGGTAGGAAGCCCACTGAGGAAGGAAAACTGTGGCTATCAAAATTTCAAGTAATTGAACTTTTCAGGAGATATCTTAACTCAACAAAGTTAACCTTTTGGATAATATTCCTTAAGAGAAAACAAAAGATGAGATTTTCACAATGCAGTAACAAGCAAGCAAAATAAGATTTTTGCTTGTCTGTCTGTACTGTTTTCCAACTTGATATATTCCCACATTATTGTTACCAATGCAATGGGCTACTCAAAGCCAAACAGTCTGCTGTTCTCCTGGCCCTGTGGCTTTACTAGTGTTGGTGTTGCGTCAATCTTAACACTTTTCATAGTGAACCCAAAGTTGCTGGATCTCTCTTCTGCTATTTCAGGTGACAGAGAACCAAAATCCCATAGTGTTTTCTATGTGCAGTCACCAAAGAGGACTGGCTGGGATCTCCAGGACTTCTAGTAAACATAATAAGCTCCACTTTCATAGTAAAGCTGCACTTTGCTAGCACATACTCAGCAGCTGTTTCGGATATCCATAGCCTTCTGAGTTTTTCACCAATATATCCAACTTACTCAACAAATTCAGTAGGATAAGAGCAGGGTTTTGAACCACGGTGGACAAACCTTTGCTTCTCAGGTAAATAGAAATTAACATGACTTTGTACAATGAATAAAATAGCGTGAGATGAGCAAATGCAAAAGTACGGACCTCAGGTTCAAGTCTAGCTCAGGATCTTTGATGGCTGTCCCTGATAGAAAGTTTTTCTTTAAACCATCTAATGAAGGTATATGGGAAAAGTTACTCTGATTTTGCCCTCACATAAGAATCACTTTGGAGAAAATAAGAGCCCTGGCATGAGAAAATAATTCTGAGGCATGAGAAAACTGAAACATTGTTCAAGGACTTGGCAGATTTGTTTTCTGCATTTTCCTATTCGTATATTTTAGTTTATACAAGCTAGGGTTAGGAGTCTTATCTTATTGCCAGTGGGCTTGCTTTAATCAAGTGAGCATACACTGTCTGGGTTTTGATGGAGCCATTGTCCCATGTAACTGGGGGTTAACCAACAGGAAGAATTCTCTGAGTGAAGCATGTCAATGTTGAACTTGGGACCATTGCAGTGTTTTGTGGTTATACTTCAAATAGTAAGTTGTAAACTTTAAGTCCTTACTTCATTGCTAACAGATCATTTATATTCTCTACAGAAAAGACTCATTTTATAACTATTGGCGCCATATTAAAATATGGTGGTAGGCATTCACATGTAAATCAGCAGCAAGGATGGCTAACAGAACACAGGCTTACCACTTGGGAAATCCTTGCGGGAAGGAGAGTTTCCAGGGGTTTGGCTCTGGAGCAGTTAGGGTAGATTTGCTGAGAGAGCCTGATTGCTGTTGTAATTTATATGTTTATTGTCTTAAATATTCATTTGCAATTAATAAATGGATTTGATTTCTACTTTAGAAAAACAACATCCTGAATCAAAAATTATTTTTACTTCCTCATCAACTGCTATGTGAAAAAGACCATCAATTTCCCTTCTGGGAGTTTGCAAATGAGAATTAGAGTTCAGATGGGACAAGCTTCAAGACCTGCATCCCTGAGTGTCAGGCTGAATTATCTCCTGCAAGGTAGCCGGTTTTGAATAATTCTGAACTCAGCTGATGTCATTTTCACTGGGTTTTATATCTAATGGTCATGAAGTATTCAAGGACAATGACTTCAATTAGGAAATCAAAACTGTAACAGCCAGCCTAGCCTTCTGTGGGGACAGAATCCCAGAGAGCAGTTTCTAGGCTCTCGGCCTCATGTGGAAAGGTGCTAGCTGGGGTAGCAGATGGCCATCAGCTGTGACTGGTCAGTCATCAGCTGTAACCAGTTAAACAATTAGCCACTGATATAACTGTGGTGACTGCGTTTGTTGGTTGCTTGGTTGGTTGGCAGGCAGAAGAGCGGATGGAGGATTGCGGATCGTGTGGATCCCACTTACTGTTTGTGTCTTGCCCGGCCGCCAGTGAGACGGGGGTGCAGAAAGACCCCTGGTTGGTGTACTGGTGGATGTTTATTCCCTGTGTCTCCAACCCAGCCTCCAGTGAGAATATAGTGGTATGACTCCACTATCTATGGCTCCGTTGGTGTTCCTTTTCGGCCTCACCATATCCTGCATTCTTGTGTGGGGAGCTGAGACCCTGCCTGACACCCTGCATGACATATGGTGCAGAAAGCAGGGTGTGGTGTCAGCTGAAACTCTCTGATAGGTAATGGAACAGTTTATATATATGAAAGCTCAGTTTTAGGAAGACTGTGAGAAGTGGAGCTGGGAACAGGAGGCACGATCTACTTGGGAAATGTTATCCCTTGGTGAATTGGTGGGTCTCTTAAGTCTCCGGATGGCACACCACCCTCTTGGCCATAGCGGGCGTCACCTTACTTTTGGTGGTCCGCTGCAGCCTTGGGCTCCTAGAGTTGTGGGCATCTGACACCGAGGCCACCACCTACTCGGACACCTGGTGTTGAGCAGGGTGGCCTGCGGGGTTTCTGCTCCCGCTCCCCACATAAGAACACAGGATATGGCTAGGCCAAAAAGGAACACCCATGGAGCCATAGGTAGGGAAGTCATACCACTATGGTCTCACTGGAGGCTGGGTTCACACAACGTGCGACCTGCTGTCCACTTTGCTGCCAACCGACCGACTCTCCTCCACTTTCCTCCACTCTCCTCCACTTCCCTCCGTAGCCGCGGCAGTTATATTAGTGGCCAATGGCTCAGTGGTTACAGCTGATGGCCAACAAGCCACAGCTGACAGCTATCTACTACCTGAGCCAGCACCTCTCCACATGAGGCCGAGAGCCTAGAAACAACTCTGTGGGGCTCTGTCCCCACACTCCACCCCTACAGGTTCTCGCCTCATAATCTACATGATAAGCATCTTCCGCGAGGGTCCCTGTGCCATATTAGCCTATTGACACCTACAGATGAAAAGAAACGGTAGTCTTAGGAACCAACAATGGCAAATCCCTTCCATTTGGGAGGATACACGCTAACTTTTTGTCCTGGGAAAGGAGGGTCGCTGCCATTGGCCCCTTTCCTGGTTTGTGGTACCAGACCTTTATGGCAGTGCTTGGGGTCCCTTGCATAGTTTCAACATGTAACAGAACAGGGGACCCCATAGTAGGCCATAGTGAGAGCACATGGGTTCCCCGCAAAATCATCCCGGTATCGGGACCTCTGTATACTACAGTCACTTGCGTTGGCCACTCAGCCACCACCACTGGTGTCACTTGCAAATCATGAGTCAAACCGGCCCCCCATGGGGCTATCAGGCCCAACCAGCGACAGTGGGGGCTTTTTACCTGGCAGGGCCAAGTCCATTGCTGCCGTTCCCCTGCTTTCAAGCATGTGGGTGCTGGCAGCAAAATGTTTCCATTTCTGCCGTAGCCTGGCTTTAACAGAGTCTCACTGGTGGTAACTTGTAATTGAATGCGATTCGGCCATTCGATGTAGCAGAGCTTCTATTGGTGCGGGCCCTCCCTTCCGTGGTCTCTCATTCAGAACTCTCAGGACGTCCCATAGACACAAGGCCCAGTCATGCATCATGGGAGGGTGTTTTGACACCCGGAGACCTTGCTTCAAAAGGCCATTATGGCGTTCAATCATGCCAGCTGCTTGTGGGTTACATGGAGCATGAAACAACCATTGCACGTTCATCCTGGCAGCCCAGCGCTGCACTTCTTGCACTGTAAAATGGGTAACCCTGTCACTTTCACTGACTTGGGGTGCCCATAGAGGGCACACAGCCATGTAAGAGCGACCACTGTGTGCCGCTGATCGGTAGCAGGACATGGCCAGCAAGTGAGGGGCACCGTCCCTCGCATAATCTGCTGTGTCTCCCAGGGAAGCCTCCGCCTTTGGGGGCTGTCCTGGGCACAGACAGCACAGTCATAGCAGGCATCTGCTATCTCCTGCCATTTCAAAGGCAGACCCCAGTGTCTGCTCACCTGCCACATGGTTTAGCTTCCGGCGTGCTGCAATTTCCTATGCAGCCAATGGGCCACATCAGTGGCAGCAGCCTGTTCTAACCATCGGACCTGTACTAGGGCATCTGCTTCATCATTACCTGGGGACACTAAGGGGGAGTGACCTGTGACATGCATTAGGGTTACCTCCTTTCTCTGCCCTAAGTCCCAGAGGTCCTGCCACATGGCTTGACCCCACAGTAGACGGTGTCCTACCAACCAGTTTTTGTGTTTCCATGTAGAGAGCCAAAACGTTAGGCCTCAGAACACCACCCAGCTGTCAGTGCAAATAACTAGGGGCCCGGGCTCGTGGCTGATTACCATCCACACAGCCCGTAATTTAGCCGACTGGCTACTCTGGCGCATCCCAGTATCAAACTAAATGGTGTCTATTTTGGGCTACACACCATTAGCCGTCCAAACAGCTGCAGCCCCTCGGCTAGAACCATCAATAAACCAGGCATCCTCAGGTACTGGAGACTGTCCTTTTTTGTAGGGCAAGGGCTCCAAGTCCTCCCCTCTAGGCAGAGCGCTTGGCTCAGCCTGGGCTACAAGCTCCACAGGCCCCAGGACCTGTTGTAGCTCTGTGCTCAAAGGGCTTGAACTAAGGGTGCTATGTCGCTCCAAGTAGGCACCCCACTTGGCGAGGGTGGTGGTCTGTGCCACCCCCGTTTTGGGTCCCTGTGTCCATGTATGGACCCACCCCTGGACAGGATAGGTTGTGAACCAACACCCGTGCCATTCCTGTTATGGCTTCTGTGGCCACTAGGGCTGCATACACAGCAGCCAGCTCTTTCTCTATTAGAGAGTAGCAGACTTCCGCTCCTTTCCACAATTGGGACCAAAATCCCACTGGCAACCGGAGACGCTCCTGCTGTTGCCAAAGGCCCCATTCGTACCCCTCTTGGGTTACATGAACATCAATTTCAAATGGCCGCTGGGGTCCACTACTTGCAGAGCCTGTGCCTGCTGCACTGCTCGTTTTGTGGCAACGAAGTCTTGCTCTATAGCCTCTGTCCAATCCCATGAGGCCCCCTGTTTTATCATATTGTACAAGGGCCTTGCCATTTGTGCTAAATGGGGTACAAACGCCCACCAATATCCTAGCAGACCCAAATATGACTGCAGTTGGTAGACCTTGGTCGGCTGGTGAAAGGCTTGTATCTTATCAGTAATTGCCTCAGGTATAACCTTTGTCTTACCCGACCACACAACACCCAAAAACTTGACGGATAAGTCAGGGCCTTGGACCTTTTCCTCATTCACCACCCAGTCGTGTGACTTCAGGTGGCAGAGACGGGAGGGAGCTGCTGCTCTAAATCAGAAAGAGAATCTGATGTTAATAGAATGTCATCGACATGATGAAACAAGGCCACAGAGAGTGGGCGATTCCACTGTGACAAATCCTGGGCCACAAGCCCATGGCAGATAGTGGGGCTGTGCAAGTATCCTTGCAGAAGGACTTGAAAAGTCCACTGCTGCCCATTCCAAGTAAAAGCAAACTGCTCTTGACACTCAGGTGCAATGTCAATGGAGAAAAAAGCATTGGCCAAGTCCACTACATAGTAATATGTCCCTAGGCGGACAGTCAGACGATCCATTAAATCATGTATTGAAGGCACTACAGCGTGCAAGGGTGGTGTCACCTTATTTAACTCCCTATAGTCCACAGTCATTCGCCAGGTCCCATCTGGCTTCTTGACAGGACATACTGGGGAGTTAAAGGGACTGTGCGTTGGCCTCACAATATGTGCCTTCTCCAATTCCAATATTGTACAACCAATCTCCTCCTGCCCTCCTGGCAGGTGGTACTGTTGCACTGTAACCAAGCGCCAGGGCTGTGGCAACACTTGAGGAGGGTGGTGAGAATGCCCGCGTGTCACCGCTTTCACCACCCGGATCCGGAGACGGAACTCTCCTACCGACGTCTGTATGCTGAGGCTATATAGCACGTCTACCCCTAGTATATACTCTGGAACGGGGGAGACATAAACCTTGTAGGTACGAGGTGGAAGCCTTCCTATACCCAGTGGTAAGGAAACGGCTTTCACAGTCACAGTCTTTCCCCCCGTAGCCATCAATGCAGATTGCTGGTCCGGGGAAAAGTTCTGGGTTCCCATAAATGAGACTGCAGTCTGCACCAGTGTCCACTAGGGCCAAAACCCTCTGCACATTAGAAGGGGACCAATGTATGGACAAGTTCCACATGGGGCCTCCGGTCCTTGCTTGTCCCCTCTGAACGGGTACCTTGGCCCCACCCCTAATCAAGCTGAAAGGAGTCCGACTCAAGTGGCTGCATGAAGTCCTGGAGGGACACGGGTCGCGCTTTCCCAGACTTCTCCTTTATGCTTCTCCGGAATTGTTGTTCCGGACGCAACTGTTTCCAAAGTTCCAGCAGGACTACATTGGGTTTTCGGTCTATTTTCTCCCGATCGACCCCTGCTGCCATGAGATCACGCCACATCTGTGCGCGAGTTACTCTCTGAGGCCCACGACCTCGCCCCTTTACCTTTGGTTTGGGCTTCCAGGTCTCAACTGTGCGGACCTCGTGTCTTACCTTCCTTCGCCTCCGGCTTTCAACATCCCCTAGGGTGGCCATGGAAGTTATAATTTCATGGATGCATTGCCCTACATAAGGTGTAAGAATAGCAACCAAGGATCCAAAAGCACTTGCAGGTGCAGTATCCAAAACCAGATCTCTCATGCTGGCTGTAAAAAGCTCGTCATCCGGCCCCTGCATGTTAAGGTTAAAAATAGCATGTCTCATACCCATTTCACGGATGATTTGCGTAAATTCCGTATATGACTGCCATTGACTCACAGTGTCTGGCAGCTCGCCAGCCTGTCCCCATACTGTGTGTATCACAGCAGTGAGCCACTCCATTAGAGAATGGCTGCCCTGGTTTTGGGCCAACCTATGGGAGTCCTGTAACCTTTGTCCCAGGGACGGATGCACTGTCACAAAGGCTAGCTTTTCCAACTCACCTGGGGAGCAGAGAATGTTGTCTGCTCCTTCATCCCATAAAGGTAATAGCCAACCTGAGACTGGCTCTCCAAGGTGCTGTCGGTACCACCTCCCCAGCTCCTACAACTCAGTGGGAGTGTAAGGGGTGCAGGTTGTGAACTCAGTCACAGCTGGGTTGCTGGCAGCAACGCCCCCAGGGCCCAAAGGTTGCGCATGTTTACCCTTTGCTTCAAGATTGGCCGGGCTTGGGGTTGGGAGCTACATTGTCTCCAATCGCTTCATCTGCCTCTACCTCAGAGTCTCCACTGTGGGGCCCCTCTTCTAACAGGCGGACCCGAGCTTTTAGCGCTTCCAACCGGGACACCTGGTCCGGCACCTGGGCCATTTCATTAAGCGCATTTTCCATGTTGAGACTCAAGGCCATGAGCAACATCCAGCTCACGCGGCTGGCTGTAGCCTTCTCCTCCTCTTGCAAACCACTCAGCCAGAGCCTGCAGGGCCCTCTCCATCCTTGCCAGAGAGCCGTCCATGTCCTCCCACCCTTCCTTGGGGGTCCAACTCCTGAGAACAGTGGCCACCAGACACCACACACTGTGTGGGGGCCACATGTCCTCCTGCCCAGAGTCAGACTCCATTCCTACCTGGTCGGAATCTTGCTCACCGTGCCAGGTGTCTGAGTGGGTGGAGTCCTCCGTGGAAGATGTCCACAACCCTTGGAGCCTAAGGCCTCAGCAGATCACCAAAATGAAGGCAACGCCATCCATGGCCAAGAGGGTGGTGTGCCAGCTGGAGGTTTGAGTCTCCCAGGCAGACCGCGCCTCCCGTTCCTGGTTTCGCTCCTCATGGGCCTGCTGAAGCTGGGCTCTCACACACACAAACCGCTCCATCATGCTTCGGTAGGTTTTGGCCGGCACCATACCCTGCTTACGAAACTAAGCTTTTATATGTGTAAACTGCTCCAGTATATTCCGGAGAGTTTTGGCCGACACCATACCCTGCTCGCTGCGCCATTTGTCGTGCGGGGCAGCCTGCGGGTTCTCTGCTCCCGCTCCCCACATAAGAACGCAGGATATGGCTAGGCCAAAAAGGAACACCCACGGAGCCATAGGTAGGGAAGTCATACCACTATGGTCTCACTGGAAGCTGGGTTCACACAACGTGCGACCTGCTCTCTGCTTTGCTGCCAACCGACTGACTCTCCTCAACTCTCCTCTGCTCTCCTCCACTTTCCTCCGTAGCCGTGGCAGTTATATTAGTGGCCAATGGCTCAATGGTTACAGCTGATGGCCAACCAGCCTGAACCACCACCTTTCCACATGAGGCCGAGAGCCTGGAAAACTGCTCTGTGGGACTCTATCCCCACACCTGGAATGATGGGCAGGATTCTGGCCAGATAGGAATGGAGTCTGACTCTAGGCAGGAGGCCAGGTGGCCCCCACACAGTGTATGGTACCCAGTAGCCACTGTTCTCAGGAGCTGGACCCCCGAGGAGGAGTGGCAGGACATGGATGGCTCTCCGGCCACCATGGAGAGGGCCCTGCAGGTTCTAGCTGAGCAGTTGCCTGAGGAGGCGAAGGGTACAGCCAGCCGTGTGGGCTGGATGTTTGTCACCGCCTTGCATCGTAACATGGAGGACATGCTTAATGAAATAGCTCAGGTGCTGGACCAGCAGCCCCAGTGGGAGGCGCTGGTGGAAGGTTGGGACTGCCAGTTGGAGGAGGCCCTCACCGCATTGTGTCATAACTTGGAGGAAGCGCTTGCTGGAATAGCCCAGGTATGGGAGAAGGTGTTCCGGTGGGAGGAGCTGGAGGCTTGGGTCTGCCTGTTAGAGGAGGAGCCCCACAATGGAGACTCTGAGGCAGAGCTGGTCGTTGCAAGTGGAGACAATGTAGCTCCCAACCCCCAAGCCCAGCCCATCTTGAAGCAAAAGGTAAACCGTGAGCAACCTTTCGGCCCTGGGGGCATTGCTGCCAGCAACCCAGCTGTGACTGAGTTCACAACCTACACCCCTTACACTCCCACTGAGTTAAAGGAGCTGGGGAGGTGGTGCCGACAGCATCATGGAGAACTGATCTCAGCTTGGCTACTGCATTTATGGGATGAAGGGGCAGACAGCATTCTCTGTTCCCCAGATGAAATGGAAAAGCTAGCTTCCATGACGGTGCATCCATCCCTGTGACAAATGTTATAGTATTGCCATAGGTTGGCCCAAGACCAGGGCAACCACACTCTAATGGAGTGGCTCACCGCTGTGGTACACACAGTATGGGGAGAGGCTGGCGAGCTGCCAGACCCTGTGTGGAAATGGCAATCATACGGAAGTTACTCAAATCATCCGTGAAATGGGTATGAGACATGCTCTGTTGAACCCTAATCTGCGGGGGCCAGATGATGAACGTTTTACAACAAGCATGAGATCTGGTTTTGGATACTGCCCCTGCAAGTGCTTTTGGATCCTTTGTTGCCATTGTTACGCACTAGGTGGGGTGGCAGATCCATGAAGTTACCGTTGCTATGGCCACCCTGGGGAATGTTGAAAGCCGGCAGCAAAAGAAGTTAAGACACGAGGTCCGAGAAGTCGAGACCTGGAAGCCCAAATCAAAAGTAAGGGAGCAAGGTCAGGGGCCTCAGAAAGTAACACACATGCAGATGCAGCGTGCTCTCTTTGCAGAAAAGGTTCATTGGGGAAAAACAGACCGACAACCCAATGCACTCTTGTTAGAACTTTGGAAACAGTTGCGTTTGGAACAGCAATTCAGGCGAAGCCTAAAGGAGAAGTCCAGGAAAGCACGACCCGTGTCTCTCCAGGACATCATGCAGCCGCTTGAGGCCGACTTCTTTAAGCTCAGTTAGAGGTGGGGCCAAAGTACCAGGTCAGAGTGGACAAGCAGAGACTGGAGGCCCCACATGGAATATTAAAAGGTGACCAATGTATGGACCCTTCTAATGTGCAGAGGGTTTTGGCCCTAGTTGACACCGGCGCAGACTGCAGTCTTATTTAATAGAAACCCTGGCGGTGGCCAGGAAGTCTGGCTGTGCCCAGAAAGACTGGTGTTACCCTGAGAACCCTGGCTGTGCCCAGGAAGCCTCGCTGTACCCAGAAGGACTGGTGATGCCCTGGGAAACCCTGGCTGTGCCCAGAAAGTAGGTGGACGTTGAGGGACACCCCCTGGGACATTACTCGAACTGGATTGAAACTTTTTCTCATGAGCTGGGTTCCTGACCCAGGGCCCCTCGCAGAAGACGCTTGTCACGTAGACTGTGAGGCGAGACTCTGTAGGGGTGGAGTGTGTCCCAGGGAGCAGTTTCTGGGCTCTCGGCCTCATGTGGTAAGGTGCTGGCTTGGGTAATAGATGGCCATCAGCTGTAACTAGATGGCCATCAGCTGTTACTGGTTAGACATTAGCCACCAATATAACTGCCATGGCTCCTCTGGTTGGTTGGTTGATTGGCAGAGAAGCGGCCGACAGATTGCAGATCATGTGGCTCCTGCTTCCTGTATCTACAAACCAACCACCAGCGAGACTATAGTGGTATGACTCTCCTATCATGGCTCCGTTGTTGTTCCTTTTTGGCCTTGCCACATCGTGCGTTCTTATGTGGGGAGCAGGAGCTGAGACCCCTCATGACACCCTGCATGACAATGTTTTTACAGTAGGCAGGCCCCTTTCACTTTCTTTATCACATTGCCCTTCCCACTGCCCTGTGCAGGAATACTCAGCATATATTAACATCTTCACTCTACAGACCAGACCAGCATTCAGATTAGTTACATGCTTACCCAGGGCTATACCATTAGAAAGCACTGGAGTCAACGCTAGAATTTAGCTCGTTTTCTTCTTTTTCCTTTTCCTAAGTGAACAGAGAAGGTAAGTAGATTTTGTCTTGAATTCATTCCCAAATAATTGGGTGGGCTGCCTAGAGTGTCATATAGAGGAAGACTTTGAGGCTGAGTTTAGTCTCAGTGGGAAGATGTGCACAGCATGTTAGCAACATCTGCCCTGGGCCCAGTGTGGGGCATGCATCTGCCTAAGGACAGTTGTTCTGAGGTTGCATTTTATGCTCTGTGGAAATCATCAAACAACATTGCAAGCAGTCTTTTGGACACATCTCTTCTCTGTCAGGAGAAGTTAATGTTAGTCCACAATGTGTGGCTCAGCAGTCTCTGTGCAGCAGTCTCCTCCATGCTGATGTGGAGCACTAGCTTCACATAAGCAAATGGGAAGAGCCCTTGCAGAATAAACTGTCAGCATGGCAGGGCCATGAGCACGATGTAGAGCCTGCTCTGGGGTAAATTTTTATTCACTCTGGACTCAGGTGAAAGGCTGCCAGGTAACACACACCTGTTATCTATTTAACATGGTTCTGTATTCGAGAGAAAGGGGAAACAGGCCAATGTTGATCAGTTCTTACTCAGTAGGAAGTTTCACTGCTTATACTGAGATTTGAAACTTTTAATGCCATATTGATTTTTGCACTGCTTGATATCTACCTTCTCAGTTAGAAAATAATGGACCTTTGTTAAAGCCACGTCTTGCTGTGAGCACAGATGAGATAAACAGCTTATCAAGAACATAGAGCAGTGCAGGTGTGAGGACACAGCTTGTCTGGTACATCCTGCTGATGTGGTTAGAAGAGCTTGTCTCTACCACATTGCTTCTTGAGAAAGACTCCAGGAATTGCTCCAAACGCAATAGATTAACCACCTTCTATGAAAGCACTGTAACCCCAGAACATTAATAAATGTGAATCTATGGCACACTTTTGAGCTATTGTACGTCCAAAAGCGATTATGGAAATTATGCTGGTAAATCTCAATTACTTCCACATTATCTGGCTCGGCTCCAAGACTACTTTCCTTCCCATCCTTCCCTGTCATGCTGTTCTTTTCATATGTCATCTCCATGGGGCTCTGACAATATGCAGTAAAGAGCACATATATAGAATATGGGATTGTCATTTCCCCCATAATTATCTCTCAATTAGATATCATTTAAGCAAGACTTCCTGGTTTCAGACAGGGGTTAATAAATGTATCTATATAGGTCAATCTTTTTTTTGGTCCTTTGTTCTGCTGAACCTATACAAGAATGTACTTTACACATGCCTATTGTCCTTCTAGTTCCCCTTTTTAATGAGAACTATTTTTAAGCCTCTCATCTTTTAAATCTAAGGAAAATAACATTAAAAATTTTTTTTTCTGTTTGTAAAACTTAGTTTTTATTCAAGCTGTGGAAGTTCTCATTCCAAACATTTTGTTCTGAAAAGAATTCTTTACATCTTTCTAGATAACTATATGCTAGACTTTTGTTACCTAATTTGAAAAAACAACAACACATAGTTAAATTTATTGAATGACAGTGATTAATAAGATTTTATAAGTTTCAAGTGTACGTCATCTGTATATTGCATTCTGTGCTCACCACCCAAAGTCTAATCTCCTTCTGTCACCATATATTTGATCTATTAACCCTCAACCCCCTTTCTGTCTGGTAGCCACCATACTGTTGTCTGTGTCTGAGTTTGTTTATTTGTTTTGTTTGTTCATTTGTTGCTTTCTGTTTTATATCCCACATGTACTCAATCAGATCCATCTATGTTATCACAAATGGAAATATTTCATCTTTTCTTTGGCCGAGTCATATTCCATTGTATATATGTACCTCATCATCTTTATCTAATTATCTATCAAAGAACTCTTGGTTTGTTTCCATGTCTTGGCTACCATGAATAATGCCGCATTGGACATAGGGATACGTATATCTTTACGAATAAATGTTTTCAAAATTTTGGGGTAACAACGGACACTGCAGAAATACAAAAAGTTTTAAGAAGTTACTATGAGCAACTATATGCCAACAAATTTGACAATTTGGAAGAAATGGACAATTTTCTAGAGGCGTACAACCTTCCAAGGCTAACTCAAGAAGAAACAGAAAACCTGAATAGACTGATTACCACCACAGAAATTGAATCAATAATCAACAGTCTCCCAACAAACAAAAGCCCTGGACCAGATGGCTTTACAGGTGAATTTTACAAAACTTTCAAAAAAGAATTATCACCTATTCTCCTCAAGCTCTTCCAAAAAATCCAGAAGGAAGGAAGACTCCCAAACACTTTTTACGAACCACTATCACCCTGATCCCAAAATCAGACAAAGACACCACAAAAAAGGAAACTACAGGCCGATATCTCTAATGAACATAGATGCAAAAATCCTCAACAAAATATTAGCGAACAGAATTCAGCAATACATTAAAAAGATCATACACCATGATCAAGTGGGATTCATCCCTAGTATGCAAGGGTGGTTCAACATCCGCAAATCAATTAATGTGATACACCACATTAACAAAATGAAAAATAAAAATCACATGATCATATCAATAGATGCAGAAAAAGCATTTGATAAAATCCAACAGCCATTTATGATAAAAACCCTTAAGAAAGTGGGAATAGAGGGATCATATCTCAACATAATGAAGGCCATATATGACAAACCCACAGCTAACATCATACTCAATGGGGAAAAGCTAAAACCATTCCCCCTAAGATCAGGAACAAGGCAAAGTTGCCCACTATCTCCGCTTCTATTCAACATAGTGCTGGAAGTTCTAGCCATAGCAATCAGACAAGAAAAAGAAATAAAAGGCATGCAAATTGGTAAGAAGGAAGTAAAATTATCATTGTATGCAGATGATATGATACTATATATAGAGAAACCTAAAGACTCCACCAAGAACCTATTAGAGCTGATAGATGAATTTAGTAAAGTAGCAGGATACAAAATTAATATTCAGAAATCAGTTGCATTTGTATATACCAATAATAAAACATCATAAGGAGAAATTAAAAAAAACAATCCCATTTACAATCACTCCAAAGACTATAAAATACCTGGGAATAAATTTAACCAAAGAAGTAAAAGATCTGTACTCAGAAAATTATAAGACACTGAAGAAAGGAATGAAGGAAGATATAAATAGATGGAAACACATATCATGTTCATGGATAGGAAGAATTAATATAGTTAAAATGTCCATACTGCCTAAGGCAATATACATATTCAACGCAATTCCTATCAAACTACCACGTCGTTTTTCACAGAAATAGAACATATAATCCTAAAATTTATATGGGACAATAAAAGACCCCGAATAGCAAAGGCAATCTTGAGAAATAAGAACAAAGTGGGAGGTATAACAATACCTGACTTAAAATTATACTACAAGGCTACAGTAATCAAAACAGCATGGTACTGGCATAAAAACAGACACATAGATCAATGGAACAGAATAGAGAGTCCAGAAATAAATCCATGCCTATATGGCCATTTAATCTACGACAATGGAAGCAAGAATGTACTATGGAGTAAAGATAGTCTATTCAATAAATGGTGCTGGGAAACCTGGACAGACACATGCAAAAAAATGAAGCTGGACCACCTCCTTACACCATATACAAAAATAAATTCAAAATGGCTTAAAGACTTAAATGTAAGATCTGAAACCATAAAATACCTAGAAGAAAATATAGGAAGAAACTTCTCAGACATTACCCGGAGTAAGATTTTTACTGATATATCCCCTTGCTCGAGGGAAGTAAGAGGAAAAATAAACATGTGGGATTATATCAAACTAAAAAGTTTTTTCACAGCAAAGGAAACCATCAGTAAAACAAAAAGGGATCCTACTGAATGGGAAAAGATATTTGCCAATGATATATCTGATAAGGGATTAATATCACAAATCTATGAAAAACTCACTCAACTCAACTCCAAAAAAACAAACGATCCAATTAAAAAATGGGCAGAGGACTTAAAGAGACATTTTTCTAAAAAGGACATACAGATGGCAAACAGACATATGAAGAAATGCTCAACCTCACTAACCGTCAGAGAAATGCAAATAAAAACCACAATGAGATACCACCTCACCCCAGTCAAAATGGCTATCATCAATAAATCAACAAACAACAAGTGCTGGCGCGGATGTGGAGAAAAGGGAACGCTTGTGCACTGTTGGTGGGATTGCAGATTGGTGCAGCCACTATGGAAAACAGCATGGAGGTATCTCAAAAATCTGAAAATGGAACTACCCTATGATCCAGTAATCCCACTCCTAGGTATCTATCCGGAGAAATCCAAAACTCCAATTCAAAAATCTTTATGCACTCCTATGTTTATTGCAGCACTATACACAATAGCTAAGACATGGAAACAACCAAAATGCCCATCGGTAGATGACTGGATTAAGAAACCGTGGTACATTTATACAATGGAGTATTAGGCAGCCATAAAGAAGAAAGAAATCTTACCATTTGCAACAACATGGATGGACCTAGAGAACATTATGTTAAGTGAAATAAGTCAGACAGAGAAAGATAAGTACCATATGAGCTCACTTATTTGTGGAATCTAAAGAAAAAAATAAGTGAATGAACTAACCAGAAACAGTGTTGGAGACAAAGAGGAAAAACTGAGGATTGCTAGATGGGCAGGTGGGGGGGTGGGGGTGGAGGGGCGGGTGAAGGGATTGAAGGGCAGTCAGTGACCACCGGATGGCCACGGGGTATGAAAATTAATCTGGGGAACGTAATTTAGTGGTTACCAGAGGGTAAGGGGGTTGGGGGGTGGAAGATGATGGTAAGGGGGATCAAATATACGGTGATGGAAGGAGAACTGACTCTGGGTGGTGAACACACAATGTAATTTATAGATGATGTGATACAGAATTGCACCCCTGAAATCTATGTAATTTTACTAACAATTGTCACCCCAATAAATTTAAATAAAAAAAAAATCAGAAATCAAAATAAATAAATAAATAAATAAATAAATAAATGAGAAACAAAAACTCATAGACACAGACAATAGTTTAGTGGTTACCAGAGGGTAAGGGGGGTGGGGGTGGGAGATGAGGGTAAGGAGGATCAAATATATGGTGATGGAAGGAGAACTGACTGGGTGGTGAACACACAATGTAATTTATAGATGATGTAATACAGAATTGTACACCTGAAATCTATGTAATTTTACTAACAATTGTCACCCCAATAAATAAATAAATAAATTAATTAAAAAAAAAAATTTGGGGTAGATACCCAGAAGAGGGAATGTTGACTTGTATTGTAGCTCTATTATTAAGTTTTTGAGGAACCTCCATACTATTTTCCTTAGTGACTGCACCAATTTACATTCCCACCAGCAGTGTAAGAGTGTTCCTTTTTCTCCACGTCCTCTCCAACACATTTTATTTCTTGTGTTATTGATAATAGTCATTCTAACAGGTGAGAGGTGGTACCTAATTGTGATTTTGATTCACGTTTCCCTAATAGCTAGTTAAGTTGAATATCTTTTCACATATCTGTTGGCCATTTGTATGTTTTCTTGGGAAAAATGTCTGTTCAGGCCCTATGTACACGTTTTAATTGGATTCGGGATTTTTTTGTTGTTGTTCTTGTTGAATTGTATGGCAACTAATTTTCAAAAAAGGAGCTAAAAACATACAATGGAGAAAGGAAAGCTTGTTTAATAAATGGTGCTGGGGAAATTGGAAAGCCATGTCATGCAGGGTCTCTGGTCCTGCTCCCAATCTCGGTGGGTGGACACAGAGTATGGTGAGGCCCAAAAGGAACACCAACGGAGCCATACCACTATAGTCTTGCTGGCGGCTGGGTTGGAGATACAGTAAGCAGGAGCCACACGTCTGCAATCCGCAGTCCACTTCTCTGCCAACAAACCAACTTGCCAGTGTAGCCACAACAGTTATATTAGTGGCTAATGGCTAATCGGTTACAGCCAATGGTCAACCAGCCACACCAGATGGCCATCTGATTACAGCTGCACCAATTTACATTCCCACCATCAGTGTAAGAGTGTTCTTTTTTCTCCACATCCTAATAACCGAGCCAGCACCTTTCCACGTGATGCCAAGAGCCTGGAAACTGCTCTCCTGTCTCTGTCCCCAGAACCATGTGCAAAAGAATGAAACTAGACAGCTATTTGATACTATACACAAAAATTAACTAAAAAATGGAGTAAGGACTTAAACATAAGACCTGAAACAATAAAATACATGGAAAACAAACATACAAACAAAAACCATAGGTAATAAACTAATGGACCTTGGTCTCACAGAGATTTTTGTGAATTTGATCCCAAAGTCAAGGGAAATAAAAGCAAAAATAGATGAAAGGAACTACATTAAACTAAAAAGCTTCTGCACAGCCAAAGAAACCATCAACAAAACAAAACGCAAATCAACCAAATGCCAGAAGATATTTGCATATAATACCTCTGCTAATGGGCAGCTAGTATCCAAACACATAAATAACGTTTGCTACCTTTTTACTTCACCCACTGTTTATTTTCCTTAAATTAAATTGCTCCTACGTATGTATTAGGTCTTATCTTCAGTCAAATTCTGTGTAATCTCTCTGTTTTATTAGTTATCCTGTGAAGGGCTATACATTGCTTTCGAGAAAATCCACCAGGACCTAAACTTAACAGGATATTTTAAGATAATCATTCTGTTGTTATTAGCTTTTGTTACCCACTCACTCCCATCCCTCTCTCTTTTTTAAAAATTTCTCATTTTTTTTCCTTGAAAGCAACCATGGATGCATAGGTAGAAAGAAGGGTGTTGGGCAAGCTAACTTTGGCTCAACAAGCAAATAGGACCTCCAGCACCAGGATTCTAGCTAACTTTAAGGTTGTGAGTAATAACCAAGATCAGTCAGCCTATTCCCAGAGCATGCAGGATGCCAGGTGGTCTTTCCTGGCTGCCCTATCTAAGCTACTTCTTTCCTACAGCCCTCCTCTCCCCTCACACCTGACTGCCATTCCTCTTTGTCCCTCATCTGTCTCAGATTTAAACTGGGATTGTAATCATACCAGTCTCAGGTTTATCCGGAGGATTAATGAGCAAATTCAGGCAGAATATTTAGGCCAGTCATTGGCACACGGGATGGGCTATAAAAGTGTTTATGATGATACTCATTTTTAAAAAATACATCTTTTTTATTTTTTCAATGGCAATTGACATATGATATTATACTAGTTTCAGGTGTACAACATAGTGATTAGACATTTATATAACTTACAAAATGATCACTCCAATAAACCTAATACCCATGTGACCCCATACAAGTTATTACAATATTTTTGACTATATTCACTATGCTGTAATTCACATCCCCATGACTATTTTGTAACTACCAATTTGTACTTCTCCTTCCCTTTCCCCCCACATTCTCCCAATCCTCCTCCCATATGGCAAACATCAAAATGTTCTCTGTATCTATGAGTTTGTTCCTGTTTTGTTTATTCATTTATTTTGTTCTTTATATCCCACATATAAATGAAATCATATAACATTTGTCTTTTTCTGTCTGACTTACTAAACTTAGCACAGTAATAGTTAGGTCCATCCATGTTGTTGCTGATGGCAAGATTCCTTTCTTTTTTATGGCTGAGTAATATTCCATTGTATATTCCATTGTATACATAGAAGACCACTTCTTCTATGTCCATTCATCTATTGATGGGCACTTAGATTGCTTCCATATTTTGGCTATTGTAAATAGTACTGCAATAAACTTATGGATGAATATGTCTTTTCAAATTAGTGTTTTGCGTTTCCATGAATAAATAACCAGAAGTGCGATTACTGGGTCCTTCTTTGTCTCTGTGACAGCCTTTGTTTTAAAGTTTGTTTTGTCTGGTATAAGTATTGCTACTCCAGATTTGCTTTCTTTTTTATTCATTTACATGCAATATCTTTTTCCATCCCTGGCCACCTGAGCTTGGTGCTCCAGGTGTGTCCCTTGTGTGGGTTGTGTGTGCCCTCCTGTTGTAGTTGAGACTTGATTGCTGTTTGCATGTCAATGGGAAGAACTGACCTTCAGGATGATTTGTTGTGAGGACTGGCCATGACTACAGTGGAGGAGCTGTTGTGCAGGGGTGAATCCTATGGAGCAGGATTTGCTTCAATTGGGCTCTGGTGCCTGCTGAGTTTGCTCTTTGGGTGTGTCATTTGTGGAGGTGGTTGGGTGGTGCTCTAGTATGGTCTGGAGCTGGTCACTGGGTTCTGAGGGCTCTTGGGAAAGGCTCTGATGCAGTCCAAGTTCAGCTGTTTTCTGTGCCCTCCCTGGAACCACTTGGTATGAGCTGCAAAGCGATTTGCAGATGGTTGTCACTTGTTCTGGACTTGGAGGTATCTGGGAGAGGCTAAGTTGTAAACTGAGGCCAACTGCTGTTAGTGCCAGGTTTGGGGTTGCTTAGCAAGAGGTATAGGGCACACCAATGTCAGATGCTGCTTTTGGGGGGTTTGTGAGTTTTTTAGAGATTTTAGGAAATTCCGTAGCTTGATTCAAGACAGGCCATTTGGAGGACTTGATACCAAGATGGAGCAGTAGGTAAATGCTGTGCTTACATTCTCTCATAACTACATCAAAATTACAACTAAACTACAAAATATCCATCATTGAGAATCACCTAAAATCTTGCTGAACCAAGCCCTACAACTAAAGACTTGCAGGAGAAGCCACCTTGAGACTGGTAGGAGAGTAGAAATGTGGAACATGCTGGTCCCATACCCACATGTGATCATTAAAGATTGGGAGGGACATCTTGGCTGTGCAAGTCCCCCACCCCCCAGAGGCGTGAGAGGTCTCAGTCCCACCCCAGCCCAGGGTTCCAGTGCTGGGGAGAGAAGTCCCCATAATTTCTGGTCGTGAAAACCAGCAGAGATTGTGACTGAGTGAGACAGAGGGTGGCTGCACTCTCAGGCACTTGTCTTAAAGGGACCGTGCGCTGACTTACCGACCCATGGAATCACTCACTCTGAGTTCCAGCACTGGAGCAGCAGCTGGAAAAGTGGCAGGGACATATGGTGGGGAACTGAGTTGTCTGGCTTGGGACCGGGGCTGACGAAGCAACTTTTGCCTGGACAGAGGAGCTGGCAGAGGCCATTGTTTCTTTGTTGAGCTCTCCCCTTTCCTGGTGTGCAGAAACAGGTGGCTGTCATTTCTGAGTCTCTGCTGTTTGTTCACCATGCCCTGCCAATTTGAGATCCCACCCCTCCCAACTTTCGGGCCGCTGCCAGTGGCTTTGTACTATAAACCACCTGCCTTGACTCATGCTGCAGACTTTCCTGGGGTTTCTCAAAGGTTCATGGAATCCAGACAAGAAGCATCTGGCTTGAGAATGTCCTGTGCCTCTGGCTGAGCAGCTCTAAGCATGGCACTCGTGGCAACAAGCCTTGGTTTACAGCTTGGCTTCTTAAGGTGCATCTAGGCATAGCATGGGTGGCAGCCACCTGTGGACTTCTTTGTGGATTGTACCAGGTGGCCACGGGTAGGGCATGGGCTTTGGCTGAACTTGACCTATAGCAAATCCCCTCTAAGGTGGTCTTGGGGATGGCACCCCCAGTGGCCAGCTTCAAAATGAGCATCACCCAGCTGCCTCCAAGAATGCACACCCAAGGAGTGGATTGGGCAGGCACCAGAGTCCCGTTGAGGCAGATTCTGCTCTGTAGGGTCAGCCCCTGCACAGCTCTTACACTGTAGTCAAGGCCAATCCTCACAGCCAGTGAGCCCAAGGGACAGTCCCTTCCATTGATGTGCAATTGTCAACAAAGGCTCAACTACAAGAGGGCACACACAACCCACACAAGGGACACAACTGGAGTGCATGGCTCAGGCGACCAGAATGACTGACCCACTGAGTCCCATAGCACACCTACATAACACCACTTTACTAAGACCAGAAGACATAGCAGCTCTACCTAATACATAGAAACAAACACAGGGAGGTAGCCAAAATAGGGAGAAAGAAACGTGTCTCAAAAAAAATAAATAAATAAAAAAAAACCCAAAAAACAACAACAAAAAAAAACAGAACAAAGCTCCAGAAAAAGAACTAAACAAAATAGAGACAAGCAATTTATCAGACACAAAGTTCCAAATATTGATTATAAGGATGCTTACTGATATCAGGGAGAACTTTAACAAAAAGATAGGAAACATAAAAATGGAGATAGAAAAAATGAAGAAGAACCAGTCAGAAGTAAAGAATACAATAATGGAAATTAAGAATACATTCCAGGGACTCAAGAGATTAGATGAAGCAGAGGATTGAACCAGAGATGTAGAAGATAAAGTAGCAGAAAACACCCAACCAGAACAGCAAAACGAAAAACGAATCCAAAAAATTGAGGAGAGTTTAAGAAGCCTCTGAGACAACATCTAGCATACCATCATTCACATTATAAGGGTACCAGAAGGAGAAGAAAAAGAGCAAGTTAGTGAAAACCCATTTGAAGAAATAATGACAGAAAACTTCCCTAAACTGGAGAAGGAAATAGATATATAAGCCCAGAAAGTGCAGAGTCCCAAACAAGATGAACCCAAAGAGGCCAACACCAAGACACATCCTAATTAAAATACCAAAGGTTAAAGACAAAGAGAGAATCTTAAAAGCAGCAAGAGTAAAGCAGTTAGTTATCTACAAGGGAGCCCCTATAAGACTAGAAGCTGATTTCTGAACAGAAACTTTGCAGGCCAGAAGGGATTGGCAGGAAATATGCAAAGTGATGAAAAGCAAGGACCAACCATCAAGATTACTCAGCAAAGCTATCATTTAGAATTGAAGCACTGATAAAGAGCTTTCCAGACAAGAAAAAGCTAAAGGAGTTCATCACCACCAAACCAGTATTACAAGGAATCTTGGAGGGACTTCTTTAAGATGGGAGGGTGGTTAAGGGTGGGTGAAAATGGGAAGGGACTAAGAAGTACAAATTGGTTGTTACACAGTAGTCATGGGGATATAGGGTATAGCATAAAGAATATGGTCAATAATATTGTAATAGCTATGTACTGTGTAAGATGGGTACTAGATCTATTGAGATGATAGATGGGATGGAGTTGGGGGCTGGCTGAAAAAGGTGAAGAGATGAAGAAATACAAATTGGTAGTTACAACATAGTCATGGGGATGTAAAGTACAGCATAGAAAATATAGTGAATGATAATCATAATATCTATGTATAGTTCCAGTTGGTACTAGTCAGGGGGACCACTTCCTAAATTATGTAAATGTCTAACCACTACACTACACAACTGAAACTAATATAAAATAATATTGAATGTGAACTCTAATTGGAAAATTTAAAAAAGGAGGAAAAGATCAATTATATTGTGAAAACATGGTAGAATGTCAGATGGTTGCTGAACTTATCATGGTGATCACTTCTTTAGTACAGGTAATAAAATCAATAATGTGGTAATAACACTGTGTAGAGCTAGGTTGGTACTGTTAATAACTATGACATACTCCTGAAACTAATATAATACTGCATGTTAGCTGTATTTTAATAATAAGTCTTTAAAACATAAATACAAAAAGAAAATATTTTTAAAAAGTAAAACAAACAAACAAAAAGACAAGTCTTTTGTATGGAACGCCCACTGGAAATGGCTTGGGTGATTACTCAAGTTGGGTGGGGTGGGGTGTCAGGGACTCACCAGGGCATGGTGAACAGTGTTAGCCAATTTGATGGAAATATGGGGCCTGCCTACCTGTGGACACTTGGTGTGGGGAGGGCTCAACAAGAAACAATGGCTTCTGCCAGTACTTCTGTCTGAGCATAAGCTACCTCTCCAGTCTTTGCCCTGAAGGCAGACAATTCAGTCCTCCTCATATGTCCCTTGCACCTTTTGAACTACTGTCCCAGTGCTGTAACTCAGAGCAAGTGAGTGTGTCAGCAAGCAAGTCTGTGCATGGGCTCTGTAAGACAAACACCTAGAACTCAGCAGCTCTCCAAATCACTCAGCCACAATCTATGCTTGTTTTCACAGCCAGAAGTGATGGAGACATTTCTCTCTGGCTCTTAAACTGTGAGCTAGGGAACCTGGGGTGCAGCTGGGACCCCTTGCTCTTCAGGGTGGACCCCTGCTGCCAAAATATTTCTCCTGATTTTTGACTGTCTCATGTGGTTGTGGGACCAGCCTGTTTTGTGTCTCTGCCTTTCATATCAGTCTTCATGTGGCTTCTTCTCTATTTCCTTAGTTGTAGGATTCTGGTTCAGCTAGACTTCAAGTGATTCTCAATGCTGTTTGTTTTGTAGTTTAGTTGTAATTTTTATGTGTTCTGGGAGGAGGTCAGCATAGCATTTATCTACTCCGCCATCTTGACTGGAAACTATGATGATACTCCTGATCATCATTGTTATAATTTGTTATTTTCTTGTTATCATGTTACTATATGCAATATTTTAGATGGAGATAAGTAGTAACACGATAACAAAAAAAATAAAACAAATTATAACAATGATGATAAAGAGTATATCATATATATATGTGTATATGTATATATCTTATTTTGTCTATTGCTGAATTCCATTAGGATAGAGATATTTGTCTAGTTTGTTCACAGTTGACTCTGGTGTCTGGAGGAGTATTAATATATGTCAGGTGTCCATAAATATTTCTGGACATAAAAGATACCACCATGCTGTATAAAAATGAGTGAAAAAGACCAAAAAAATCTGAATAGAGTTCAGGTAGAGGCTAGAGAGATGACATTTTTGGAGCTCCCATTTTCTCAGACAACTTCTACACCAAAGCTGTAATCTTGGACCTGCTAAGGACAGGGTTTGGGCTTGAGATGGCTTTTCAGAGTTAGTTCTGAGTGAAATATTTGTACCACCTTGAGCATTATTAGCTAGGAGAAAAGGGAAATCTAGAACAAGTCACTTAGGAATTCAAAACTCAACACATAAGTACCAGGGATTTATGCACAGCAAGATTCTAAGATACAAAGACGTACCACACATCAAATCAGCATCATTTCTACTGCACTAGACAACATGAAGAATGATTCTAAGAGGCAAAGACATGCCACACATCAAATCAGCAGCATTTCTACTGCACTACGCAACACGAAGAATGTGAAATTTATAAAGTTGCAGCCTTTAACCCGGAGTTGCTTACAGTTGACTATGGAGGAAATAAGATTAGTATCCACTAACTATTAGTATCCAATGTAGCTTAAGAAAAAAAAAGTCACATATCTCATGATTGAAATAAAACTGCACTGTCCCCCCTTAAAATGCATCTATGAACATGATTTTGCAATGTTATCCATGGTTTCAGGGCTTCAGAGACATCCTGAAGAGCATCCAGGGACACCTTAGAGCTGTGGGCTGTGATAGGAGTTGATGATGTAATGTAGGCTGGCAGATGGCAATCCACTTTAATTCACTCTACAAAAATATTGACCCCCACCCCCAGCCCCGGTGAGTGTGAAGCTCATTAAACTGAACAGTTGAATGTTCATGACTTTAATGAGAAGATTCAGTGTGCCATGTAGGATCAATAGAGAAGAGAGACAGGGGATTTCAACAGGCTTCATGTGGGAAGGGGCAGAGCTGTGAGGTGATAATTCAGTACCTGGACCCAGAGCATCAGGAGACAGAGGGGTGGAAAATGTGTCAGAATTCATGAACAACCCCAAAGCAACTGGAAATGAAAGCCTATGATTTGGAGAGAAAAGACTTGAGCTACTGTTTGGTGAGTTAGAATAGTCAGTGCATGCAGTGGGCAAAATGGTTTAAATAGCAACTGAGTTTCATCTTCACATAGAGAGATTTCTTTGTTTGATTCAGACTTTAGGAGAGAGTAGTCTGATTTGCTGAACTTGGCTCTTCAGGGGTCCATTTGCCCTGATGATATCAGCAGCTGGAAAGGTCAGTGGGTGTATTCATAGCCAGGCAAAAGGCAGGCTTGTTAGAAACTCCTCAAAGTGAGCAGCTCTCCCGGAAATACTTTTTTCACTAGCATTTCATGATCTTGCTTTTTCCTGGGTTGCCACTTCTCTCACTGTGCTCTTTCCCAGCTTTGCTTTTGGCTCCTCTCCCTCTGCAAACTTGGCTTGCCCTGGGCCCTATGTATCTTCCATGTGAAATTTCCACTTGGATGATCCCATCCAGGACCTGGATTTAAATTCCATTCATAAGCTGACCATTTCCAAATCTTTATATCCATCCTTGGCCTGTCCTCAGAGCACCCTGCTCAAACATCCACCTGCCTTCTTGCCATGTCCACTATAATATCCAATAGGAATTTCAAAGTCAATATGGATGCAACGTAAATCTTGATTGCCACCACTTTTTCTCTCCTCCAGAATTCCCATTTCAGGAAATGAGACTACAACCTACTCAGTTCACTTAAGTAAAAACAATAGGAGCTTTCATGATTCCTTCTGTCCCGCATTCCCACACATCAATCCATTGACAAGCACCATTTCCTCTCCCTTCAAGTACAGTCAGAACATTCTCTCCACCCATCCCCATTGCTGTCAGCCCAGCTCATCCTTTCTGGCCTGGACTGGCAACAGACCCCCACATGGTTTTCCCATTTCTATCTGGCCCTCTACAATATAGATTCCACAGAGTTGCTGGAGTGATCTTTTAAAATCTTGATCAGATTACAGCAATGCTCTGGACAGTAGCCCTACATTTCCTGATAATGATTGATGTAGTTGGTTTACCTTTTCCTGGTTTCCAATCTCTGATCTGCCCAGTCTCCATGCCTGACCATAGACCCGTTTTCCTTTCCAGAGCACAATCTGGTCACTGCCATGGGCACTCCAGGATGGCTATTCCTCTGCCTTTAACTCTCTATGACTGGATCTTTCATGTCACACAAAGTCACCTCCTGGGAGAGGCCTCTCGGAGCAAATAAGCTAGGGGAACCACCCTCTCTATGGCATCCCCTGCTTACACATTCTACCCTGCACCAGTCAGTGCCAGGTAGGTTCTTGGTGATTCTTTGCTTTGTTATTGTCTCTTTTTCCAGATAACATCTGTGCTTATGAGCAGAGATAGCAATTTTATACCCAGATTTTGAACATCACCTGGTATGTAGAAAGTGATTGATAAATATTTGTTAAAAGAACAAGTGAATGGCCAGTGGAGGCCCATACATCATATTTGTCAAAGGCTTGGAAGAGGATGCCACCATAACAAGTGTCTTCCTGAGGGGATGGTACAGCTCAGAGCCCAAGGCCTCTAAAGAACTGGCTCAGGAAGATCCTAGGAACCAGACCCCATTTCCCTTAGCTGAAGAGCCACAGAGCAACAGGATGGATGGTGCTTCTATATTTTCCAGGTATCTCTCTCACAGGGTGGGATGGCTGGTGTGCGCTTCAGATTTCAGACCAGTCACTCATGGGTTTAGGAGAGAAAAGCCAGATGATGTCTGCCTCCTCCCTCCAGACTAATCTCTCTTCTCGCTTCCCTCAGAGATAGGAAGACATTGATTTAGAGGGCCCCTGGAAAATTCCACATGTTCTCAGTAAACTTTCATGACTAGGATTTTATACTCTAGAGGTTTATTAGTAAGTGGGGCATAGTTGTTATAAGTGCTGATTCTGGGGTTCAACTACCTGAGTTTTGAAATTGGGTACCACTGTGCACAAGCGCAGAGAGAGAGAGAGAGACAGAGAGAGAGAGAGACAGACAGAGACAGAGAAAGAGAAAGAGAGAAATAAGAACCTGGGGTGTTTGAGGAAATATAGGCCTTGATGAGGGATCCACTGTGGGGCTTTGGTAGCTAGAGTGTACTGGGCATCTGGGGTGAGGACCTGGGAGGACACCATAAGGGGATCAGGGAAGAAAAAGAGAGAGTGACACAGACCTTGATCAGGGCAGCTGCCCAAAGTCTTGTTCTGTACATATTGCCTATATTGTACAACCTCCTAACTCCCATCTTCATGATCCAAAAGCAAATCCTCACTTTTTTTTCTACTGATCTTAGATAGTCACTATAATATGTACTTTAACCCCTCGTCCTTTTTCCATATGCTTTAGTCAATTTTATTAACCATACTACTGGAATGTAATTTATAGTAATTAAATGACTCTAAGATGTTACCAAATATGACATATTCTAATTCCATAGCTGTTAAAAGGTGATATTATTTAAAAAGATACAATTTAGGACCAATTTAGGGTTTCAGAATAGACTTTTTATGCCTTCCCTGGGTTCCACCTGCTTGTAGTTACCTGCTTTGTGAAGCCCAGAGGCATGCACTGATGTGGGCCACCAGTCATGGGACCATGGGACCAGGGCTTTGGTGCCTAGGACTGGTTTCCAGGGTTCCATCGGCAGGGATAGAATGGAAAGACCCAGAGTCACACTGGTGAGTTAGCTTTCTGCCCCCAGTATACTCTTTAGAATGTATGTTGAGTAGGAATATTTTCTAGGAGGCTTCCAGATGATTCTAGATCAAGTTTACACTTATCCTTCTGACATCTGTGAAAACCAACTTCCTATCCACAAGGATTCCCAAAACACTTTGGTGACCACAAGCTGACACCCTCAACACAATTCAGAGTTCTGACTTGGCTGGACATAGGCTCTGTGCATGTAGCTCTCAGTGACATTAGACTGGACTGCACCTGGAGGTCTGCCTCCCCACAGGCCCAGGATGTTTCATGGCTTTGAGGTTACTTTATCTCCAAACATTTTCAAATGTTCATAAGTATCCTACTAAATCCTTATGTATACTTAGGACATATATTACAATTATTAAGAATATTTGTCCCAGAAAAATAATAAAAAGTGGAAGCTTCATTGTTTTGCAAAGTTAAACTGTGACCAAGTAAGAGAATGTGGATTAAATAAACTTTGAGATATAATTTCCCTTTCCAGAAAAAAGAAATATTAGTATAGAGGAATGCAATGGATTCTGTACATTGATTTTTGTATCCTGCAACTTTACTGTATTTGTTTCTAATAGACTTTTGATAGAGATTTAGAGTTGTCTACATAAAGAATCATGCCATCTACAAAAAATGACAATTTCACTTCTTCATTCCTAATTTGGGTACCTTATTATTTATTTATTTATTAAATTTATTGATGTGACATTGGTTAGGAAAATTATATAAGTTTCAAGAGCACATTTCTATAATACATCATCTATATATGGCATTGTGTGTTCACCACCCAGAGTCAGTTCTTTTTTCATCACCATATACTTGGCCCCCTTTTTCCTTTTCTACCACCCTCTTCTCCTATTACCCTCTGGTAACCACTAAACTGTTGTGTGTTTCTATGATTTTTTTGTTGTTGTTTGTTTGTTGCTTTCAGTTTTGTATCCCACATATGATTGAAGTCATATGATCTCAACTTTTTCTTTCAGACTTATTTCACTTAGCGTTATATTCTTAAGATCCATTCATGTTGTTGCAAATGGCAATATTTCATTTTTTTCTTACAGCCATTGTACAATGAAGTCTTTTCTTATGGCCATTGCACAATGAAGTCTGACAGTTAAGTTCACAAACTTCTTGCAAAAATGTTGCTAACCTTTTTTGATATCAGAGGGATTATTCATTATGAATTTGTACCAACTGGACTGTTAACCAAGTTTACTATTTGCAAGTGCTGAAAAGGCTCATGAAAAAGTTAGATGATCTGAACTTTTCACCAACAATTCATGGCTCTTGCATCATGACAATGCACGGCACTGTCTGTGAGGGAGTTTTTAGCCAGTAAACAAATAACTGTATTGGAACACCCTCCCTACTCACCTTATCTGGCCCCCAATGACTTCTTTCTTTGCTCAAAGATAAAGGAGATATTTAAAGGAAGAGATTTTGATGACATTCAGAACATCAAGTGTAATACAATAACAGCTCTGATGGCCATTCCAGAAAGAGTTCCAAAATTGCTTTGAAGGGTGGACTAGGCACTGTTGTTAGTGCAAAGCTTCCGAAGGGGAGTACTTTGAAGGAAACCATAGTGATATTCAGCAATGAGGTATGTAGCACTTTTTCTAGGATGTGTTCATGAACTTAATTGTCCATACTCATATGTACCACATCTTCTTTATCCAATCAACTATTGAAGGATACTGTTTTTTTTTCCATGTCTTGGCCATCATGAATAATGCTACAGTGAACACAAGGGTACATATATCTTTACAGATAAATGTTTTTCTGATTTTTTGGGTAGATATCTAGAAGAGGGATTGCTGGGTCATGTGGTAACTCTATTCTTAATTTTTTGAGGAGCCTTCATACTTTTTTCATAATGGCTGTACCAACTTACATTTCTACCAACAGCATATAATGGTTCCTTTTTCCCCCACAATCTCTCCAACACTTATTATTACTAGTCTTGTTGATAATAGCCTTTCTCACAGATATGAGATAGTATTTCATTGTGGTTTTGATTTACATTTCCCTAATAGCTAGTGAAATTGAGCATTTTTCCATATATCTGTTGGCCATTTGTCTTCTTGGGAGAAGTGTCTGTTCAGATCTTCTGCCCATTTTTTAATTGGATTGTTTTTTTGTTGTTGTTGAGTAGTACATCAAATGACAAATGACAAGGGATGCCTTTTGTTTCTTTCTTTTGCATGATTGCTCTGGCTAGGACTTCCAACATTATGTTAGATAACAGTGATAAGAATGAGCATTCTTTTCTTGTTCTTAACCTTAGAAGAAAAGCTTTCAGTTCTTCAACATTTAGTATGATATTAGCTGAGGGTTTGTCATATATGGCCTTTATTACATTGAAGTACTTTCCTTCTATATCCATTCTATTAAGAATTTAATCATAAATGGATGTTGTATCTTATCAAATGTTTGAATACATCTATTGATATAATCATATGATTTTTAACTTTTATGTTGTTAATGTGGTGTATCACATTGATTGATTTGCATATTTTGAGCCATCTTTGTGCCCCTGGATTGTGATGTATTATCTTTTTAATGTATTGTATTCAATTTGCTAGTATTTTGTTTCATCACAGATATTGGTCTGTAAATTTGTGTGTGTGTGTGTGTGTGTGTGTGTGTGTGTGTGTGCTGTCATTATCAGGTTTTATAAAGAATTTATAGAACTCAACAATAAAAATAGATAATTCAATTAAAAATGGGTGGAAGACCTGAACAGATACCTTTCCCAAGAAAACATATAAATGTCCAACAGATACATGAAAAGATGCTCAACTTTACTCACTATAAAGGAAATGAAAATCAAAACCACATGAGATACTCCCTCATACTTGTTAGAATAGCTATAGTCAATAAGACAAGAAAAAAAAAATGTGTTGTAGAAGATGTGGAGAAAAAAGAACCCTCTTATATGCTGGTGGGAATGTAAACGGGTATAGCCACTATTGAAAACAGTATGGAGGTGCCTAAAAAATTAAGACTAGAGCTACCATACAACCTAGGAATCTCTCTTCTGTGTATCTATCCCCCAAAATTGAAAACATTTATTTGTAACAATATATATACCCCTATGTTCATTGCAGCATTATTCACAGTAGCCAAGACATGGAAACAACTGAAATGTTTTTTGATGGATGATTGGATAAAGGCAATATGGTACATATATACAATGGAAAACTACTCAGCCATAAGAAAAGATGAAATATTGCCATTTGGGACAACAGGGATGAATCATGAAATTCTCATGCTGAGTGAAATAAGTCAGACAGAAAAGGGGAAGAATCATACAATTTCATTCACATGTGGGATATAAAACAGAAAGCAAGAAATGAACAAAGAAAGCAAAAAAACGAACTCATAGATACAGACAACAGTATGATGGTTACCAAAGGGGAAGGGACATAGGAGGAGGTTGAAGAGGATAAAGGGGGTCAAATATATGATGATGGAAGGAAACTAAACTTTGGGTAATGAGCACGGAATCCCATATACAGATGACGTATTATATTATTGTACACTTGAAACTTATATTATCTTATCTTATTAACCCCAACGTATTTAATAAAAAAGAAAGAAAAACTTTGACATATTTATTTACTTTATTTTGATATTCAATATTATTTTATATTAATTTCAGATGTGGTTAGACAAAATGCTTAGACATTTATATAATTTTAGAAGTGATCCCTGTAAGTAGTCTAGAACCCACCTGGCACTATACATAGTTATTACCATATTATTGACTATATTACCTATGCTTTACTTTACAACCCCATGCCTATTTTGTAACTATTAATTTGTATTTCTTAATCCCTTAACCATTTTCACCCTGTCCACCAACCATCCTCCCATTTATCATCCCAATAAAGCTAATATCCATCTGACATCATTCATAGTTATTCCAGTATTATTGACTATATTCCTTATACTATATCCTACATCCCTATGACTACTGTGTAACAACCAATTTGTATTTCTTAATCCCTTACCCTTTTTCACTCACTTCCAACTCTCCTCCCATCTGGCAAACATTAAAATGTTTCCTGTATCTATGAGTTTGTTTCTGTTTTAGTTGTTTGTTTATGTTTATTTTGTTGTTTAGATTCCACATATAAGCAAAATCATATTGCATCTGTTTTTCTATGTCTGACATACTCCACTAAGCAAAATACACCTCAGGTCCATCCATACCACCGCAGATGGCAAGAGCCCATTTCCTTCCATGGCTGAGCAATATTCCATTGTATATATGTACCACCTACTGTTTACCCATTCATCCATTAATGGACACCAAGGTTGCCTACACATGTTGGGCATTGTAAACAATGCTGCAATGAACATATGGATGTATTCATCCCTTTGAAGTAGCAATTTGGGTTTCTTCAAATAAATACCCAGAAATGGGTTTACTGGGTCCTTCTTTGTCTCTTGTTATAGCCTTTGTTTTAAAGTCTATTTTGTCTGGTAGAAGTATTTTTTCCCCAATTTTCATGAAATATTTTCCCCCATCCCTTTACTTTCAATCTGTATTCCTTTCGATCTGTAGGCAGCATATGTAAGGGTCTTGTTTTCTTATCCATTCACCCACCCTATTTTTGATTGGAACACTTAATCCATTTACATTTAAAGTACTTGTTGATAGATATGTTGTTATTGCCATTTTATTATTCATATTTTTGATATATTTTTTCCTTCTTTACATCTAGAAGAAGTCCCTTTAACATTTCTTGTAATACTGGTTTGGTAGTTATGAACTCCTTTAGCTTTCTCTTGTTTCGGAAGCTCTTTATCTGTACTTCAATTCTAAATTATAGCTTTGTTGGGTAGAGTAATCTTGGTTGTAGGTCTTTTCTTTTCATTACTTTGAATGTTTCCTGCCAATTACTTCCGGCCTGCAAAGTTTCTGTTGAAAAATCAGCTGACAGTCTTATGGGAGCTCCCTTATAGGGAATAAACTGCTTTTCTCTTGCTGCTTTTATAACTTTGTCTTTGTCTTTAACCTTTGGCATTTTTAATTGTGACGTGTCTTGGTGTGGACCTGTTTGGATTCATCTTATTTGGGACTCTCTGTGCTACCTGGGCCTGCAGATCTATTTATTTTTCCAGATTAGGGACATTTTTTTGTCGTTATTTTTTCAAATAGGTTTTTGATTTCTTGCTCTCTCTCTTCTATTTCTGGTATCCCTGTGATGTGAATGTTGGTATGCTTGATATTGTCCCAGAAACCCCTGAAACTGTCCGTTTTTTTTGTTTGTTTGTTTTTGTTTTGGCTTGTCTGATTGGGTGTTTTCTGCTACCTTATCTTCTGAATTGCTAATTCCATCCTCAGTTTAATTTAATCTATGGTGGATTCCCTCCAATGTATTCTTTTTTTTTTTAATTAGTTTCAGGTGCACAAGACAAAGTAATACTTAGACGTTTATCATTTATATCCCTCACACTGTGTGAACCCCGTCCCTCCATCCACTATCCCTCTGACATGGCACAGAGCCATTACATTTCCACTGTCTCTATTCCTAATGCTGTCTCCGCTTCTTGTAAGTATATACATACATATATATATATACATATATATAATTATAGTTGGCATTCATTATTGTTCAGCTTCAGCTTTAGGTGTACAGTGCAGTGATCAGGCATCTACATCATCCCTGAGATGGTCTCCCAAATGGGACAAGTGTCCATCAGATACCCTACAAAATCTTTACATTATTATTAAAT
Organism: Rhinolophus ferrumequinum; assembly: GCF_004115265.2. NCBI lineage: Eukaryota > Metazoa > Chordata > Mammalia > Chiroptera > Rhinolophidae > Rhinolophus > Rhinolophus ferrumequinum. The sequence goes on along the minus strand of NC_046297.1, from coordinate 29,405,626 downwards.
TCCCCAAATTAATTTTCTAAACCCTGTGGCCATCTTGTGGTTACTGACTGTTTTCTAATCCCCTCACCTTCCCCGTTACCCCCACCCCCCCGCCCATCTAGCAACCCTCAGTTTTTCCTCTATGTCTCCAAAACTGTTTCTGATTAGTTCATTCACTTATTCTTTCTTTAGATTCCGCGTATAAGTGAGATCATATGGTATTTGTCTTTCGCTGTCTAACTTATTTCACTTAACATAATGTTCTCTAGGTCCATCCATGTTGTTGCAAATGGTAAGATTTCGTTCTCTTTATGGCTGCGTAATACTCCATTGTATAAATGTACCACAATTTCTTAATCCAGTCATCTATCGATGGGCATTTCGGTTGTTTCCATGTCTTGGCTATTGTGTATAGTGACGTTGAGCATTTCTTCATATGTCTGTTTGCCATCTGTATGTCCTTTTTAGAAAAATGTCTCTTCATGTCCTCTGCCCATTTTTTAATTGCATTGTTTGTTTCTTTGGAGTTGAGTTGAGTGAGTTTTTTATAAATTTGTGATATTAACCCCTTGTCAGATATATCATTGGCAAATATTTTTTCCCATTCCGTAGGATCCATTTTTGTTTTATTGATGGTTTTCTTTGCTGTGAAAAAACTTTTTAGTTTGATGTAATCCCTCATGTTTATTTTTTCTCTTACTTCCCTCGCGCTAGGGGTTATATCAGTAAAAATCTTACTCTGGGTAATGTCTGTGAAGTTTCTTCCTATATTTTTTTCTAGGAATTTTATGGTTTCAGATCTTACATTTAAGTCTTTAAGCCATTTTGAATTTATTTTTGTATATGGTATAAGGAGGTGGTCCAGCTTCATTTTTTTGCATGTGTCTGTCCAGGTTTCCCAGCACCATTTATTGAATGCACTGTCTTTATCCCACCGTACATTCTTGCTTCCATTGCCGAACATTAAATGGCCATATAGGCATGGATTTATTTCTGGGCTTTCTATTCTGTTCCATTTGATCTATGTGTCTGTTTTTATGCCAGTACCATGCTGTTTTGATTACTGCAGTCTTGTAGTATAATTTGATGTCAGGTATCAGGTATTGTTATACCTCCTACTTTGTTCTTATTTCTCAAGATTGCTGGGGCTATTCGGGGTCTTTTATGGTCCCATATAAATTTTAGGATTATTTGTTCTATTTCTGTGAAAACGTCCTTGGTAGTTTGATAGGAATTGTGTTGAATATGTATATTGCCTTAGGCAGTATGGACATTTTAACTATATTAATTCTTCCTATCCATGAACATGGTATGTGTTTCCATCTATTTGTATCTTCTTTCATTTCTTTCTTCAGTGTCTTACAATTTTCTGAGTTACAGGTCTTTTACTTCTTTGGTTAAATTTTTTCCCAGGTATTTTATAGTCTGAAGCAATTGTAAATGGGATTTTTTTAAAATTTCTCCTTCTCATGTTTTATTATTGGTATATACAAATGCAACTGATTTCTGAATATTAATTTTGTATCCTGCTACTTTACTAAATTCATCTATCAGTTCTAATAGTTTCTTTCTGGAGTCTTTGGGGTTCTCTATATATAGTATCATGTCATCTGCATATAATGACAATTTTACTTCCTCCTTACTGATTTTGATGCCGTTTATTTCTTTTTCTTGTCTGATTGCTGTGCCTAGAACTTCCAGCACTATGTTGAATAGAAGTGGAGAAAGTGGGCAACCTTGCCTTGTTCCTGATCTTAAGGGGAATGGTTTTAGCTTTTCCCCATTGAGTATGATATTAGCTGTGGGTTTGTCATATATGGCTTTTATTATGTTGAGATATGATTCCTCTATTCCCACTTTCTTAAGGGTTTTTATCATAAATTGCTACTGGATTTTGTCCAATGCTTTCTCTGCATCTATTGATATGTGATTTTTATGTTTCATTTTGTTAATGTGGTGTATCACATTAATTGATTTGCGGATGTTGAACCACCCTTGCATACCAGGGATGAATCCCACTTGATCATGGTGTACGATCTTTCTAATGTATTGCTGAATTCTGTTTGCTAACATTTTGTTGAGGATTTTTGCATCTATATTCATTAGAGATATCGGCCTGTACTTTTCTTTTTTTGTGGTGTCTTTGTCTGATTTTGGGATCAGGGTGATAGTGGCCTCATAAAAAGTGTTTGGGAGTCTTCCCTCCTTCTGGAATTTTTGGAACAGCTTGAGGAGAATAGGTGATAATTCTTTTTTGAATGTTTTGTTAAATTCACCTGTAAAGCCATCTGGCCAGGGTTTTTGTTTGTTGGGAGAGTGTTGATTACTGATTCCATTTCCTTGGTGGGAATTGGTCTATTCAGGTTTTCTGTTTCTTCTAGAGTTAGCCTTGGAAGGTTGTATGCCTCTAGAAAATTGTCCATTTCTTCCAGATTGTCAAATTCGTTGGCATATAGTTGCTCATAGTAATTTCTTAAATTTTTTTGTATGTCTGTGGTATCTGTTGTCACTTCTCCTTTTTCATTTCTGATTTTATTAATTTGGGTCCTCTCTCTCTCTTTCTTTTAATGAGTCTGGCTAAAGATTTGTTGATTTTGTTTATCTTCTCTAAAAACCAACTCTTGGATTCATTGATCTTTTGTATTGTTTTTCTGGTTTCTATTTCATTTATTTTCACTCTGATTTTTATTATCTCCTTCCTTGTACTCCCTTTGGGCGCATTTTGCTGTTCTTTTACCAGATCCCTTAAGTGTGAAGATAAACTGTTGATTAGTGATTTTTCTTGTTTCTTTAGGTAGGTCTGCAATGCTATTAATTTCCCAGTTAGGACTACTTTTGTGGCATCCCACAGACTTTGGGTCGTTGTGTATTCATTTTTGTTTGTCTCGAGATATGTTTTGATTTCTACCTTGATCTAATGGTTTACCCATTCATTATTTAGTAACATGTTTTTCATCTTCCATGAATTGGTGTGTCTTCCAGTTTTATTTTGTAGTTCATTTCTAATTTCATAGCACTGTTGTCAGAGAAGACAATTGGTATGATTTCAATATTATTAAATTTATCAAGACTTGTTTTGTGGCCTGACATGTGGTCTATCATGGAAAATGTTACATTGCACTTGAGAAGAAGGTGTATTCTGCAGCATTGGGGTGAAATGCTCTGAAAATATCTATTAAATCCATGTGTTCCAATGTGTCGTTTAAGGCCATTGTTCCCATATTGATTTTCTGTCTGGAAGACCTGTCCCTTGTTGTCAGAGGTATGTTGAAGTCCCCTACTATGATAGTGTTACTGTTAATCTGTCTTTATGTCAGTCAATATCTGTTTTATATATTTAGATGTGCCTATGTTGGGTGCATAGATGTTTACTAGGGTTATGTCCTCTTGTCGGATCGATCCCTTTATTATTATATAGTGCCCATCTTTGTCTTTTAAAATGTTCTTCATGTTAAAGTCTATTTTGTCAGATATAAGTATTGCAACTCCAGCTTTTTTCTCGTTTCCATTTGCATGAAATATCTTACTCCAACCCTTCACTTTCAGCCTGTATGTCTTTTGATCTGAGGTGAGTCTCTTGTATACAGCATATACAAGGGTCTTGCTTTCTTATCCACTCAGCCACCCTATGTCTCTTGTGTGGAGCATTTAATTCATTTACATTTAAAGTGATTATTGATAGGTACATAGTTTTTGCCATTTTTAAAATTTGTAATTACATTGTTTTCATCTTTCTTCTGTATACAGAAGTCCTTTTAATATTTCTTGCAATACTGGCTTAGTGGTAATAAATTCCTTTAGCTTATCATTTTCTGGAAAACTCTTTATCTCTCCTTCAATTTTAAATGATAACCTTGCTGGATAAAGGAATCTAGGTTGTATGCCTTTGTTTTCCATCACTTTGAATGTCTCCTGCCACCCCCTCTTGACCTGCAATGTTTCTGTAGAAAAGTCAGTTGATAGTCTTATAGGAGTTCCCTTGTATGTAACCCTCTGTCTTTCTCTTGCTGCTTTTAGGATTCTCTCTTTGTCTTTAAACTTTGCCATTTTAACTATAATGTATCTTGGTGTGGACCTGTTTGGGTTTATCCTGGTTGGAACTCTCTGTACTTCCTGGGCTTGTATGTCGGTTTCCTTCACCAAGTTAGGGAAGTTTTCATACATTATTACTTCAAATATGTTCTCAATCCCTTACTTCCTCTCTTCACCATCTGGTATTCCTGTGATGCGCATGTTGTTGCGCTTGATGTTATCCCACAGGTCTCTGAAACCATCTTCATTGTTTTTTATTCTTTTTTCTTTGTGTTGTTCTGTTTGGGTGATCTCTGCTAACTTGTCTTCTAAGTCGCTGATTCTATCCTCTGCTTCATCTAACCTGCTGTTAATTCCTTCAAGTGAGTTCTTTATTTCAGTAATTGTGTTCTTTATTTCTAACTGGTTGGTCATTATGATTTCTCTATCCTTCTTTATGTCATCTCTAAGCTCCTTGAACATTCTTATCATCAATGTTCTGAACTCTGTCTCTGATAACTCTTGGTTACCTCTGTTTCATTTCATTCCATTTCTGGAGGTTTCTTCTGTTCTTTTATTTGGGACATGTTTCTTTGTTTCCCCATTCTGGCTGACTCTCTGTGTTTGCTTCTATCTATGAGGTATATCCCCTAGAGTTCTTAGTTCTTGCTTGGTTATCTTATGTAGTATGTGTCCTTTATATTTGACTTGCACTACTTCGTTCTTCTCCTCTGCATGTGCTCCAAAGGTGACACTTGTGTTGTGTATATTGTCCTGTTCAAGAAGATCTTTAATTGCTTTTTGCTTGTGAGTAGGTGGGGTTAACTCCCAGGCTGACTAGTTGTGAGACTTGGCTCTGCTCACCGCAGGATGTTCTGCTGCGTGAGGGTTGATCGCTTAAATGTGGTTTGGCCTCTATGGGCTCTTGTGCCTGCAGAGAATTCCCTCTGGGTGTTTCACTTGTAGGGCAAACCAGGTAGTACTCTGGTTTGGTCTGGAGTTGGCCTCTGGGTGTATTGAATCTTGTGCCTCTTAAGCTGGGCCCTGGTAGGACCATTTCAGAACAAAGCAAATCACCAAGCACAACAACAACAAAGAAACACCCAAATACATTCACATGTAAAAACAACCGACAACCCACACTCAACACAGGCAAAGATATCAAAGATATAAAGACAAAGCAAAACAAAACAAAGCAAAACAAAAAGCAGCGCCAGTCTTGGCTGAAGCCCACCAAGTAATCTCCAGGTTGTCCTCAGCTGTACCAAAGTGTCCTCTGTGTATTGTGCAGGCAGAGTCAGTCACCTGGTGCCCAGAGTGACATTGGGACTGCAGATTTACTTGCATGGGGCTGAGGGGTCTGGATGGTAGTTTCTACAAAGTCAGTGCAGTTTCTGCCCTTGCTTGCATTTATGTGCACTGAGAGTAGAACCACCTGCCCCGTGTCCAGTTGTCTGGAGTCTTAGCGCCCTTCTTCCGTGTGTGTGTGTGTGTGTGTGTGTGTGTGTGTGTGTGTGTGGCAGGCAGGAGATTTATGAGCTGCTGAAAGACCAGAGCTGCATCTGCCACCTACTGCTGAGCCCTAGGAATGCCTCTGCAGTTGTAATTGCCCTACCCTAAGCAGTCCAGAAAGGGTGGGGGCTGGGGATGGAGGGCTCTTCTCTCTCCCAGCCCAGCCGTGTCACTCTTTTCCCGCAAGCCAGAAAAGCTGGTGGCTGGGGGTGGAGGAGTCTCTTTTCTCCTAACCCAGCAAAAATCACACTCTTCCCAGCCTCTTCCCTGGGTCAGAGCTGCACGCCTGTCTTCCCAGAGCCTGAGCACTAAGGCTCCTCTGTAATCTGACACTACTCCTCAGTTCAGGGGCCAGTTTAAATCTCTGGAAGGGTGAGGATAAGATTGGAAGAGCGGGGAGACGGGCCCAGGTATGGAGTTTGTGCCCTTTGTCCGGCCTAGGGCCCAACTGGAGGTCTCAGCTGAGGTTATTGCCTCAAATGCTGGATATGCTGTCCCTTCGGTGGGAAAGATCAGCTGTGGGACGCAGGGAAAGAGCCCACCTCCTGGTTTTTGTGTTCTTTCTTCCATCCTGGAATCGTCTGCCTCTCTGTAGCTGTGGATGCCGGCCGTGTTTCCATTCTGCTCCCTTCCCTCTTCCCCTGCTTTCCCAATTTGCCCACCTTCAAGTAATCCTTGCACGAGTCTCTTAGTTGTTCTGTGTGATGAGCAGAGAGTCCTTTGATGGGTTATAGATGTCCCATTTGTGATAACTTCTGGAGGAGAACTCAAAAAGTGCGCCTCGCTGGCGCCATTCCTATGACGTCACCTTTCCTCCAATGTATTCTTCATATCAGTTATTGTATTCTTTATTTCTGACTGTTTTTTTTTTTTCTGTTTTTCATCTCCATTTTTATATTTCCTATCTATTTGCTAAAGTTCTCTCTGGGATCATTGAGCATCCTTATAACCAAGCTTTGGAACTCTGGTAGATTGCTTATCTCCATTTTGTTTAGTTCTTCTTCTGGATCTTTGTTTTGTTCTTTTATTTGGGATATGCTTTTTTGGCCTCCCCATTTTGGTTGCTCTCTGTGTTTGTTTCTGTGTATTAGATAGAGCTGCTTTACCTTCCCAGTAGAGTGGACTTACGTAGTAGGTGTCCTGTGAGATTTAGTGGTACACTCCCTTGTTACCTGAGCTGGGTGCTCCAGGTGTGTCCCTTGCATGGATTGTGTGTACCTTCCTGTTGTAGTTGAGCCTTGGTTTCGGTGTGCACATCAATGGGAGGGATTGACCCACAGGCTGATTTTTTTGTGAGGAGTGGCAATGACTACAGTGGAGGAGCTGTGGTGCAAGGGTTCACCCAATGAGCAGGGTTTGCTTTAGTAGGACTCTGGTGCCTGCCAATCAACCCTTTGGTGTGTCATTCTTGGACATGGCAGGGTGATCCTCCCCTTGGGTCCAAAGCTGGCCACCAGCCCTCGGGCTTCCTGGGAAGGGATGTCCTGAAGGCCAAGTTTAGCTGCAGGCTGTGCCCTGGCCAAGGCCACCTGTTATGAGTCTCAAAGAAATCCACAAATGGTTGCTGCCTGCTTTGGCCTTGGAGTTGCCTCATTAGGCCAATCTGTGAACCAAGGACAGCTGTTGCTTGTGCTGGACTTAGGGCTGCTCAGCCAGAGGTACGGGAGATGCCAAATCCAGAATCTGCTTGTTTGGGTTTTGTGAACCTTTGAGAGATTTTATGAAAATCTGCAACATAAGCTGCAGGTTGTACAGAAAAACCACTGGAAGCAACTTAGGTGTGCCAAAAGATCCCAGGGAGCAGGGTCTCAGAAAATCACTAGGATGGGGAAGAAAAAGGAGATAGCCAGTTTGCTTGAGGCAGATATAAGGTCTGCTTGCATCTTCAACCAGGGAGGGGGAGGGCTCAACAAAGAAACAATGGCTTCTGCCTGCTCCTCTGTCCAGAAGAAAGCTGCCCTTCCAGCCCCCACCCTGAAGCTAGAAAATTCAGTTCCTTCCTGTAAGTCCCTGGCTTTTGAGCTGCTGCCCCAGTGCTGGAGTTCAGAGGGAGTGAGTACATCAGTGAGTAAGTCTGTGCATGGTCCCTTTAAGAGAAGTAAATGCCTAGGACTGTAGCTATCCTTTGTCTCACTCAGCTACAATATCTGCTGTTTTTCACAGCCAGAAGTTATGGGAACATCTCTCCCCTGCACTGGAACCCTGAGCTGAGGAGGCTGGCATGGGGCTGGAACCCCTCCCTCACTCCTCTGTGGAGGACCTCCACAGCTGAGATATCCCTTCCAAATTTTAACTGTCCCACACAGGTGTAGGATCATTCTGCTCCATGTCTCAGCCCCTCCTACCAGTCTTGAGGTGGCTTCTTCTGTATGTCCATAGTTGTAGTGCTTCAGCTCAGCTAAACTTCAGGTGATTCTCAATGATGGTTGTTCTGTAGTTGTAATTGATGCTGTCCTGAGAGATGGTAAACACTGTGTTTACCTACTCTGCCATCTTTACCAGAAATCTGAGATTTTTATTTTTAATAAAGTTTTCAGTTTGGATTGACTTTAGCTTTACAGAAAAATTGTAAAGGTAATACAAAAAGTTTCTGTTGACTCTTCATCCCGCTTCCATTCATACTAATATCTGACATAACTATGGTACATTTGTCAAATCTAATATATTAACATTGGGAAATTACTATTAACTAAACTCTAGATTTCATTCAGATTTCACTTGTTTTTCTGCTCATGCCCTTTTGATGTCCCAGGATACCATTGAAGATGCCACATTGCATTTAGTCGTCAGGTGTCCAAAGTCCCCTCTGGTCTGTGACAATTTCTCAGACTATTTTGTAATGATCTTGACAGCTTTGAGGGGTCTTACTATTCAGGTATTTTGTACAATGTCCTTCAGTTAGCATTTTTCTGATGTTTTCTCATGATTAGATTGTGTTCATGGATTTTTGGAAAGAATACCACATGTAGTCACGTCATCTTAGGCCCCTCTTGTGTGTCACAGCTTCTCAGGCTTTGCTTGTTTTTAATGACTTTGACAATTTTGAGGAGTACTGGGTGAGTATTTTGTGGATTACTCCTTACTTGGGATTTGTTAGATGTTTTTTCTCAAGATTAGATGGTGTTATGAGGTTTTGACACTGAGAAAAATTAACATTTTCATCAGATCAAGGTTACATATTATAAACATTGTTAATTTTGTTGATGTTGACCTTGATCACCTGGCTATGTAATGATTGTCAGCTTTTTTCACTGTAAAGTCACTCTCCTCTCCTTACTGTCCTCTTTGGAGGGAAGTCACTATGTGCAGCCCACACTTAAAGAATGAAGAGTGATGCTCTCCTCCTACAGGGTAGAGTATCTACGTAAATTGTTTGGAATTCTTTTATACAGATTTGTCTTTTATTTCCAATTTATTCATTTATCCAATCATTTATTTGTTTATATTCACATGAATATACAGGTATTTACTTTATGCTTTGAGTTATGCTCCAATATTAATTATTTTGTTGCTGAACATTACTCCTTCTTTGTCAAATAGATGGATACATCCAGCATCATCTTATATATGCCAGCCCCAGTGGTAGAGTCAGCCATTTCTCCAATGAATCCTGCTTCATTTCACTAGAAAATGATATTGAAAACCAAGATCTGGGTGCTGGATACGCTTGTTGCTACTGGGGTGTCCCTGCTTCTAAATTCTACAGAGCAAGTAGATGTGCATGTGTGTGTATAGTAACCCATGTATATGTGCTTGAAAATATTTCTATTTGTAATCAGCTATATCAATATTAAGCAAAACAGAAGTTCATACTGATGACTCCCTCTCTCATCCATCATCACACAGAACATTCTAGCCTCCTCCCCTTGCTTCACTGTAATCTTCTGCTCCAACAGTGACAAACAATGTTCCTACTATTTACTATTGAGTTACTTGGATATTAAATTCCAATATACATCCATAGCAGTTACAAAATTATTCATCTTAATCCCTTTGGTAAACAAGTTTACAAGTTAGAGTAGAATGCATATGTATAATTTCTTTTGCCTTTAGTGCTACAGACTTCACTCATTTCTAAAGTTACTTAGGTCAGGATCTTTTTTCTTTTTTTTAAATCTATTTAATACCTTCCCTGAAGTATTAGAATTTCTGGTAGACAACATAATTTAATGTGAGTTTCAGGTCAAAATACTTGGATATAGACAAGTAAGTAACTGAATCCTGGGATAAAACTTGTGATATGTTCATTACTATTTAAAATAATCCTGATATACCTCAGAGTCTGAAAAGTTGACATTAACTGCTCTATAAATCTGCTCATGGATTTCATCAAATGGGGTTTAAGAAAAATGAAAGTACAAAGCTATTTTTATCTTTTATAAGGTCAGAAATAAGTAAATATCTCTGGGAAGAAAAGGGAAAAACCTGGTTGGTGTGTACATTGTATTCTGTAGTTTGTATCTATACATGCAGAGGCACATTCAGTCATGGTAAGCTTAGTAACACTGGGTATTTGTATAAAGGATGAGTTACAATAAGTCTTGATTCAGAAAGGTATAAATACATTTTGTTGCTGTGGAGTCCTTCATGACGAAGGTGACATAATGTTGAGACTCTTCCGTGGTAGAACATTATTTGTTTCTTAAGTTGAAGCCTTTTGCTCTATGTTCAGGAACAAGACAGGGTTGCCCTCTATCACCACTGTGATTCCACATAGGATTGGAAGTCCTAGCCAGAGCAATCAGGCAACAGAAATAAATAAAAGTCATCTGAATTGGGAATGAAGAAGTTAAATTGTCACTTTTCACAGATGATATGATTCTTTATATAGAAAACCCTAAAGACTCCACTGAAAAACTATTAGAAGCAATAAACAAATACAGTAAAGTTACTGGCTACAAAATCAATGTACAAAACTCCATAGCTTTCCTACATAGTAACAATGAAATTTCATAAAAAGAAAAGAAAAACCAATTCCTTTTGCAATTACAATGAAAAGAATAAAATACCTAGGAATAAACTTAACAAAGAATGTGAAGGGCCTATACACTGAAAACCACAGGACATTTTTAAAAAAATTGAAGAAGACACAAAGTAACTGAAAGACACTCACTCCACATTCATGGATTGGAAGCATCAACATAGTTAAAATGGCTGTATTACCCAAAGCAATATACAGATTTAATACAATCCCCATCAAAATCCCAATGACATTTTTTAAAGAAATAGGACAAAAACTCATCAGATTTGTATAGAATCACAAAAGACCCCAAATATCCAAAGCAGTCCTAAGAAAAAAGAGCAATGCTGGAGGTATCACAATCCTTGATTTCAGCTTGTACTACAAAGTGGCAATAATCAAAACAGCATGGTATTGGCACAAAACCAGTTTTCACCATTATATATGGTATTAGCTGAGGGTTTGTCATATATGGCTTTTATTATGTTAAGGTATTTTCCTTCTATATCCATTTTATTAAGTGTTTTAATCAATGTTATATCTTGTCAAATGCTTTTTCTGCATCTATTGATACAATCATATGATTTTTGTCCTTTATTTTGTTTATGTGGTGTATCACATTGATTGATTTGCATATATTGAAACACACTTGCATTCCTGGGATGAACCCCACCTAATCATGATGTATAATCTTTTTAAAGCATTGCTGTATTCGATTTGCTAGAATTTTGTTTAGGATTTTTGCATCTATATTCATCAAAGATGTTGGTCTGTAATTTTCTTTTTATGTGTTATCCTTATCAGATTTTAAAATCTGGCTTTCTTTTATAGCACACTACCCTAAAGACAGCCAGTTCTTCCCTGCCTGTAAATGATTGGCAAATAGTTAAAATCCTCTTTGGCTATAAGCTTTCAGTAGTAGTGGGTGTCTGTGGATTACAGGGAAATGAAGAACAGTTTTCATTTCAATGCTTCAATAATTAGACAACTATTGCCTAAACACAGTGCTTTTCCTTTTAATGGAAACCTAGTGGCTGTGACAAGGGGAATGTTTGTGGACTCCCTGCCATCAAAAACACTTTTTGAAGACAGAGAATTGCTACATCATCACTGCAGACAGTAACTCAAAGCATACCTCAGAAACCACTTGGGTTTAAGAGGCCGCAACATCCTTTCAGAAGTGGCAAAACTACCTCTTTGTATTGAAATTATTTATCTTGATAAAGTTTAGCAGGAATTCAGATTTTTTTAAGATTTGCATGTTTTTATCTTTTAAATGATGAAAACATTCTAAAGTGTGGTGAAAATATGTCTGCATGTTGTACACTTGGAAGATCTAAGAAGCTTTCCCTCTCGCTTATCTCTCTGGGAAATGTCAGCTGGATTTCTTATGGTTCTGGGATCCTTCAATGTCCAACTGGGTACCAGGCAGAATGTCCAGAACTGCAACCTCAAGTAGTTCTGTTGTTAATCCCACAAGGCCAGAAGTGCTGTGGAGATAGAGAAGTTGGCTCTGAGGAGTCGTGATAGCATTTATGTGGCTCTGGGTAATCACTGATGTTTTGAACTGGAATGAAGCTGAAAGAATCTTCTCCTATAACCTCCTCATTCTTAGATTAGAAAATTGAGCACTCCCATTTGCTGAGGCCACACAATGCCAAGTCCTTTTGGAATTTATTGCTATAAATAACATGTGAAATGGATCTTCACACTCAGCCAAAGCAGAGGGCTTTTTGAGCATGAAAAGTAGATTTTAGGATTCAAGGTCTCTTTGTTAGTCTATAAAAGACAGTAGACCGATAAACCCTTTTCCTTCTTTGAAGGTTTTTCCAGGCATGTGCTGGGCTTAGCAAGAATGAGAACCCAGATCACTGGTTCCCACACCTTCCACATGGGATGTACTTCCCACCATTCACCCAGGTAGGACTTTCCCTCTGTTCCCACATGCCCACGCTGTGGGCCTTGGAGAGAGGGCCAAGGATGCTTGGAGAGAGGACCAAGAATGCTTGTCTTTTCCTCAAGGGTTTTTCAGGTATGCTTGGGCTGTGTCCTAGCCTCTGAGGCTAGGCTCCAGTCGGAGGAGTGGCAGGGGCAGTGAAGATCACTTTACATATTTATTTGGAAGTGATTTTCAAACATGTATCAAGATGGACAGTCATTTGCTTATTTCCTTACAGATGAGAATGCCTTACAGGGACATGTTAGGGGCTTAATGGTCACTCAATTTGCTTTGAGTCTTCTGGTTTGAAAGAGTTCAGTTCCAACTAATGTCAGAAGAGTCAGTTAAGAGACCTTATCTTTTTTTTTTTTTTTTAAGGATGCAATTCCAGAATTAAAGCCACAAAACTTCCAAAAATCAGAAGCAGTTTTTAGAGTCCTTGTAATGACCAATGAGATTTCTTTCAGGTCAGCTTGTTTGGGATATTTCATCTTCTAGGAGTCCCTGATGGGTCCCTCTAGAGGTGAGGGATCTGTGCCTGCTGACCTTTGCATCCCTGTCTGTCTTTCCCATGACAACTAGCTTTGTAGTTAGCTGCAATTTGTACAGCTTCTTTCCTTTACCAACACTTACAGATTAAAACAATGTCATATGAGGTGCTCGATCTTAAATACACTCACATAAAATGAGTGCAATCTCCAAAGTGTGGAGGATACACGGAAGGAGACCATGTTCCTCTAGAGGCAGCTCAGGACCCATGCAAACCATTCCAAATAATAGTCTTGGCAGCTATGATAGGGATGCTGTTTTTCATAGTTTATAACAGACAAAATTAAAATATTTAAAAACACAAGCCTTATTGGTGTGGCCCCCGTGAATTGAAATAAAGCTTTTATTAAAAAAAAAAGTCACAGATTTTGAAAATTAAATTTCCATGTAATTTTATTATTCAATTATTTAATCACATGTTTACTATAGACAGAGGCTATCTATCATCTGTAGTATCATCATGATCATCGTCATCATCATCATCATCATATCACCATCAAAAATAAAATGTGGTACTGGGAAAAAATAAAATATTAGGAAGTGGAGTGGCAAATTTATAATACAAAACAAATGAGTAGTATATTCAGCAAACATTAGTGGCATTATTATAAAGATAAATATTGGAGATAATTGGGTGATTAGACAAAGTTTTAGAGAGGAAGGTTAATCTAAGCTAAGAATTATTTTCTAAAATAATAAATATTACTAATATAATAATAATTAATACATTGAGTCCTTAAAAGTGATAGGTTCTGATTTAAATTACTCATGTGCATTAATTCACATAATCTTCATAATAATCCTATGAGTTACAGAGAATTAAGTAAATTGTTCAGGGTAACACAGTTACTATGGGATCCAGATGAGATTCAATACTAGTCTGGCTCTGGTATTTGTACTCAACCACTGCAAATACTGCCTGTCTACCTAATGGCATCACTATTAACATTACCATTTCTCTTCTTTCTTTCACCACTATTTTCATTCCCAAACATTCATCAGTTGTTTTAACTTCACAGAGTGAAATGTGAGGTACTGTCAGAACTTGTTATAAGATATATAAAAAAATATGACCCAAGAAAACTGATAGATGTTCACATCTAGCAGGAATCTAGGTTCCTCTCTCTTTCTTTTACTTGCCCACCACTCAATCCTCCCTCAAGGAAAACAATGTTCAATATCTGAACCACAAACTTTTCTTTTTTTATTAGTTTCAGGTGTACAAAGCAATGTAATAGTTAGACATTTAAACCCCTCATAAAGTGATAACTTACCCCTCAAGCTACTACCCCACTGACATCTTGTATAGCTGTTACAATACCATCGACTAACTTCCCTATGTTGTACTCCACATCCCGTGACTATATATACCTATATATTTAGTTACAGTTAACATTCAATATTATTCTACTTCAGCTTCAGGTGTATAGAGCATTGATCAGATATCCACACAGTCTATGAAGTGATCCCCCTGATAAGTCCAGTGCCCGTCTGGCACCTTACATGATCTTTACAACATTGTGATTATATTCCCCATACTGCATTAATTACCACTTTGTATTTCTTAATACCTTCACCTGTTTCACCCTGCCCCCAATCCCATTCCCATCTATCACCCTGATAGATCTAGTACCTATCTGGCACCATACATAGTTATTACAATATTATTGACTATATTCCTTATTCTAAACATTAAATTCCCATGACTACTGTGTAACAACCAATTTGTACTTCTCAATCCCTTCCCCTTTTCACCCATCCTTAACCATCCTCCCATCTTAAAGAAGTCCCTCTAAGATTCCTTGTAACACTGGTTTGGTGGTGATGAAATCCCTCAGCTTTTTCTTGTCTAGATAGCTCTTTATCTGTCCTTCAATTCTAAGTGATAGCTTTGCTGGGTATAGTAATCTTGGTTGTATGTTGTTGCTTTCATCACGTTGAATATTTTCTGCCACACCCTTCCTGACTGAAAAGTTTCTGTTGAGAAATCAGCTGCCAGTCTTATGGGGTCTCCCTTATAGGTAACTAACTGCTTTTCTCTTGCTGCTTTTAAGATTCTCTCTTTGTCTTTAATGTGTGGCATTTTAATTATGATGTGTGTCTTGGTGTTGGCCTCTTTGAGTTCATCTTGTTTGGGACTCTCTGTTCTACCTGGGCTTGTATGTCTATTTCCTTCACCAGGTTAGGAAAGTTTTCTGTCATTATTTCTTCAAATAGGATTTCAATTCCTTGCTCTCTCTCTTTTCTCCTTCTGGTACCCTTATACTGTGAATGTTGGTATGTGTGATATTGTCCCGAGGCCCCTTAAACTCTCCTAAATTTTTTGGATTCTTTTTTTCTTTTTACTGTTCTGGTTGGGTGTTTTTTTCTACCTTATCTTCTGCATCACTGGTTGGATCCTGTGCTTCATCTAATCTACTATTGATTTCCTGTAATACATTCTTGATTTCTGTTTTGTATTGTTTATTTCTGACTGGTTCTTTTTCATGGTTTCCATCTCCATTTTTATGCTTCCTATCTCTCTGTTGAAGTTCTCCTTCAGATCACTAAGCATTCTTATAAATGGTGTTTGGAAATCTGCATCTGATAGACTACTTATCTCCATTTTGCTTAGTTCTTTTACTGGAGCTTTGTTCTGTTCTTCTATTTGGGACATATTTCTTTGTCTCTCCATTTTGGCTGCTTTTCTGTGCTTGTTTCTATGTATTAGGTAGAGCTGCTATGTCTTCCAGTCATAGTAGAGTGGACTTATGTAGTAGGTGTGTTGTGTGGCTCAGCGGGTCAGTCTTTCTGGTCACCTGAGCCACGTACTCCAGGTGTGTCCCTTGTGTGGGTTGCATGTGCCCTCCTCTTGTAGTTGAGTCTTGGTTGATAATTGAACATCAATGAGAGGGACTGACTCTTGGGCTCACTGGTTGTGAGGATTGGCCTTGCCACAAAGAAATCTGCAGATGGCTACCACCCACACTGTGCTTGGAAGCACCTTGAGAGGCCAAACCACAAATCAAGGTTGTGTGCCATGACTAATGGCTTAGGGCTGCTCAGCCATAGGTACAGGACATGCTTAAACCAGATGCTGCTTGTCTGGGTTCGTAAAAGCTTTCAGAGACCTTAGGAAAGTCTACAGCATGAGCTGAGGCAGGAGATTTGCAAGAAACAGCCACTGAAAGTGGTTTGAGTGTGCCCAAAAGTTGGGCGGGGCCAGGTCTCAAATTGCCAGCGTGTGGCAAACGAACGGTGGAGACTCAGATACGGTGGCTCACTGCATCTGCACATTGAAAAGGGGAAGGTTTCAGCAAAGAAACAATGGCCTCCATCCAGGAGAAATCTTCCTCTTCAGCCCCCATCCCATGCCAGACACCTCAATTCCCCACCGCCTTTCCAGCTGCTGCCCCAGAACTGGAGCTCAGAGCGAGTGATTCCGTTAGTGGGTAAGTCTGCATGCAGTCCCTTTAAGAAAGTTTTCAGTCATTATTTCTTCAAATGCCTTTTCAATTCCTTGCTTGCTCACCTCTCCTTCTGGTACCCCTGTGATGTGAATGTTGTTACGCTTGTGGGGCTAATTGAGTGGTGCTCTGCTGTGATCTAAAGCTGACTTTGATGTATGTTGGTTCTTGGGCCTCTTTGGAGGGGCTCTGGTGCAGGTCCAGGTCAGCCACTGCCTGTGACTCGTTGGTGACTACCTGGTAGGAGTTACAGAGTGATTCATGGTTGTTTGCTGCCTGTGATGGATGTGGAGGTGTATGAGAGAGGCCATGCTGCAAACTGTGGGCCTGGAGGAGCTCTGAAAAAAGCCCAGGGCATCCTGAGGACTGCTGCCACCTGCTAGCTCCTGTAAGGCTCAACCATTAATAGAGCCTCAAGACACATATGAGTTGAATGAGACTGGGTCTCAAGGTGTCACCAGGGTGGGATGAATGGTGTTTACCAGGTTAATGTAGATTCCAATTTGGTGCCAATGCTGAGCCCTGGAGCTACTCAGCAAAAGTCTCAGAGCACACCGAGGCCAGCTGCCACCTGTTTGGGAACCACAGACCCCAAGAGTTGTCCAAGAAAGAGTGCAAACCTCCATGTAATTTTAAAATTTGAGTTACTGACTGAGGAAGTAAGGAAATAATTTATATTTTGAACATTCTCAGATGTAATTTTATGCCTTTAAATTGGTACATGAAATGATATGCACCAGCGGCATAAAAAAATACATGTTACAAATTTATTTTCTCCCTATCCAATCCTTCACACCCAAGCACTGAACCATTAGAAAGCAATGACAGGCCCTTCGAGCTTGGGAAGCTCTGATAATTTGGGGCAGCAGTGCCTGTCCCTTGACATCTGTCTATTTTTTTTTTTTTTTCCTTCCCTCTAGATCACAAGGTCTGTGAGGGCAGCTTTAAATGCACAGATGTCAACATGGTGCCTGGCCTATAGTTGGTGTTCAGTAACTCATCATGAATGGTAGAAAGGAAGGATACTTGATGGATATGACAGGAGGTGTGGACAGGTATGGAAAATGGCCAAATAGTTCTAGTAGAAATGATGCCTGATTGTTGAGAAACAAGTAAGCCAAAAGGCATTTTAATCAATGTAAGCAAGGTGCAAAGGAGCAGGAATGAGGACAATTTGGCAAGATTGGAACATGGGGTCCAAGTGCAAAATAGTGAGTGATGAGCCTGAGACTTATGCCGTGGCTCAGAAAATGAAGGGCCCTGTACAGAGTGCTGAGGAATGTGGACTTTATGCTGAAGTTCATGGAACTTGTAGGCAGATCAGATTCACATTTCATAATCTTTCAGAATCTAATGCTTTCAGATTCACATTTCATAATGATCACTCGCAGGTCAGTGTGGGGCAAGGAGACTAGGGCAGAGACTGCTGTAGGAAGCATGTAGATGCTGGAGCAAAGGCACTGACTAGGGATATGTGGAAAGGGCTGTAACTGGGAAGGAGGGAGAAACCAGAGGTGGAAAACTTAGTGATTGATTGTGTTCCCAGAGGTGTGATAAGAAATGGATAACTCAGAGTTCAGGCTTGAAAGAGGAGTTTGGTGGTGGATGTTTTTGGGGGTGGGGAGTTAAAGGGTAGAATGTTTGCAGTGAGGGGGTCAGAGAAAATTGTGAATTTATAGGTCTACTTAAGGTGCCTGTGGGATCCCAGTGGCCCTTGGATATATGGGTATGAAGTTCAGGAGAAAGACATGAACTTGAGGTGGAGAAGTTAGGCAATGCTATGGGATTAAGCCCAGACTGTGGTAACAGTGAGAGATGGTCTGAAGGAAGAGCCAAGGAAGCATAGTAGTACCTCCAAAGGATGAAGAGAGCAGGGTAGTCTGCACACCAGATGAGAGGTCAGGCCACAGACCTACTTGGTAGACCAAAAGACCAGCTAAGAGTAGCCACTTCCCTATGAAAAATCTAGGAATGATGGAATAATGGAAAAGTATGCCCAGCCAGGGAAGTTTGGTTCTGGTTTTTACATGGGAGATGCTTACTGGTAATTCTGAGCATGGAATTGAAGAGTCAGGCTGTTTGGGTCTTGTGCAACACAAATGAGTTGTGTTGTATTTTGTATCATTTTTATCATTTCTAAAATGGGCATTAAAATAGTCAGCTTGAAGGTTCAATGATAAAAATGCATGCACAATACTGAGTTGAAAACCTGGCAAATAGTAAATGTTCAATTAGTGGTCATTGTCATCAAGGTTATAATTGTTAGTTAACATTTCTATGTGGAGGAGAGGCTTTGGTGGTAAATGAGAGTTTCAAGATTAACCAAGAAAGGGTGTGGCTGATGGAGGAAGGCGCTTGGTGTGCTGGGAGGGACATGCTCAGCACAGGCATAGCAGTTAGTCTTGGCAGGTGCAGACACCTCTTCTTCAGAGATGTGAGAAGCAGAAAACAGTGGGACGGATGCTAATTCATCCAAAGTCCCCCTTCTGCCACCCCTTCAGGCTTACTATTAATCTCTTTTCTCCACAAACCCTTTGTGAAGAAATGAAACGGGAGAATTTTGATGGTCATCTTGGCATCAGAAAGACCCTCTGGCATTCTCAGGACTATATACGGGTGAGTGTGATGTGCATTTATGTGTGTATGTGCATGGGTGTGTATATAAGTCAGAGGCTATGTGGAGAAGAAGAAAGTTTGAAAAGCCATTGAGTTTTTTGCTTATATCCTGTATTATTCTCTATTTTCCTTCCAGACACTGGGAAGATAATTCATGCTTTGTCACAGGTATCTCTCTGCCTCAGAGGAATTGTGACTCACTAAACTGTGAGTCAGGTATTTTCTTGACCTTTCCTGAGCCATGCTTGGCTCTGATTGGTGGTGCTTGGTGGCTTGTGACCCCTATTAATGAACACAGACATTACTGGACAAGCTGTTTCTCCATTTTACTTTCCCTCAGAGTTGACATGTCTAACACATGTGTGATTCAGAAAGCAAAACCCTTTTCTCTGTAAACAGTCTGACATGTGGCACACATTTAGATAAAGAATTCACACAAAAGCATGGGAAGAGAACACTTCTTGTTTTGCCATTGAATTGCTTTTCTTAAGAATGTTGCAGGCATGTGGCCTCATACATCCATTTTTTTTTTTATATTTAGAAGGTGATTTCATGTTTGCAATATCCTTTTTCAATAGCTGCAATTATATGAAACAGTTATATTCTATATATGATATGGTGGTTCTTAGTATACATGTAAGGAGAAAGGGGCAAATGAACTGTGGTCATGATGAAGCACTACAACTAATTCCTATCTGTTCCCTTCCTTTCCTGTCCCCAGTGAGATGACCCATATAATCTTGGCTCTAAGTTCACTTCCCTCCATTTTCAACTTTTTCTATTTCTTGCTAGTTTCAGATGTCAATAACAGATTTGCTACTTGCTATTTGCCTCAGTTCCATAAAATTTGGAATTGAACCACTCAGTTTATCTTAGGCTTTTCATGGCAAACATGCATGTGAGGAATACAATTCTAGTGTCAACCCTCTTTGACTCATTCAGACTTTAGAATCATTAAAAAAAAATAAAATAACATGAAAAAACCATGCAAATGTAAAAGTCTAAGTATTGATGTTTGTTCAAGCAAGGAGGGTTTTCCTAAGAATAACATAGAGCAGTCTTATAGCAGAGTAAAGAAATCCAATGGAAACTGTTACTTTTGGCATTTCAGTTAATCTTTTATACACCAGTCTGTGGTGAAGGTTCTGGATTGCTTTGTACTCAGAAGAACAGACACAATGTACTAGGACTTGTCTTTCAGTATTGTGTTTTTTTTTTTTTTTTTTTTTTTTAATATATGGAAAATGAGGACTCTGTATCAACTCTTAAACCTATAAAAATCTAAACTGTGATATTCTGAAGGTAAGGAGTATAACTTTTCTTCAACCTTTTGTAGAAATTCCACAACCTGTGATGATTTATACATCTGGGGTCTTCAATGCTGAATATAAAGGATTTTGCCCACTCTGAAATGCCTCAGTAGTCAAGAAGGTGTGGTACAGAAGTGGAAGACCATATGTCCAGTTGCAGTCTTCCCTAAAGCACCTTAAGCAGGTGGTTTGAATTCTACTGATAGGTGTTATCTACTTCCTGTGTCAAGAATAGCAGACTTTCTCCCTCTTGCACAAATAATGGAATCAGAGTTTTAAAGGAAAACTTTCAAAGCCAAGCGGATTTATTTCTATTACAATTTGGAGACTAATTCCCTGTGTGATGTTTGTTACAGCCTTAATTGCACAATATAAAAAATGCTAGCTCTGCACCTCACAATGTGCCTGTGGGATAACTTGATTTGTTTTGGATCAACTCTTCTCAGTTGCTCAGTAATCTGAATCCTGGCAAATAAATGGGAACCAGAGTCCAAGCCCATATGACTTGGAGTTTACAATGCAAGGTCTGTGTGTGTGTGTGTGTTTGTCTACCCACTTACCACCTTTCAAACAGTTCTTGAAATTGGGTTAGAAAAATGTTTGCTTAGAATATCTTAGGAAGTTCCATATAGTCCCATTCATTTATTTTAGCTTTTACATCCCTTGCCTTTGGAGTCAAATTCATAAAATGCTCTTTGAACCCAAGGTCCATAAGTTTAGTACCTATGTTTTTTTATATGCAGTTTATTGTGTCAGGTCTTATGCTTAAGTCTGATCCATTTTGAATTAATTTTGGTACATGGTGACAGATAGAAGTCCAGTTTCATTCTTTTGCAGGTGGCTATCCAAGTCTCACAGCACCATTTATTGACGAGGCTATCTTTTCTCCATTGTATGTTTTTTGCTTCTTTGTCAAAAAGTATCTGTCCATATTTATGTGGTTTTATTTCTGTGTTCTCAATTCTATTCCATTGGTCAATGTGTCTATTTTTCTGCCAATACAATATTGTTTTGATTATTGTAGCCCTGTAGTACAAGCTAAAGTCACGGAGTGTGATACCTCCAGCATTGTTCTTTTTTCTTAAGATTGCTTTGGCTATTTGGGATCTTTTGTGGGTCCAAACAAATCTGATGATTTTTTTGTTCTATTTCTTTAAAAAATGCCATTGGGATTTTGATGGGGATTGCATTAAATCTGTATATCTATATGAAACTTAAAAGCTCCTGCACAGCAAAAGAAACCATCAACAAAATAAAGAGGTAACCAACTGAATGGGAGAAGATTTTTGCAAACAGTGCCTCCAATAAGGGGCTAATATCCAAAATATACAAGGAACTCATGAAACTCAACAACAAAAAAATAAACAACCCAATTGAAAAATGGGCAGATGACCTGAAGAGACATTTCTCCAAAGAGGACATACAAATGGCAAATAGAGGTATGAAAAAATGTTCAACATCACTAATCATCAGAGAAATGCAAATAAAAACCACAATGAGATATCACCTCACCCCAGTCAGAATGGCTATCATCAATAAGACAAATAGTAACACGTGTTGGAGAGGCTGTGGAGAAAAAGGAACCCTCATACACTGTTGGTGGGAATGCAGACTGGTGCAGCAGTTATGGAAGGTAGTGTGGAGGTTCTTCAAAAAATTACGAATAGAATTACCATATGGTCCAGCAATCCCTCTCCTGGGTATCTACCCCAAAAATCTGAAAACATTTATACATAAAGACACCTGTGCTCCAATGTTCATTGCAGCTTTGTTTACAGTGGCCAAGACATGGAAACAACCAAAATGTCCTTCGATAGATGAATGGATAAAGAAGTTGTGGTATATATACACAATGGAATACTATTCGGCGATAAGAAAAGATGATATAGGAACATTTGTGACAACATGGATGGATCTTGAGAGTATAATGCTAAGCAAAATAAGTCAGACATAAAAAGCAGAGAACCATATGATTTCACTGTTATGTGGTCTATAAGCCAAAAACAACAAAAGAACAAGACAAACAAGTGAGAAACAAAAACTCATAGACACAGACAATAGTTTAGTGGTTACCAGAGGGTAAGGGGGGTGGAGGGTGGGAGATGAGGGTAAGGGGGATCCAATATATGGTGATGGAAGGAGAACTGACTCTGGGTGGTGAACACACAATGGGATTTATAGATGATGTAATACAGAATTGTACACCTGAAATCTATGTAATTTTACTAACTATTGTCACCCCAATAAATTAAAAAAATATATATCTTAGGAAGAAAATGGGAGGGGACAAGATGATGAATGTCCAGGTATCTATACTGGTTTGCAAAGTGTGCTTGCTGAGGCTGCAGCTGGAGCAACCCTTGAATTGCAGGACCCACCCAGATTGTAGGTCCTGAGCCAACCTGTAGAGTGAGGATCAAGAGGTTCCAGGATAGAGCAGGGTCAACAGCCTCTGGTGTCTTTTACACTATTGTCATCAGTTCTTGCCAGTCACCTGCCATATGTGAAAATTATGATGGGTTTTTGTTTTCAGTGATTCAAGTTATCAAAAAAAATATTATCTAGACTGTACGCACATTTAAAAATATATTTGAGGGAACAAAAGAACTTCTGAAGAACCAAGGTTTTGGGCCAAATTATTAAAAGGGAAAAATGTATGGGGACTTTAGAGGACCATTTAGAAAGTGGTTCTGTAATAACATTTTTTATAAACTACCTTTTTTAAAAAATTAAAGTTTATTGAGGTGACAATTGATAGTAAAGTTACATTGGTTTCAGATGTACAATTCTGTAATACATCATACATATAACATTGTGTGTTCACAACCCAGAGTCAGTTCTCCTTCCATCACCATATATTTGACCCCATTTACCCTAATCTACCATCCCTCCCCCCTACCTTCTGGTAACCAATAAACTATTGTCTGTGTCTATGAGCTTTTGTTCCTTCATTTGTTTGCCTTGTTCTGTTGTTGTTTTCAGGTTTATATACCACATATCAGTGAAATCATATTCTTCT
Source organism: Rhinolophus ferrumequinum (assembly GCF_004115265.2). Classification (NCBI taxonomy): domain Eukaryota; kingdom Metazoa; phylum Chordata; class Mammalia; order Chiroptera; family Rhinolophidae; genus Rhinolophus; species Rhinolophus ferrumequinum. The sequence continues at coordinate 29,382,285 of NC_046297.1, read as the reverse complement.
CGACTTTTTCTGTCTGAATTTTTTCGCTTAGCATTATAATCTCAAGATCCATCAATGGTGTCGCATATGGCACTACTTCATCTTTTTCTATGGCAGAATAGTATTCCATTGGTATTCCATAGTATTCTATCTAAAGAAAATTTGGTTGTTTCCATGTCTTAGTCTCCGTAAATAAAACTGCAATGAACATCTGAGCACATATATCTTTACAGATAAATAATTTCAGATTTTTTTGTAGATACCCAAGAGAGGGATTGGTGGGTCATAGAGTAATTCTATTTTTAATTTTTTGAGGAACCTCCACACTGCCTTCCATGACGGCTGCACAGATCTGCATTTCCACCAACAGTGTATGAGGTTTCCTTTTTCTCCACAGCCTCTCCAACAATTTTTATTATTTGTCTTGTTGATGATAACTATTCTAACTGGTGTGAGGTGATATCTCATTATGGTTTTTATTTGCATTTCTCTGATGATCAGTGATGTCGAACATTTTTTCATATGTCTATTTGCCATATGTATGTCCTGTTTGGAGAAATGTCTATTCAGGTTCTCTGCCCATTTTTTAATTGGATTGTTTTTGTTGTTGTTGTTGAGTCGTATGAGTTCCTTATATATTTTTGATATCAGCCCCTTATTGGAGGCATTGTTTCCAAAAATCTTCTCCCATTCAGTTGGTTGCCTCTTTATTTTGTCGATGGTTTCTTTTGCTGTGCAGAAACTTTTCAGTTTGATATAGTCCAATTAATTTATTTCAGCTTTTACTTCCCTTGCCTTTGAGGTCAAATTCATAAAATCCTCTTTGAATCCAAGGTCTATAAGTTTAGTATCTGTGTTTTCTTCTTTGCTGTTTATTGTTTCAGGTCATATGTTTAGGTCTTTGATCCACTGAGTTAATTTTGGTACAAGGTGACAGATAGCAGCCTACTTTCATTCTTTTGCACGTGGTTTTCCAATTCTCCCAGCACCATTTATGGAAGAGGCTGTCTTTTCTCCATTGTATGTTTTGGCTCCTTTGTGGAAAATAGTCTGTCCATATTTATGTGGGTTTATTTCTGGATTCTCAATTCCATTCCATTGGTCTGTGTGTCTGTTTTTCTGCCAATACCATACTGTTTTAATTATTGTTGCCCTGTAGTACAAGGTGAAGTCAGGGAGTGTGATACCTCTAGCCTGTTCTTTGTTCTTAGGATTGCTTTGGCTATTTGTGGTCTTCTGTGGTTCCATATAAATCGGATTTTTTGTTCTATTTCTTTAAAAAATGCCGTTGGGATTTTAATGGGGATTGCATTAAATCTGTGTATTGTTTTGAGGAATATATCTATTTTAACTATGTTGATTCTTCCAATCCATGAACATGGAATGTCTTTCCATTTCGTTTTGTCTTCTTCAATTTCTTTTAAAAATGTCTTATACTTTTCAGTATATAGATGTTTCACTTCAATAGTTAAGTTTGTTCCTAGGTATTTTATTCTTTTTGTTGCAATTGCAAAAGGAATTGTTTTTATTTTTTTCTTTTTCTGAGGTTTCATTGTTAGTATATAGGAATGCAATGGACTTTTGCATGTTGATTTTGTAGCCGGTATCATGACTGTATTTGTTTATTGTTTCTAATAGCTTTTTGGTGGAGTCTTTAGCGTTTTCTTTAGATAGCATCATGTCATCTGTGGAAAGTGACACAGATGTCATTCTTTATGTGGATGCCTTTTATTTTTTTCTCTTGACTGATTGCTCTGGCTAGGACTCCAATACTATGTTGACAAATAGAGGTGATAGGGGAGAGCCCTGTCATGTTCCTGAACGTAGAGCAAAGCACTTCAGTTTTTCACCATTAATTATGATATTAGCTGAGTGTGCGTCATATATGGCCTTTATTATGTTAAGATAATTTCCTTCTATACCCATTTTATTAAATGTTTTAGTCATAAATGGATGTTGCGTCTTGTCAAACGTTTTTTCTGCACCTATTCATATAATCATATGATTTTTGTCCTTTCTTTTGTCACATTGATCAATTTGCATATGTTGAGCTGTCCTTGTACCCCTGGGATGAATCCCACTTGGTCATGATGTATAAGCTTTTGAATGCATTGTTGTATTCGATTCACTAAAACATTGTTTAGGATTTTTGCATCTGTATTCATCAGAGATATTGATCTGTAGTGTTTTTGTGTGTGTGTGTTTGTGTGTGTGTGTATGTGTTATCCTTACCAGGTTTTGGTATCAGGATAATGTTGGCCTCATAAAATGAGTTAGGGAGTATTGTTTCTTCTTCAATTTTTTGGAAGAGTTTGAGAAGGACAGGTATTAGATCCTCTTTGAATGTTTGGTAGAAATCACTGGTGAAGCCATCTTGTCCCAGACTTTTGCTTTTGGGAAAGTTTCAAATGACTGATTGAATTTCCTTACTGTTGACCATTTTATTCAGATTGTCTAATTCTTCGTGATTCAGCCCAGGAAGGCTACATATTTCTCAGAACTTGTCCATTTCTTCTAGATTATTGGATTTGATGGCATATAGTCCTTCATAGTATTCTTGGATAATCCTTTGTATTTCTGTGGCATCCAAGGTAACTTTTCCTCTTTCATATGATTTTGTTTATTTGTGTCTCTTCTCTTTTTATCTTAGTCAATCCAGCCAAGGGTTTGTCAATTTTATTAATCTTTTTGAAGGACCAGTTCTTTGTTCTCTATTTCATTTAGTTCTGCTCTGATTTTTATTATTTCCTTCCTTCTGCTAACTTTGGTGTTTCATTTGTTCTTCTTTCTCTAGTTATTTAAGGTGTAACATGAAGTTATTTATCTGGGATTTTTCTTCTTTCTTGAGATAGGCCTGTAATGATATGAATTTCCCGCTTAAAACTGCTTTTGCTGCATCACAAAAGTTTGGTAGGATGTATTTTTATTCTTATTTGTTTCTATGTATCTTTTGATCTCTCTTCTTCTTTCTTCTTTGACCCACTTTTTCTTTACAGGTATGTTGTTTAATCTCCACTTTTTGTTGTTTTTTCCTGCTTTCTTTTTGTGGTTTTATCCAATTTCAAAGCCTTGTGATCAGAGAATATGCTTGGTAATATTTCAATCTTTTTAAATTTGCTGAGGCTAGTTTTATGTCCCAATATATGGTATATCCCTTAGAATGTTCCATGTACACTAGAAAAGATTGTATACAGGTATCCCCCATATAACATGGTTGTTAAGTTTTCAAAAAATGCCATGTTATGTGAATCCATGCTATATGAAACAAAGAACTAGTACAAAAAATGGGGTTAGTTTCCAAAAATTAAAACAAAACAAAACATACTATTATAATTTTATAATTAAGAGAAATATCCTTATGAAAACAATTCTTCACCAGAAGCATAACATATTGATATGTATTAAATAATGTTTTCTTCGTCATCACTACTAAGCTTTTATTATGTTCTGTGTTGTTCTGGGATTTCCCTAATTTGGAATGAGATATCCTTTGCTCTTAAAAGCTCTTATTGGGAAGGGGGTGGGGATGAGGGAGAATGGGGGGGGATTAGAAAGCACAATCAGTAACCACAAGATTGCCATAGGGATACAAAAGTCAGTTTGGGAATATAATCAATAATGTTGTAAAGACTGTAGGGTATCCAATTAACACCTGTTTTATTAGAGACCACCTCAGGGATGGTGTAGATGCCTGATTACTACGCTGTACACCTGAAGCTGAAGCTGAATAGTAATGAATGTCATGTATAATTTTATCTATATATCTATATCTATATCTATCTATCATCTATATACAAGAAGTGGAGTACAGCATAAGGAATAGAGGCAGTGGAAATGTAGTGGCTGTATGTGATATCAGAGGGGTAGTAGACAGGGGGAGGAGAGCTATCACTTTGTGAGGGGTATAAATGATAAATGTCAACTATTTCATTGTTTTTTGCACCCGAAACTAATTCAAAAAGAAAAAAAAGAAAAAAAAAAAACCTCTGATTGTGTTTTGTGTTGTTTGGGGATTTCCCTAATTCTTGAACCGTGTTAGAGTGAAACCGTGTTCAAGGATGCTGTGTTGTATGAGGGTTTCTCCCAATTCTCAAACCTTGTTAGAGCAAAACCATGTTATAGATATGCCCACCTGAAATCTATGTAACTTTACTAAAACTTGTCACCCCAATGAACTTTAATTTTTTAAAAAAGTGCATGTTATACGGGGGTTACCTGTAGTCTGACGTTCTAGAATGAAGTGCTTTATAAATGTCAGTTATGTCCATTTCATCTAATGTGCCATTTAGGGCTGGTATTTCTTTATTTATTTTCTGTTTGGATGATCTATCCATAGCTGTCAATGTGGTTTACGTCCCCTACTATAATTGTGTTTTGGTCAATTTCTCCCTTTAGTTCTGTTAGTAGTTGCTTGGTATATTTTAGTGCTCCCTGATTGGAGGCATAAATATTGATGACTATTATGTCTGTTTGTTGTATGGTTCCCTTTATCATTATGAAATATCCATCTTTATCTCTTGTTATCTTTTTTTACCCTGAAGTCTCTTTCATCTGATATCAGAATTCTTACACCTGCTTTTCTCTGAATATGATTTGCTTGGAGTGTTAATTTCTACCCTTTTATTTGAGTCTATATTTATCCTTGTAGCTGAGATGTGTCTCTTGGAGGCAGCATACAGTAGGGATTAGTTTTTTGATCCAATCTGCTATTCTGTGCCTTTTTATTAGTGAGTTCAGTCCATTTACATTTAGGGTGATTGTTGATATATGAGGATTTCCTATCATTCTATCTTTGGTTTTCTGGTAGGAGTGTGTCTCCTTTGTTTATTTACCTTCTTGTTGCTGTCTGTTATTTCAGTGTGGTGGTATTCTATGACTTTTCCCTCTGTTTTTTCTTTTTTATGTTGTATATTTCAGTTCTGGATTTTATTTTATTTTTTGAGTGGTTACCATTAAGTTTATGTAAAAGAAAGTTTGATATTTCGAGTATCCCATTCTTTTCAACATGCTTCCTTTTTCCATTCTCTTGTGCTGGTTCAGACTTTTACCATCTCCCCTTTTAAGTTTTTGTTGTCACAAATTATCCCTATTTATGCTGTGAGTTGATTTCTGTGCTGCAATAACGAGTTGTTTTTTAAGTGTTTTTTTTTCTTTCTTCTTCTTCTTCTTCACCCTGTATGTTATATTTAAGAGTATAGTGTCTTATTCGGTGTAGGGGTTACCATTTCCTGCTTCTGTCTGTTCGTAATACTACTCATGGTTTTGTATTCTTTTGCTTTTTGGTTTCAGGTCAAATAGCCTCCTTCAGTATTTCTTGTAGTTCATGTCGTGTGTTAGAAAATCCCCTCAGCTTCTGTATGTCTGGAAAGATTTTTATTCCTCCTTCATATCTAAAGGATATCTTTTCTGGATATATTATTCTTGTCTCATAATTTCTCTCTTTCAATAGTTTGAATATTTGATTCCACTCCCTCCTGGCTTCTAGAGTTTCTGCTGAAAAATCTGATGGTAATCTGATGGGCCTCCCTTTGCAGGTTACCGTCTTCTTTTTTCTGGCTGCCTTGAGGATTTTTTATTTGTCTTTAATTTTTGACAGCTTCAATACAATATGCCTGGAGAAGGCCTGTTGTGATTGATGTATTTGATGTTCTATTTGCTTTTTGGATTTGAGAATCCTCATTCTTTCCGCAATGAGGAAGTTCTCATTGACTATTTGTTTGAATATACTTTCTGTTCACTTCTCCATTTCTTCTTCTGATATGCCCATTATTCTTATATTCTTATATTGCTCTTTCTGCTGGAATCAGTAAGTTTTTTAGAGTTCCTTCAGGTTTTTTTTTTTTTTTTTTTTTAATTCTCAAGTCTATCTCTTCTTCCATCAATGTCATTTCCAGATTTCTATCCCAGTGTCAGTGACTCTTTCCTCCATCTGGTCAGCTCTATTATCTAAGCTAGCTATTTCTTTCTTCATTTGTTTTATTGAGTTCTTAATCTCCAGAAATTCTATTTGGTTCTTTTTTAAAATTTCAATCTCTTTGGCAGAATGTTCATTTTGTTCTTTGATTGTGTTTCTGAGTTGATTAAACTGCCTGTCTGTGTTTTCTTGCATCTTGTTTTTTTCAGAACTGCAATCTTGAATTCTCTGTCATTTAAGTCACATATTTCCATGTCTTTAAGTTTATTTTCTGGAGACTTTTCATTTTCTTTCTGAGCTGACTTGTTACCTTGGTTATTCATGGCAGTTAATGAATTATTATTTCTCTTCCTAGGCATCTACAAAAGTGGGTTCTGCAATAGGTTGGTAGAAAGAGGCTTTTCTTTTGCTTTCCAGTAGGTGTTGATAGAATGTTTTATTTTCTCTCCAATGATAGCCTTTTATTCTCTCTCATGTTGTAGTGTTATATTTTCTCTGTACTATTCTGGCTTCTCCTCCAATGGAGAGGGGTCCCTGGAAGGTGGGCTTCTCTTTGAGAGCAGGTCACCTGGGTTCAGGGCACCTCTTCCATGGGGGGGGTTGTCTGATGTGAGCTTTGGGTTCATCCATATTACATGCTGATCTCTCAGGCGGCCACCAGGGGTGCACTAACAGTCCAAATTTTCACTCTCCAGCAACAGTGGTAGCTTCAGATTGCAGGGTGCTTGGAGCTCCTTCTTCCAGTCTGTGTCCTCTGGTCCACGCAGCCCACGTCTCTGCATTTCCCCCTTCCATCCTCCCTTGCTTGCCCAATTTGCCCACCTTTAGATGATTTCAATTGCATGTCTCTTAGTCTTGCCTGTCTGCTGTGTAGGGAGTCCTTTATGGAATTATAGCTGTTCAATTTGTTGTAAATTCCAGGGGAGATTTCAAGGGGCTCACTTCATGCCATCATTTGTTTCACATCATTCATAACCCACTTTTGACCAGAAATAAATAAATATACAGAAATCCCAATGATAAATTCATTCATTTGAATAATTAATGGTTTCCATACGTACTTCTAAAATGTATACAAAGACAGGAAACAATGTTCTCCAGCAAGATGAGAGGATCAGAAAGGATTTCAAAATACTCATGGATAAGTAAGTCAGTGAAATCAAAGCATAAAGTGAATAATAAAATTTCTAATATTTGTATTCTGTTGTAAAGTTTTAAAATTCTTTAACATGAAAATAGACTTAAGTACAGAAGTCAAAATTAAATGAGAGATAAACTTTTCTGGGACAATATTTGTGGTGTCCGTTTTTATTGTAAAAGTAACATATACTATTGAAAGTTTAAGAAAAGAAGCATAAAAATTCAAAATCACTTCATGGTTTTGAGAACACATACCATTATTAACATTTGGGGATATTTATTTTTGCTTACACTCACATATACACATGTTCATTCTTTGGCACAGACACTTTTAAGAACTAGTCCGAAATAAAATGTGTGTGTGCCTGTGTGTATGTGTATGTGTAATTACAAAATAGGAATCATACTGTTCTATATTTGTCCTTTTTTTTTCATTTACATCATGGTATATCCATTTCCTCATGTCATTGTTAAGCATTGTTTATAAATCATGACTGAAAGGCAGGGAGAAATCAGGACTCTGGTTCCATAATCAAATAAAAAAAAAAGTCTAAACTCCAACCGTTTCAGCTGCTAACTACATTTCCCCTCATTACAGTGTCCTCCATAAAATGGCATACTGAATAATAAGACCTGGTAGTTTTATATGGTAGTTTTGAAGATTCACTTTTAATTGGTATAAAAGGCTTGCTACATACTGAGTGTAGTCAGCTACTATTATGATTCTAAATAGTTGCATAGTACACTATCATATTAGACGTGTCATGAATCATTTCTTCATTTTTCAGACTCCCTTTTTGTTTCTGTTATTTTTTATTTAAATAAACAACACACGTAAAACCCTGTGGATGCCTCTGTTTTCTTTATTGACCCAGAATGAACTCTTGGAATTGCAATTGATGCATCAAAATATATGACTATTTTAATGGCTCTGAATTTTTATAAGCAAATAATTTTCCAGTAAGTTTCCTCTTTAATAATAATGATCTCATTATGCTATGATGGCAATTATGTGATTGTGTGATTTTGTGGATATGAAACTGTGCAGAAAGTAGAGCTTGTGCCTGTCTTAGGTGGCATTGTATAGATAGACCTAGGATTGTTGTAAGCACTCAATACAATGTTTGTTGATCCAATGAGTTGACTCCCCAAATTATCCTAAGTGAAGTGGTTTAAATGTGTTGGAAAAAGTTCATTTTCAGAACTTTTAGAAATAAATTTATTCAGTAATATACCTAGTTATTAAGAACCTCTTTGCTTGTTAGGCACCCCATTGCTGTTCCCTTCCTCCAGTTCTCCTTCTTTGCTCTTCTCTTAGCTTCATATCCCCTTCTCTCATTCCCACTTTGTTGTTTTTCCATTCTGCTAGAGCACCAAGACCTGCTTTGTCCAACAAAATAGCCAGAACAATATATTCATAATTTCAGTTTGTCAGTCATGCGGGTCACATTCCATGTACTTTGTGACCACATATGGCTAATAGTCACCACAACAGACAGTGCAGACAATGTTGCCATCAGTGTAGAGAGTCCAGTTGGACAGTGTTGTGGTGTGGCAGTCATAGTGATGCTTCAAATATCACCTCCTCTGTGAAGTTTGCCCCAGGTTCAGTCCTTTCGTAGTTCCCTGCATCTTTCATGATATTTATAACAATTTAAATTAATTATTTATCTAATCTTTTAATTTTTATTTCTTCTCTAAAGCTTAAAGTCCCCAAGTACAGAGATTATGTTCATTTTAATTATTGCTGTATCTCTCCATCTCACCTAGTACCTAGTACATGATAAATTCTCAATGTTTAGGGAAGAAAAGGAGGGAGGAAGAGAGAGGAGGAATGGAAAAAGGGAGGGAAGCAGGGAGGGGGAGGAATAGAAAATGGGAGAGAGGGAGTAGAGGAAGAAGGAGAGCAGGAGGATGTGTGAAGACAGATGCAGCTGTTTAGAGCAGAATCTGTGCAGCAGTTTGCTCCAGGAATTTACACGTCTTTGTGGTTCTGTAAGTGCTGATGTGGGCAAAGGGTGATTGGCAGGTGATCAGGGAGGAAGGAACATATGCCCGGCTTGCTTCCTTTTCCAGCTCCCCAAAGAGCTGAAACCTGAACTGAAGGAGGAAACTAGAGAGGTTCATGTTGGATGGAAATGTCTGTTCTCTGAATAATGTGACTTAAACAAGTTTATCTTTAGAGGTATCATGCAGAAACAAGCATACTTACTACTACATATTTTTTTTCTAGGCATTGACACTCCTAAGCATAGATAGGAAATATTTTCTAAACACTGATAAGTTAGTATTTTCTAAACACATACAGTACCTTAAGGGTGGTTGAAAAAAATAATGGATTATAAGATCCTATCCTAGATTTGTTGTTATCTAGTACTCATTCCTATTCTAAATCATTATATTGGCCTCTTTAGTCTTCAGATTATCAAATGAAAAGTAGAATTAAAACATGGATGTGAAGCATTCCAGAGACATAACACTGTATTATATACATATACCATGTTTCCCTGAAAATAACACCTAGCCAGACAGTCAGCTTTAATGTGTCTTTTGGAACAAAAAATATAAGACCTGGTCTTATAGTAAAATAAGACCAGGTCTTATATAATATTGCAGTAAAATAAGACCTGGTCATATGAATTTTTGCTTCAAAAGACACATTAGACCTGATTGTCCGGCTAGGTCTTATTTTCAGAGAAATGGTATATGTTGCAGAATGCACTAGGTTCTCATATGTAAAAATATGTTTAGGGCTAGGTGTGAGGGCCTGGAAGGCAGGAGACCACAGAGGAGGGGTGGCTCTCGCCACAGTGGTGGGTGCCAGGTAGCTGGAGAGAAACAGGAGAGGAGGGGACAGGCCAGCTTCCTGAACATGCACAGGGGGAGTCTTCCATTAATACTTCACTTCTTGTGCTGGGTCATTGAGACCATCTGGAATTTCTCACATCTCCTGGAATGTTTGCTAACCAAAACAATTTTGCTAGTCAGCCAGCTTCACAAATAGACAGCCACTTTCATAATCAAATCTATCACAAATATATTAAATATAAATATATTAGATATAGCACCCAATTTCCTACAGACACAGCAACTCATTCCTACTTCCTCCCTTTGCCATGTGCCAGAGGACACCATTCTTGAGGCAGCCACTTAGTTTTTTTAACCTTCCATATAGGTAAGTATAAAATAAATTCTGGATAGACTTAATTCCAAGCCTCTCCAGTGTAGGAAATTGTTTCCTGCTTGGGGTGCAGTGTAAATCCTCAGTGGAGTAGGTGGAGGGTCATCCTTATGTGTTCTCTGAGCCAGCCTTGTACCCTATGTCTTCCAGGAAAACAGGGGGCAAGGACACTGTTGTGGTGACATTGGATTGCCTCATACAATGACCAAGATGGAGCTGATCCTGACTCTTGAGGCATCCATAGACCCAATGTTTCATTCTTATCAAGTCTTTCAAAGTCCCTCTGATTCCTTCCAGAGTCTAGAACTGCACTGTACATTAAAGTAGTCACCAGCCACATGTAGTTATTTGAGTTTAAATTAATTAATATTAAATAAAACTAATACTTTAGTTTCTTAGTCACACTAGCCACGTTTCAAGTGCTCAGTAGGCACTAGGACTAGCTGTTCCCTATTGGACAGGATGGTGCACAGTATCATTCCATCACCACGGAATGGTTGTTGGACACCATGGGTCTCTGGACGCCTACTCAGTAGTTTATTTGGGTCAGAATTTGTGCTTAAGGTCAGAATAATAAAGAATGCCCTACACTATGTCCTTCAGCTTCTGTTCATGCCACACAGCATAGTCCTTTATTTAAAGGGAGACAATTTCACTTAGGTCTGATTGTATTTCTGAATTTCCTTTTTCATCTCCATCACTGAGCATGCGTGAAATAACCTAAATAGAACAGGCATTTTAAAACTTGGGGGAAAGTGAAAGTAAAGGAATACATTTGAAGGAGTAGCAAAAGGCCAGAGCTGAGGTCTTCAGCAAAGTGATAGGAGGAAGCTGAAAGATCTGGACCTTGAAGGTCCGATGCATTGAATGTAACCTCTCACCAAAGACAATAGCCTTCAATTTACACTATTTGAAATCAACATCAGCAAAAGAAGTCTTGGGTGAACATAACAAATATATAAGTCTAGCAGTATGCCATGTTTTTAATGAAAACAGGAGTATCCTGTCATCAACTAAAAGACAACACAAGACAGATTTCAACTGGGCTTCTCACACTCTGTATTGGAATTCTCTCTAGCTTTATTTTCTTAAAAGAGATACTTAAAGGACAGCACTCATATTCAAGAAATTCAATATTACACAGTTAATTAAGATTTCTTCCCTAATCCATGTCAAAGAAAAACAAAAATCTTTGTAGCACTGAGGAGTGGAAAAGAAGAGGAAAGGAAACACTCTTGGTGAAAGAAAATGGAAATATTTTAAATCTAGGACTCAATGCATATTACTTAGCTGTATATCATTTTGTATTCTATAGTTCTAGAATCCTTTTTTTTTTCCAGATGAACAAAAAAGTAATATTTTTCAAGGATACTTTTGTCGTATCAAGGTAAACCCACATACATCTTCATACACCAAAATCTATTTTTAGAAGTTAAAATTTGCAAAGAAAGGGAAAGAATGAGAATGGTTATTCCAGGTTTTAGGTTAACATAATTTATAATAAAATGAATACACACACACACACACACACACACACACACACACACACATATATATATATATATATATACAAACATATATATATAAAATGTATACACATTTTAAGAAAGAAAAAACTCTACTAAAATGTAATATTCAATATATATCAATAACAGAAGATGAATACAAATCACGTTTGACTTCTGCAATTACAAGAGGTGCTCAAGGGCTGCCCTGGTGGCCCAGGTGGTTGGAGCTCCATGCTCCTAGCTCCGAAGGCTGCCGGTTTGATCCCCACATGGGCCAGTGGTCTCTCAACCACAAGGCTGCTGGTCCACCAAAGGATGGTGGGCTGCGCCCCCTGCAACTAGCAACTGTAACTGGGCCTGGAGCTGAGCTGCATCCTCCACAACTAAGACTGAAAGGACAACTTGACTTGGAAAAAAGTCCTGGAAATTACACACTGTTCCCCAATAAAGTCCTGTTCCCTTTCCCCAATTAAAAAAAAAAAAAAAAAAAAAAAAGGTGCTCAAAGTGGTTACCATCAACGTAATTTTGATAGAGTTTTTTTTCTGCTTCTTAAAATTGCATACATTTCTTTGGCACTCTGTTTATATGACAAACCCCAAATGTGGAAATATTAACATCATTAGACTATATTCAGTGACTGTATCTTATTGGTATAATGTTTTCCCTGTAATTTTTTGTATGTTTTAAGTAGTCAAAGGAAAAACTTATAAGTGAGATATACTCAGTACTATGGATTTATCCTAATTCGTTTTTTCTTTTAAAGATTTTATCGGGGAAGGGGAACAGGACTTTATTGGGGAACAGGACTTTATTGGGAAACAGTGTGTACGTCCAGGACTTTTCCAACTCAAGTTGTCTTTTCAATCTTAGTTGTGGAGAGTGCAGCTCAGCTCCAAGTTCAGTTGCTGTTGTTAGTTGCAGAAGGTCCACCAACCCTTGCGGGAGTCGAGGAGTTGAACAGACAACCTTGTGGTTGAGAGCCTGGGCTCCAACCAACTGAGCCATCTGGCCACCTGGAAGCTGAGCTCATTGACTTCATTCTAGTTGTGGAGGGCGCAGCTCACTGGCCCATGAGGGAATTGAACTGGCAGTCTTATTGCCCAGAGCTCATGCTCTAACCAACTTAGCCACGCATCCGCCCTCCAATGCGTCTTTTGGAGCAAAAATTAATATAAGACCCAGTGGGTTTTTTTTTTTTTTAATTCTCTTTCTTTCTTTTTTTTTTTAAATTAAAGTTTATTGGTTTGACAATTGTTAGTAAATTTACATAGATTTCAGGTGTACAATTCTCTATTACATAATCTATAAATCATATTGTGTGGTCACCACCCAGAGTCAGTTCTCTTTCCATTACCATATATTTGATCCCCTTTAACCTCATGTACCACCCTCCTCCCCCATTACCCTCTGGTAACCACGAAACTATTGTCTGTGTCTATGAGATTTTGCTTCTCATTTGTTTGTTTTGTTCTTTTGTTGTTTTTGGTTTATATATCACATATCAGTGAAATCATATGGTTCTCTGCTTTTTCTGTCTGATTTATTTTGCTTAGCATTATAATCTCAAGATCCATCCATGTTGTCACAAATGGTCCTATATCATCTTTTCTTACCGCCGAATAGTATTCCATTGTGTATATATACCACAACTTCTTTATCCATTCTTCCATTGAGGGACATTTTGGTTGTTTCCATGTCTTGGCACTGTAAATAAAGCTGCAACGAACACTGGAGCACATTTGTCTTTATGGATAACGGTCTTCAGATTTTTGGGGGTAAATACCCAGGAGAGGGATTGCTAGGTCACATGGTAATTCTATTCGTAATTCTTTGAGAAACATCCAAACTGCCTTCCATAGCAGCTGCACCAATCTGCGTTCCCACCAACAGTGTATGAGGGTTCCTTTTTCTCCACAGACTCTCCAACACTTCTTACTATTTGTCTTGTTGATGACAGCCATTCTAACTTGTGTGACGTGATATCTCATTGTGGTTTTTGTTCGCATTTCTCTGATGATTAGTGATGTAGAGCATTTTTTCCATATGTCTTTAGCCATTGTATGTCCTCTTTGGAGAAATGTCTCTTCAGTTCCTCTGCCCATTTTTCAATTGATTTGTTTTTTGTTGTTGTGGAGTTGCATGAGTTCCTTGTATATTTTGGATATTAGCTGCTTTTCAGAGGCATTGTCTGCAAAAATCTTCTCCCATTCAGTTGGTTGCCTCTTTATTTTGTCGATGGTTTCTTTTGCTGTGCAGAAGCTTTTCAGTTTGATGTAGTCCAATTCATTTATTTTAGTTTTTACTTCCCTTGACTTTGGAGTCAAATTCGTAAAATGCTCTTTGAATCCAAGGTCCATGAGTTTAATAGCTATGTTTTCTTCTATGCAGTTTATTGTTTCAGGTCTTATGCTTAGGTCTTTGACCCATTTTGAATTCATTTTGGTACATGGTGACAGATAGCCCTGTTGTGTTCCTGAATGTAGAGCAAAGGGCTTCAGTTTTTCACTGTTAATTATGAGATTAGCTGGGGGCTTGTCATATATGGCCTTTATTATGTTAAGGTAGTTTCCTTCTATATCTATTTTATTAAGTGTTTTAATCATAAATGGATGTTGTATCTTGTCAAATGCATTTTCTGCATCAATTGATATAATCATATGATTTTTGTCCTTTATTTTGTTTATGTGATGTACCACTTGATGGCTTTGTGGATGTTGAACCATCCTTGTGCCCGGGGATGAACCACACTTGGTCGTGATGAGTAATCTTTTTAATGCATTGTTGTATTCAATTTACTAGAATTTTGTTTAGGATTTTTGTATCTGTATTCATCAGAGATATTGGTCTCTAGTTTTCTTTTTTTGTGGTGTCCATACCAGGTTTTTGTGTCAGGGTAATGTTGGCCTCATAAAATTAGTTAGGGAGTACTGTCTCTTCTTCAATTTTTTGGAAGAGTTTGAGCAGGATTGGTATTAGATCCTCTTTGAAGGTTTGGTAGAATTCACTAGTGAAGCCATCTGGTCCCGGACTTTTGCTTTTGGGAATATTATGGATGACGGATTCAATTTCGTTACTGGTGATCAGTCTATTTAGATTTTCCAGTTCTTCGTGGTTCAGCCTAGGAAGGCTATATGCTTCTAAGAACTTGTCCATTTCTTGTAGGTTATTGAATTTGGTGGCATATAGTCCTTCATAGTATTCTTGGATGATCCTTTGTATTTCTGTATGTCCGTGATAACTTCCCCTTTTTCATTTCTGATTCTGTTAATTAGCGTCTTCTCTCTTTTTATATTAGTGAGTTTGTCAATTTTGTTAATCTTTTCAAAGAACCAGCTCTTTGTCACATTAATTTTTTATATTGTCTTTTCTTCTCTATTTCATTTAGTTCTGCTCTGATTTTTGTTCTTTCCCTTCTTCTGCTGACCTTGGGTTTCACTTGTTCTTCTTTTTCTAGTTCTTTAAGGTGTAACATGAGGTTGTTTCTTTGGGATTTTTCTTGTTTCTTGAGATAGGCCTGTAATGATATAAATTTACCTCTTAATACTGCTTTCGCTGCATCCCAAAAATTTTGGTAGGCTGTATTTTCATTGTCATTTGTTTCTATGTATCTTTTGATCTCTCCTCTAATTTCTTCTTTGACCCAGTCGTTCTTTAAAAGTATGTTGTTTATTCTCCATATATTTGTGTTTTTTCCTGCTTTCTTTTTGCAGTTGATATCCAATTTCAAAGCCTTGTGATCAGAGAATATGCTTGGTATGATTTCAATCTTCTTAAATGTGCTGAGGCTTATTGTATGTCCCTATATATGGTCTATCCTTGAGAATGTTCCATGTACACTAGAAAAAAATGTGTAGTCTGATGTTTTAGGATGCAGTGCTCTATATATGTCAATTATGTCCATTTCATCTAATGTGTCATTTAGGGCTGCTTTTTCGTTATTTATTTCCTAAATAACGAAAATAAATCTAATGATGATCTATCCATAGCTGTCAATGATGTAGTTAAGTCCCCTAGTATAATTGTGTTTTGGTCAATTTTTCCCTTTAGTTCTGTTTGTAGTTGCTTGGTATATTTCGGTGCTCCCTGACTGGGAGCATAAATATTGATGACTGTTATGTCTTCTTGTTGTATAGTCCCCTTTACCATTATGAAATGTCCATCTTTGTCTCTTGTTATCTTTTTCACTCTGAAGTTTGTTTCATCTGATATCATTATGGCTACACGTGATTTTCTCTGGTTACCATTTGCTTGGAGTGTCAATTTCTACCCTTTCACTTTGAGTCTATGCTTGTCCTTGTAGCTGAAATGTGTCTCTTGGAGACAACATATGGTTGGTTTTAGTTTTTTGATCCAATCTGCTACTCTGTGCCTTTTTATTGGTGCGTTCAGTCAATTTACATTTAGGGTGATTATTGATATGTGTGGATTTCTTATCATTCTGTCTTTAGTTTTCTGGTAAGGCTGTGTCTCCATTGTTTCTTTGTATTTTTGTTGTTGTCTGTTATTTCTGTGTGGTGGTATTCTATGATGTTTCCCTCTGTTTCTTCTTTTATTACAGTATATATTTCAGGTCTGAATTTTTTTTTTTTGGTGTTTACCCTTAAGTTTATGTAACAGAAAGTTTGATATTTAGAGTATTCCATTTTCTTCAGCATACTTACTTTCCCCATTCCAATATTCTGGCCTTTACTGTTCCCCTTTTTATGTTTCGGTTGCCACAAATTGTCCCTGTTGATGGTGCTCAAACAGCCTCCTTTAGTATTTCTTGTAGTGCAGGTCGTGTATTAGAAAATTCCCTCAGTATGTCTGGAAAGGTCTTTATTCCTCCTTCATATCTAAAGGATATCTTTGCTTGATATATTATTCTTGGCTCATAATTTCTCTCTTTCAATAGTTTGAATATTTGGTTCCATTCCCTCCTGGCTTGTAGAGTTTCTGCTGAGAAATCTGATGATAATCTAATGGGCTTTCCTTTGTAGGTTACCGTCTTCTTTTCCCTGGCTGCCTTAAGGATTCTTTCTTTGCCGTTGATTTTAGACACCTTCAATACAATGTGCCTTGGAGAAGGTCTGTTGGGATTGAGGTAATTAGGTGTTCTATTTGCTTCTTGGATTCGAGGATCCAGTTCTGTCCACAAGTTTGGGAAGTTCTCATTGACAAATTGTTTGAATATGTTCTCTGTTCCCTTCTCTCTTTCTTCTCCTTCTGGTATGCCCATTATTCTTATATTGCTCTTTCTGATGGAGTCAGAAAGTTCTTGTAGAGTTCTTTCATTTCTTTTAAGTCTCAAGTCTCTTTCTTCTTCCATCTGTGTCATTTCCACATTTCTATCTTCGATGTCACTGATTATTTCCTTCATCTGGTGAACTCTACTACCTACGCTGGTTATTTCATTCTAAATTTCTTCTATTGAGTTCTTAATCTGCAGAAATTCTATTTGGTTGTTTTTTAAAATTTGAATCTCTTTTGTAAAATGCTCATGTTGTTCTTTGATTGTGTTTCTGAGTTCATTAAACTGCCTTTTTGGGTTTTCTAGCATCTCATTGAGTTTTTTCAGAACTGCAATCTTGAATTATCTGTCATTTAAGTCATATATTTCCATATCTTTAAGTTCCTTTTCTGGAGATTTTTCTCTTTCTTTCTGAGCTGTCTTGTTGCCTTGGTTATTCATGGCAATTAATGATTTATTATTTCTCTTCCTAGACATCTACAGGAGTGGCTTCTGCAACAGGTTGATAGGAAGAGGTCTTTCTTTTGTTTTCCAGTACTTGTTGGTAGAATGTTTTATTTTTTCTCCAACTGCAGTCTTTTTTTTCCTCTCTCACACGGTAGTGCTATGTTTTCTGTGCACTATTCCAACTTCTCATACAATGGGGGAATTCCCTGGGAGACAGGCTTGTCCTCTGTTAATAGCTCGCCGGGGTCACAGGGCGCAGTGACCTTGTGGGTTTGCAGAGAGCTTTTGAAGTTCCAAAGCTCTTCCTGTACCAGATTCAGAGCCCGTATGTTTCAGCAGTTCTGTTTATTCCTGCAGGGATCCGCCCAGGTAGGTGTGGCCAGATGCAGGGTGAGTTGTGAGAGGTGACCCAGAGCAAAGGTAGCAACCACCACCACAGCCGGTCCTGCTTCCACAGCTCCCTCCCGATTTCCGGAACTAGTTGGGCTGCGAATCTGTGTCTGTGGTCCACAGTTCTCAGAATGGCAAATATTCTGTTCTTTTGATCTGACACTGCTACTGTTCAGCTTCTAGGACTGGGTAGGTGGAGGTGGGGGAGCTCTGGGAGGGTAAGGAGGGGGCAGCTAGTCTCAGTGCCTAAGGCTTCCATTCTCTGCTCAGCAGTGAGGGCTTAAACCACTGTTTTCAGCCTTCTTCCCTCAGTGTTTGCTCCGAGGTCTCTGCCATGAGCGTTGGTTTCAGCCATGTTATATGCTGTCCCCTCAGCTCTGTGGGCCATAAGCAGAGCCCTAGCAGTCTGATTTCTTCTCTCTCCCACAGCTGCAGTACTTCCGGGATGCAGCGAGCTCAGAGCACTGAGCTAGGTCTGCGTCCTGCGCCCGCTTGGCTCTGTCTCCACACTTTTCCCTTCCCTCCTCCCCAGCTTGCGCGATTTGCCCATCTTTTGGTGAATTCAGTAGTGGGCCTCTTTGTCTTGCCTGTCTGCTGTGCAGGGAGTCCTTTGTGGAGTTACAGTTTTTCCATTAGGTGTAAATTCCAGGGGAGATTTATAAAGGCTCACCTCACGCCGCCAGTTTGATGATGTTTCTGCAATGGACTTTTGTACGTGAATTGTGTAGCTGGCAACTTGACTGTATTCGTGATTGTTTCTAATAGCTTTTTGGTGGAGTCTTTAGGGTTTTCTATATATAGCATCATGTCATCTGCAGAGTGACTATTTAACTTCTTCATTCCCAATTTGGATGCCTTTTATTTCTTTGTCTTCTTGATTGTTCTGGCGATGTCTTCCAACACTGTGTTTAAAAGCAGAGGTGATAGGGGACAGCCCTGTCGTGTTCCTGAATGTAGAGCAAATGGCTTCAGCTTTTCACCGTTAATTATTAGCTGAGATTAGCTGAGGGTTTGTTATATATGGCCTTTATTATGTGAAGGTATTTTCCTTCTACACCTATTTTATTAAGTGTTTTAATCATAAATGGATGTTGTATCTTGTCAAATGCATTTGCTGCATCATTTGATTGATATAATTATATGGTTTTTGTCTTTTATTTTTTTATGTGATGTATCACATTGATGGATTTACATATGTTGAACTATCCTTGTGCTTCTGGGATGAACCCCACTTGGTCGTGATGAATAATCTTTCAATGTATTGTTGTATTCGATTTGCTAGAATTTTGTTTAGGATTTTTGCATCGGTATTTATCAGAAATATTGGACTATAGCAATCTTTTCTTTTGTGTTACCCTTTCCAGGCTTTGGTATCAGGGTAATTTTGACCTCATAAAATGAGTTAAGGACCATTGTTTCTTCTTCAAATTTTTGGAAGTGTTTGAGAAGGACCGGTATTAGATCCTCTTTGAAGGCTTGGTGGAATTCTCTAATGAAGCCATCTGGGCCGGACTTTTGCTTTTGGCAATGTTTTGGATGACTGATTCAATTTCTTTGCTGGTGATCAGTCTATTTAGATTTTCCAATTCTTCATGGTTCAGCCAAGGAAGGCTATATGTTTCTAATAACTTGCCCATTTCTTCTCGGTTATTGAATTTGTTAGCATATAGTCCTTCATAGTATTCTTGGATGATCCTCGGTATTTCTGTGGCATCCGTGATAACTCCCCCATTTTCATTTCTGATTTTATTTATTAGTGTCTTTTCTCTTTTAAT
Source organism: Rhinolophus ferrumequinum (assembly GCF_004115265.2). NCBI lineage: Eukaryota > Metazoa > Chordata > Mammalia > Chiroptera > Rhinolophidae > Rhinolophus > Rhinolophus ferrumequinum. Next base: position 29,362,720 of record NC_046297.1, on the reverse strand, counting down.
CTTAGTGAGTCTAGCCAAGTGTTTGTCAATTTTATTGATCTTTTCAAAGAACCAACTCTTTGTCACATTAATTTTTTCCATTGTCTTTTTGTTCTCTATTTCATTTAGTTCTGCTCTGATTCTTGTTATTTCCTTTCTTCTGCTGACCTTGGGTTTCATTTGTTCTTCTTTTTCCAGTTCTTTAAGGTGTAACATGAGATTATTTATTTGGGATTTTTCTTGTTTCTTGAGTTAGGGCTGTAGTGATATAAATTTCCCTCTGAAATCTGTTTTTGCTTCGTCCCAAAAATTTTGGTAGGATGTAATTTCATTGTCATTTGTTTCTGTATATCTTTTGAGCTCTCCTCTAATTTCTTCTTTGACTCGGTGATTCTTTAAAAGTATGTTATTTAATCGCCACGTGTTTGTGGTTTCTCCTGCTTTCTTTTTGCAGTTGATATCCAATTTCAAAGCTTTGTGATCAGAGAATATGCTTGGTATGATTTCAATCTTCTTAAACTTGCTGAGGGTAGTTTTATGTCTCAATAAATGGTCTATCCTTGAGAATGTTCCATGTACACTAGAAAAAAATGTATAGTCTGATGTTGTAGGATGAAGTGCTCTATAAATGTCAATTATGTCCACTTCATCTAATGTGTCGTTTAGGGCTGATATTTCTTTATTTATTTTCTGTTTGGATGATCCATCCATATCTGTCAATGATGTATATAGACCCCCTAGTATAATTGTGTTTTGTCAATTTCTCCCTTTAGTTCTGTTAGTAGTTGCTTGGTATATTTTGGTGCTCCCTAATTGGGGGCATAAATATTGATATTGATGACTGTTATGTCTTCTTGTTGTATATACCCCTGTATCATTATAAAATGTCCATCTTTGTTTCTTATTACCTTTTTTATCCTGAATTCTGTTTCATCTGATATCAGTATGGCTACACCTGATTTTCACTGGATACCATTTGCTTGGTCAATTTCCCCCATTTCTCTTTGAGTCTTTCATTTTCCTTGTATCTGAGATGTGTCTCTTCGAGGCAGCATACGGTTAGGTTTAGTTTTTTGATCCAATCTGCTACTCTGTGCCTTTTTATTGGTGAGTTCAATCCATTTACATTTAGGGTGATTATGGATATGTGAGGATTTCGTATCATTCTATCTTTAGTTTTCTGGTACGGTTGTATCTCCATTGTTGTTGTCTACTACTTCTGTGTGGTGGTATTCTATGATTTTTCCCTCTGTTTCTTCTTTCATTACATTATATATTTCAGTTCAGGATTTTTTTTTTTTTTTTGAGGTCTTACCATTAAATTTATGCAAATGAAAGTCTGATATTTAGAGTATTTCATTTTCTTCAGCATGCTAACTTTGTCTATTCCCATATTTCGGTTCAGGCCTTTATTCTCTCCCCTTTTATGTTTTGGATCCTACAAATTACCCTTGTTGATGCTGGTCATATAGCATCCTTCAGTATTTCTTGTAGTGCAGGTCGTGTGTTAGAAAATTCCCTCAGCTTCTCTGTGTCTGGAAAGGTCTTTATTCCTTCTTTATATCTAAAGGATATCTTTTCTGAATATATTATTCTTGGCTCATAATTTCTGTCTTTCAATAGTTTGAATATTTGGTTCCACTCCCTCCTGGCTTGTAGAGTTTCTGCTGAGAAATCTGATGATAATCTAATGGGCTTTCCTTTGTAGGTTACCGTCTTTTTTTCCCTGGCTGCCTTGAGGATTCTTTCTTTGTCATTGATTTTTGACAGTTTCAATACAATGTGCCTTGGAGAAGGTCTGTTGGGATTGAGGTAATTAGGTGTTCTATTTGCTTCTTGGATTCTAGGATCCAGTTCTTTCAACAAGTGCGGGAAGTTCTCATTGACTATTTGTTTGAATATACTCTCTGTTCCCTTCTCTTTTTCTTCTCCTTCTGATATGCCCATTTTTTTCTTTCTGATGGAGTCAGAAAGTTCTTGTAGAGTTCCTTTATTTCTTTTAAGTCTCAAGTCTCTTTCTTCTTCCATCTGTGTCATTTTCAGTTTCTATCTTCAATGTCACTGATTCTTTTCTCCATTTGGTCAACTCTACTACCTAAGCTGGCTATTTCATTCTTCATTTCTTCTGTTGAGTTCTTAATCTCCAGAAATTCTATTTGGTTCTTTTTAAAATTTCAATTTCTTTGGTAAAATGTTCACTTTGTTCTTTGATTGTGTTTCTGAGTTCATGAAACTGCCTTTCTTTGTTTCCTTGCATCTCTTTGAGTTTTTTAAGAACTGTAGTCTTGAATTCTCTATTGTTTAAGTCACATATTTCCCTATCTTTAAATTTATTTTCAGGAGACTTTTCATTTTCTTTCTAAGCTGTCTTTTTGCTTTGGTTATTCATGGGCATTGATGATTTATTATTTCTCTTCCTAGGCATCTACAGGAGTGGGTTCTGCAACAGGTTGATAGAAAGAGGTCTTCTTTTGTTTTCCAGTGTTGGTAGAATGTTTTACTGTATGCAGGCTTTTATTCTCTCTCACACTGTAATGTTATGTTTTCTCTGCACTGTTGTGGTTTTCACACAATGGGGGGATTCCCTGGTAGATGGGCTTCTCCTCTGTGAACAGTGGCCTTGGTCATATGGCACCACCTCTGTGGGGTGATGTGGAGAGCTTCTGAGGTTTCAAAGTTCTTCCTGCCCCAGATTCAGAGCCTGTGTGCTTCTGCCATTCTGTTTACTCCTGCAGGGATCTGCCCAGATAGGTGGGGACAGGGGTGGGGTGGGTTCTGAGAGGTGGCCCAGAGCAATGACGACGACCACCACCACAGCCAGTCTTGCTTTCACAGCTCTCTCCCCTTTGCCAGAACCAGTTGGGCTGAGAATCTGTGTCTGCAGACCACATTTCTCAGAACTGCAAATATTCTGTTCTTTTGATCTGACACTGTTAGGGTTCCACTTCTAGCACAGGGCTGGTGGGGGCAGGGCAAGCTCTGGGAGGTTAGGGAGGGGCCCGGCTAATCTTAGTGCCTAAGGCTTCCATTCTCTGCCCTGTAGTGAGGGCTTAAAGCACCATCTTCAGCCCTCTTCCCTCAGTCTTTGCTCCGAGGTCTCTGCTATGAGCGTTGGGTTCAGCCGTGTTATATGCTATCCCCTCATTCCTGTGGGCCACAAATAGAGCCCCAGCAGTTAGAGTTCTTCCCTTTCACACAGCTGTGGTAGTTCCAGAATGCAGGGAACTCGAAGCTCCAAGCTAGGTCTCTGTCCTGCGCCCACGGGCCCCTGTATCCACAGTTCTCCCTTCCCTCCTCCCCCGCTCGAGCAATTTCTCCTGCTTTAGGTGATTTCAGTAGTGTGCCTCTTAGTCTTGCCTCTCTGCTGCTCAGGGAGTGCTTCGTGGAGTTACAGTTCTTCAATTTGTTGTAAATTCCAAGGGAGGTTTCAAGAGTCTCACCTCATGCTGCCATTTTTATGATGCCAGCTGGATTTATCCTAATTCATTTAATTATTACTTTAGTGATGGATACTAAGGTAATTTCTAGTTCCCAATTCAAATCCTCAGAGCTTCAGGAAAAAATCGCTTTCTTGAACTCACATCATCAGTAAAAACAGAGCATCCCTTTATTTTGTATATGACAAACTAATTTCAAGTTTGTTTTCACATCTTGCCAGAAGAGAAAGAAGTGCCAACTTGTCCCTTGACCTATTCTCACCTGGGTTCCATTACAGTTTGTAGATTTTCCAGACTGCAGGACATGGTAATTACAGGAAAGAGGTCATATTTGTCAGTAAAATGTTTTTGTCAATAAGGATTCAGCAGATGTGTACACTGCCTAGTGCCCACAGTATGGAGGCAGTATGGAGCTTGGAAGCAATCCTTTACTCAGTGAAGTGAGTGTAGACGATAGCCACTGCCCACAATACAGACTAAAACCTTCATTTGAGTTTCCAAGTGGTTTCTCCTGCACCTTGCATTAGTCTTGTACTGAACAGGATGAATTAATTGTTCATTGTGCTTTAAATTGCACAGATTCTGCTTCCAAAGAAAGGAGGCCTGGACCAGGTTCTGAGAATGATATTGTTTTCCTCCTCCTGAAAGTGAGCTTTGCATCATGTGGGGCAGAGCCTGAAAATCTTTACTGAGGCATAGTTTGTGTCCTGGGGTGTCTTTTTTCTGTGGATCAGAACAGGACTAAGCAACTTTCAGGACTATCTTTTCCTGAAAACCTGTGGAGTGGGAGTTGAGCTAAAGACTTGAGGTTTGTATATATTGATGCAATTGACCAAGGGGATGAGATGGTTCTCCAGCTGACTGTGTGTGCTGTGGCCATAGTGGATCAGTGTGTCCCTTCTCTAGGATCCCATTCTGCAATCAGAGCCTGGCAGCACTCATCCTACCAGTGGATAATGTAAGATAAGTCCATGTGACCCATATCCTGTAATTGGTGTTTTTTGTGCTCAGGATGAGGCTTACAATAATCCTTCAAATGCAGTTCTCCTGGTCAAGTCTGTTCTTTGTGATTCTGGCATTTTTCTTGGTTTGGGGGCCAGAAAGGAGTGTGAGTATCGGAGAGGACCCTCCCGGAGTCAGTGGAATGGCAGATAATTTGTAAGTGTCAGAGTAGAGTGTGAGTCCTTCCTGCACAGCCTGCATGGGCTGCACCATCTGACACTTGGTCCTTGGCTCACACAAGGGACAAAGGACACATAAGAATGTGAGAAGAGCAGGTATAAATGTTTGGTTCCTGATGAAAGAATTGGAGGAAGGAGTGTGATGACACCAGCCTGAGAGACTGGACAGATCAATTTGGTGCTACTGAGCTGTCAGGTCTAGTATCCCACTTGGGCCATCTCACAAGGAATTCACAGGATCACTTCTGCTCTGCCCTGGGGATAGAGATCTTTGGTTTTGAAACCACATGAATTTTTGATTCCAGAACGTCTGTTTGTGTAGCTTGTATTTTTTAGCTTGTATTTTCCTGGTTGCAATATCAGGGAATCAGTTCCTGCGAAAGGTTTAAATTGGGATGTTTGACTGAGATTTTGTGATGGATGTCTGGTCTTGTCTGGCTTCTTCTGGTAAGTATTTTTGAGTCCAATCCTAATGCTGGTCCTGTCCCTGGGTTTGATCTTTTCCTATGGACCAACCAGATCCCAATTGTCTCTGTTTTACTCTGCGGTTTTTAAACCAAATCTGAATGTTATACTCTGGATTATCAATTTTCTTGGCCAGCTGTTCTGTAGTAGCTATACCAGGATAAGGGTTGTGTTCAAACCATTTTTAAAGGATATCATTTTGACTCTGATTGTAAACAGTCCTGCCTTGTCAGGTTTCTTTTTGTAATATGCCACTTGCTGTGCTGTTCAAACCCATCTTGGGAAGAGGTACCTGGATTTCACAGAGACAACAAGTAGGCAGCTGAGCAGCTCTTCAAGACACAATGCTTACCAATCCAAGAATTCTTAATAAACATGATTTTGAAATGTAAGTTATATTGGGGGGTGGGGTGAAAAAAACCTCTATTTAAAGAATGGCTTATAATTTCCTCCAAATGGACAAAAAGTTGAACTTGAAGGTATTTTAGTTTCTGGAAAATGCTGGGTCTGGCATTGGCTTACCTAACATGAAAATGAAATCCAATGTTTTAATACCATTTTTTTTTTAATTTCAAGAAACAACTTTTGAGACACAGTCATAGGGAATATATCAGTGGGTGAAAATATATACGTATAAATATATATTTATATCCTTATATATAAGCTAACATATACATTGTATAAATATAGAGATTATATAGATATATATTCCCCTGATATTTCTGTTCAGTAAGCATTCAATAAATATTTGTTAAATACGTGAACTGTTTTGAGGTCTCTAGCGGAATTTAACTAAAATGATAATTAAACTCAGAAGTTCGATGTAGAATCCCAATGCCACATGGTCTTGGCATACAGGAGAACATGATAGAGTTACCTTTCCTATGAATTATCTATTCTCCAATTTTGATATGCATAGAATCAGAAATGTGCAGAGCCCAGCTCCAACTCCAATCGATCAGAAACTCTGGGCATGGAAACTGTCTTTTTGTTAGTTTTCCAGATTATTTTGATGCACTATTAAATTATAGGAATCACTGTTACCCTTGGGTCAGGTAACTAAATTCAGGGATTGAAAAAGACCTTATGCATCATTTTTTTTTCCATCTGCCTAAATTCTCTCCTGCAAGCTAATACCTCAAATTCCTATTTTATTATATTGAAATATATTTGGTGAGGAGCAGAGGATCTAAGGATAGGCTGTCTTGTGGGCAGTGACAGATAGCTGAGGGAGAGGATGGAAACAGAACAGGGCATATCCTTCATCACTTTTCCAGTACTAGTGCTGCCCCTGGGATCTATCTAGGACTGTAAGGATCTGCAAAAATCATAGAAAAATCTTTACCAACACTGGCAATCACCCATGTCACAGGCTGACATGAGTCCTAGTATGCCCGAGGACTCAGTGGCCTGGAGAAAGATTCTTTGTATTTGGGTTGGGTTCTCGGCCCATGCCTTTCCTTTCTTAATTGTAACTACAAATTTGGGTGGCCTGTAGGGATTGGGGATGAATTTTTAACTAGAGAAATTTTGAGGAAATTCTTGACTATGGACACACCCTTTCTCTAGCTCTGCCTCCTCAATCTTAGTTCTCACTCATGAAAGTGGGTTGGCAACCTCTTACTTTCCCCTCTGTTTAAATGGGTGGTCTGTAAAACTCATGCCTGAATCCTTGGATCGCAATTGAGTGTGTGCAGTAGGAGTGGGGTTGGTGTTTATATTATCCATTGCACAGTAAGAAAGACCAACAAACATTTATCTTTTGAAGGAAGGCAAATTGAAGAAAAAGGCCTGGGGAGTGACGTCATAGCAATGGTGGCAGCAGGGCGCACTTTCTGAGTTCTCCTCCAGATCTTATTACAAACAGGACCTATAACCCATCAAAGAACTCTTTGCTCATCACACAGAACAGCTAAGAGACTCGTGGATTACTTGAAGCTAAGGATTACTTGAAGGTGCGCTAATTGGGCGAGCACGGGAAGGAAGGAAGGGAGCGGAGTGAAAAAGCGCGGCCGGCGGTGGCGGCGGGAAATCCCAGCCCGCAGTGGAGTCTCAGCCGGCGGCGGCGAAAACCGCGGTGGCATCCGCAGTTCCGGGCACCCACGGGATCCCAGGGCGGAACGGAGAGCACAGAGACCAGGAGGTGGGCTGTTTCCCTGCAACCCACAGCTGATTTCACCCGCGGGGAGGGCGACTAGTGGGCCCTGGGGCGGACAAAGAACACAGACTCCATACCTGGGCCCCTCCCCCGCCCCTCTCTTCCAATCCTACCCCGCCCTTTCAGAGACTTAAACTGGCCACTGAACTGAGGAGTAGTCTCAGATTACAGAGGAGCCGTAGAAGTGCTCAGGCTCTGGGAAGCCTGACAGCCAGCCCTGACCCAGGGAAACTGGGAAGTGTGTGATTTTGGCTGGGCTAGGAGAGAAGAGACTCCTCCACCCCCAGCCACCAGCTTTTCTGGCCTGCGGAAGAGGGGGACGCGCGGCTGGGCTGGGAGAGAGAAGACCCCTCCATCCCCAGCCCCCACCCTTTCTGGCCTGCCTAGGGCGGGGCAAGTGCAACTGCAGAGACACACCCAGAGATCAGCAGTAAGGCAGACACAGCTCTGGGCTTTCAGCAGATCAGAAATCTCCTGCCCGCACCCCCCCCCCCCCCCCCCCGATACACACACACACTGAAGAAGTGCCCCAAGATTCAGGAGTACTGGACACGGGGCTGGTGGTGCTACTCTCAGTGTGCATATGTGCAGGCAAGGGCAGAAACTGCACTGACTTTGTAAAAACTATCATCCAGACCCCTCAGGCCCACGCATTTAAGTCTGCAGTCCCAAAGTCACTCTGGGCACCAGGTGACCGGCTCTGCCTGCGCAATAAGCAGGGGGCTCTTTGGTACAGCAGAGGACAACCTGGACATTGCTTGGTGGGCTTAGGCCGAGACTGTCGCTGCTTTTTGTTTTGCTTTGTTTTGTTTTGTTTTGCTTTGTCTTTATATCTTTGATATCTTTGCCTGTGTTGAGTGGGGGTTATCGGGTGTTTTTGCATGTGAATGTATTTGATTTTTTTCTTTGTTGTTGTTATTGCTGTTGTGCTTGGTGATTTGCTTTGTTCTGAAACTGCCCTGCTGGGGCCCAGCTTGAGAGGCACAGGATTCAGCATATCCAGGGGCCAACTCCAGACCAAACCGGAGTGCTGCCGGGTTTGACCTGCAGGTCACACACCCAGAGGGGGTTCTCTGCAGGCACTGGAGCCCATAGAGGCCAAACCACATTTGTGTGGTCAACCCTCACGCAGCACAGCGCCCTGAGGGGGGCAGAGCCAAGTCTCACAACAGGTCAGCCCAGGAGTTAACCCCACCTACTCACAAGCAAAAAGAATTTAAGATCTTCTTGAACGGGACAGTGTTCACAACACAAGAGTCACCTTTGGAGCACACGCAGAGGAGAAGAAAGACGTGGTGCGAGTCAAATATAAAGGACACATACTACATAAGATAACCTAGCAAGAACTAAGAACTCTAGGGGATCTACCTAATATATCAAAATAAACACAGAGAGTCAGCCAGAATGGGGAAACAAAGATACACAGAATGGGGAAACAAAGATGTCCCAAATAAAAGAACAGAAGAAGCCTCCACAACTGGAACCAAATGAAGCAGACGTAACCAACCTTTCAGAGACAGAGTTCAGAACACTGGTGATAAGAATGTTTAAGGAGCTTAGAGAAGACATAAAGAAGGATGTAGAAATCATAACGAATAACCTGTTAGAACTAAAGAACACAATTACCGAAATTAAGAACTCACTTGAAGGAATTACCAGCAGGTTAGACGAAGCAGAGGATCGAATCAGCGACTTAGAAGACAAGGTAACAGAGATCACCCAAACGGAACAACAGAAAGAAAAAAGAATAAAAAACAATGAGGATGGCTTAAGAGACCTCTGGGATAATATCAAGCCCAACAACATGCGCATCATAGGAATACCAGAAGGTGAAGAGAGTAACCAAGAGATTGAGAACATATTTGAAGTAATAATGTCTGAAAACTTCCCCAATCTGATGAAGCAAACCAACATACAAGCCCAGGAAGTGCAGAGAGTTCCAACCAGGATAAACCCAAACAGGTCCACACCAAGACACATTATGGTTAAACTGGCAAAGCTTAAAGACAAAGAGAGAATCCTAAAAGCAGCAAGAGAAAGACAGAGGGTTACATACAAGGGAACTCCCATAAGACTATCAAATGATTTTTCTACAGAAACATGGAAGGCCAGGAGGGAGTGGCAGGAGATACTCAAAGTGATGGAAAACAAAGGCCTACAACCTAGATTGCTTTCTCCAGCAAGGCTATCATTTAAAGTAGATGGAGAGATAAAGAGCTTTCCAGAAAATAATAAGCTAAAGGAATTTATTACCACCAAGCCAGCATTGCAAGAAATACTAAAAGGACTTCTGTAAATAGAAGAAAGATCAAAACAACCTAACTACAAATTTAAAAATGGCAATAACTATGTACCTATCAATAATCACTTTAAATTTAAATGGATTAAATGCTCCAATCAAGAGACATAGGGTGGCTGACTGGATAAGAAAGCAAGACCCTTGTATATGCTGTATACAAGAGACTCACCTCAGAACAAAAGACACACACAGCCTGAAAGTGAAGGGTTGGAGTAAGATATTTCATGCAAATGGAAACGAGAAAAAAGCTGGAGTTGCAATACTTATACCTGACAAAATAGACTTTAAAATGAGGAACACACTAAATGATAAAGATGGGCACTATATAATAATAAAGGGATCGATCTGACAAGAGGACATAACCCTAGTAAACATCTATGTACCCAACATAGGAGCACCTAAATATATAAAACAGGTACTGACTGATATAAAGACAGGGATCAACAGTAACTCTATCATAGTAGGGGACTTCAACACACCTCTGATAACAAGGGACAGGTCTTCCAGACAGAAAATCAATATGGAAACAACAGCCTTAAATGATACATTGGACCACTTTGATTTAATCGATATTTTCAGAACATTTCACCCCAATGCTGCAAAATACACGTTTTTCTCAAGCGCACATGGAACATTTTCCAAGATAGACCATATGTTAGGCCACAAAACAAGTCTTGATAAATTTAAGAAAATTGGACTCATCCCAATTGTCTTCTCTGATCACAATGCTATGAAATTAGAAATGAACTACAGGAAAAAAACTGGAAGACACACTAATTCATGGAGGCTGAATAACTTATTACTAAATAATGAATGGGTCAAGCAAGAGATCAAGGAAGTAATCAAAAGATATCTCGAGAAAAATGAAAATGAAAACACGACGACCCAAAATCTATGGGATGCCGCAAAAGCAATCCTAAGAGGGAAATTCATAGCTTTGCAGGCCTACCTAAAGAAACAAGAAACATCACTAATCAATAGTTTATCTTCACACTTAAGGGATTTGAAAAAGAACAGCAAAATAAGCCCAAAGGGAGCACAAGGAAGGAGATAATAAAGATCAGAGCAGAAATAAATGAAGTAGAAACCAGAAAAACAATACAAAAGATCAATGAATCCAATAGTTGGTTCTTAGAGAAGGTAAACAAAATCGACAAACCTTTAGCCAGACTTATTAAAAAAAAGAGAGAGAGGACCCAAATTAATAAAATCAGAAATGAAAGAGGAGAAGTGACAACGGACACTGCAGAAATACAAAAAGTTTTAAGAAGTTACTATGAGCAACTATATGCCAACAAATTTGACAATATGGAAGAGATGGACAATTTTCTAGAGGCGTACAACATTCCAAGGCTAACTCAAGAAGAAACAGAAAACCTGAATAGACTGATCACCACCAGGGAAATTGAATCAGTAATCAACAATCTCCCAACAAACAAAAGCCCAGGACCAGATGGCTTTACAGGTGAATTTTACAAAACGTTCAAAAAAAGTATTATTACCTATTCTCCTCAAGTTCTTCCAAAAAATCCAGAAGGAGAAATACTAAAAGAAATACTAAAAGAAATACTAAAAGGAAGACTCCCAAACACTTTTTACGAAGCCACTATCACCCTGATCACAAAATCAGACAAATACACCCCAAAAAAAGAAAACTACAGGCCGATATCTCTAATGAACATAGATGCAGAAATCCTCAACAAAATATTCGCGAACAGAATTCAGCAATACATTAAAATATCATACACCATGATCAAGTGGGATTCATCCCTGGTATGCAAGGGTGGTTCAACATCCGCAAATCAATTAATGTGATACACCACATTAACAAAATGAAAAATAAAAATCACATGATCATATCAATAGATGCAGAAAAAGCATTTGATAAAATCCAACAGCCATTTATGATAAAAACCCTTAAGAAAGTGGGAATAGAGGGATCTTATCTCAACATAATAAAGGCCATATATGACAAACCCACAGCTAACGTCATACTCAATGGGGAAAAGCTAAAACCATTCCCCCTAAGATCAGGAACAAGGCAAGGTTGCCCACTATCTCCGCTTCTATTCAACATAGTGCTGGAAGTTCTAGCCACAGCAATCAGACAAGAAAAAGAAATAAAAGGCATGCAAATTTGTAAGAAGGAAGTAAAATTATCATTGTATGCAGATGATGTGATACTATTTATAGAGAACCCTAAACACTCCACCAAGAAGCTGTTAGAGCTGATAGATGAATTTAGTAAAGTAGCAGGATACAAAATTAATATTCAGAAATCAGTTGCATTTGTATATACCAATAATAAAACATCAGAAGGAGAAATTAAAAAAAAAAACAATCCCATTTACAATCGCTCCAAAGACTATAAAATACCTGGGAATAAATTTAACCAAAGAAGTAAAAGATCTGTACTCAGAAAATTATAAGACACTGAAGAAAGGAATGAAGGAAGATATAAGTAAATGGAAACACATATCATGTTCATGGATAGGAAGAATTAATATAGTTAAAATGTCCATACTGCCTAAGGCAATATACATATTCAACGCAATTCCTATCAAACTACCAACGTCGTTTTTCACAGAAATAGAACATATAATCCTAAAATTTATATGGGACCATAAAAGATCCCGAATAGCAAAGGCAATCTTTAGAAATAAGAACAAAGTGGGAGGTATAACAATACCTGACTTAAAATTATACTACAAGGCTACAGTAATCAAAACAGCATGGTACTGGCATAAAAACAGACACATAGATCAATGGAACAGAATAGAGAGTCCAGAAATAAATACACGCCTATATGGCCAGTTAATCTACGACAATGGAAGCAAGAATGTACGATGGAGTAAAGATAGTTTATTCAATAAATGGTGCTGGGAAACCTGGACAGACACATGCAAAAAAATGAAGCTGGACCACCTCCTTACACCATATACAAAAATAAATTCAAAATGGCTTAAAGACTTAAATGTAAGATCTGAAACCATAAAATACCTAGAAGTAAATATAGGAAGAATCTTCACAGACATTACCCGGAGTAATATTTTTACTGATATATCCCCTTGCGCGAGGGAAGTAAGAGAAAAAATAAACATGTGGGATTATATCAAACTAAAAAGTTTTTTTCACAGCAAAGGAAACCATCAATAAAACAAAACGGTATCCTACTGAATGGGAAAAGATATTTGCCAATGATATATCTGATAAGGGATTAATATCACAAATCTATGAAAAACTCACTCAACTCAACTCCAAAAAAACAAACGACCCAATTAAAAAATGGGCAGAGGACTTGAAGAGACATTTTTCTAAAAAGGACATACAGATGGCAAACAGACATATGAAGAAATGCTCAACCTCACTAACCATCAGAGAAATGCAAATAGAAACCACAATGAGATACCACCTCACCCCAGTCAAAATGGCTATCATCAATAAATCAACAAATAACAAGTGCTGGCGCGGATGTGGAGAAAAGGGAACGCTTGTGCACTGTTGGTGGGATTGCAGATTGGTGCAGCCACTATGGAAAACAGTATGGAGGTATCTCAAAAATCTGAAAATGGAACTACCCTATGATCCAGTAATTCCACTCCTTGGTATCTATCCGGAGAAATCCAAAACTCCAATTCAAAAATCTTTATGCACTCCTATGTTTGTTGCAGCACTATACACAATAGCTAAGACATGGAAACAACCAAAATGCCCATCGGTAGATGACTGGATTAAGAAACTGTGGTACATTTATACAATGGAGTATTACGCAGCCATAAAGAAGAAAGAAATCTTACCATTTGCAATAACATGGATGGACCTAGAGAACATTATGTTAAGTGAAATAAGTCAGACAAAGAAAGATTAAGTACCATATGATCTCACTTATATGCGGAATCTAAAGAAAAGAATAAGTGAATGAACTAATCAGAAACAGTTTTTGAGACAAAGAGGAAAAACTGAGTGTTCCTAGATGGGAGGGGGTGTGGGGGTGGGAGGGAGGATGAGGGGATTGGAGGGCGGTCGGTGACCACAGGATGGCCACGGGGTTTGAAAATTAATCTGGGGAATATAATTTAGTGGTTACCAGAGGGTAAGGGGGTTGGGGGGTGGGAGATGAGGGTAAGGGGGATCAAATATATGGTGATGGAAGGAGAACTGACTCTGGGTGGTGAACACACAATGTAATTCATAGATGATGTGATACAGAATTTCACACCTGAAATCTATGTAATTTTACTAACAATTGTCACCGCAATAAATTTAAATAATAATAATAAAAAAAAAAGGAACAAAAAAAAAAAGAAAAAGTCCTCAGGTGTGTTTGATAGAAAATCAATTTGCTATTAGTGGTTGATGGTAATTTGGAATTTTCATTAGCTCTATTTAACAACCTAGGATGATGATGAAACACTCACTTACCCTATGTCATTCAGGGTCTCATCTCCTGCTCCCCGCACAAGAACACGTGATATGGTGAGGCCAAAATGAACACCAACAGAGCCATAAATAAGGGAGTCATACCACTATATTCTTGATGGCAGCTGGTCAAGACACAAAAGCAAACGTCTGCCAGTACCCCAACAAGTTTTCTTCCTGCACCCCAGTCTTGCTGGCGGCCAGGCGAGACATGGGAAGTAGGATCCACATGATCCGCAATCCACCATCCGCTTCTCTTCCAACCAACCAACCCACCAACCTCCTTGCCAGCTTAACCATAACAGCTATATTAGTGGCTAATGGCCAACTGGTTATAGCTGATGGCCAACTAGTCACAGCTGATGGTCATCTACTACTCAAGCCAGCACTCCTCCATGTGAAGCTGAGAGCCTGGAAACTGCTCTCTGGGACTCCGTCCCCACACCTTATTTCTTCTTGGCTCTTGTTTCCATCAGTGACAAAGGAGATGGGAATTTATCTACATTATGCCCATGATTAGTGCATATTGCTCCATGCTCTCCTGTGTGTCACTCCGTAAATGTCTTTCTTGCACAGAAACAACACAAAAAGAACTCCATGAAAAGCCCACTGAAAGAATTAGAATCCCACCTGTGGGGACAGAGCCAGGAGTGCAGTTTCCAGGCTCTCGGCCTCATGTGGAAAGGTGCTGGCTCAGGTAGTAAATGGCCATCAACTGTGATCAGATGGCCATCAGCTGTGGCTAGTTGGCCATCAGCTGTAACCAGTGAGCCATTGGCCAGTAATATAACTGCCTTGGCTACAGTAGCAGATGATGGTGGCTGGCAACTGAGGACTGTAGTTAGCATGGTGGATTACAGTTAGCAAGTGAGGTTGGTTGGCAGAGAAGTGGATGGCAGGTTGCGGATCGTGTGGCTCCTGCTTCCTGTGTCTCCAACCCTGCCACCAGAGAGATTATAGGGTATGACTCACCTATCAATGGCTCTGTTAATGTTCCTTTTTGCCCTCGCCATATCCTGCATTCTTTTTACAGGGATCGGGAGCAGAGACCCTGCATGACACCACCTCTTCCTCTTAGGCTTGGCTCTAGCCATGATGAGAAGGAGCAAATCAGCAGAGCTCCTGGGGGTCTATAATTCAGAGCAGGTGTGGTATTTTGGCACCAACATATTCTGGGAGACCAAGTCACCCTATGACAGCAAAGAGAAGGAAAGAAGAGTTATTTGGTGAGTTTAATGAGACAGTTTAAATAAATGAATTCACAGCAGGTTTGGAGAGAAAGAACATTAAAAGCAGACCAGGTGAACAAGTTTGAAACGGCTCAATAACCAACACAACTGGGTGAGAGAAAAGGTGGTGATCATTGCTCAAACAAGTTCTTCCTTCCCTCCAAGAAATGAGGTGTGGTGTATGGAATCCATTGTAGCTAATCATAAACAGGTGCATCTTAAACCCTTGATGCCAACCTGCTCAAACATGTTGGGACCCTTCAGCTTTCACAGCAGCTAATTACCTGTGTGTTAGGATTGGTGGGGGAGCTTCAGCTGGTATTCCAGGCAAGTGGAGTTATTACAAAAAGACAGATTCTATTTGCACTCATGTTTAGACCTGTGAGTGTTCAGGGACCGGCCTTTGATGGAGTTGTGCACTTCTTCATTTCCTCCTCACCTACCAAGGCTATGCTTGAAACCAAGAGATATTTAATCAGGTTATAAAAGTATGACACTTAGCTGAGAGAACTATGGGAAATATTTTATTCTTTTAGCAATTGTTAGGTGTTAGAATTCTCACGCAAACCAATCACGGTATATCATTTTGACCAATGGTCCTCAGATTATCTACATGGATGATTTTTGTATGATGACTGTGGGGACAGAGCCCCAAAAAGCAGTTTCCAGGCTCTCGGCCTCACATAGAAGGGTGCTGGCTCAGGTAGTAAATGGCCATCGACTGTGATCAAATGGCCAGCAGCTGTGGCTAGTTGGCCGTCAGCTGTAACCAGTGAGCCATTAGCCATGAATATAACTGCCGTGGCTAGGCTAGGAGAAGAGGCTAGCAAAGAGAAAAAAGAAAAAAGGGGGAGCTAGCAAGAAGATGGTGGCTGAGCCTGCAAGCGGCGCAGTAAGGGTTGAGAATTGTGTTGCTCTTGGTTCCTGTGTCTCCAACCCAGCCGCCAGTGAGAGTATAGTGGTGTGACTCCCCTACCTATGGCTCTGTGGGTGTTCCTTTTTGGCCTCACCATGTCCTGCGTTCTTATGTGGGGAGCGGGACCAGAGACCCCGCCAGACGCCCCGCACGACACTTGGCGAAGTCGGCAGGATCCCCTGCACTACAATGACTTACTTGGATTAATGTATTGCCTCTTGTTATATTTCTTACCCCATGTTTTAACCTACTGTATTTTCTGCCAATTTATTCCTCTTTTGTAGGGCCACTTAAGTTGCTAGGAATAAATTCCTACAATTTATACTAAATTCTCAGAAATAGTTGGTAAATTTCCTAACCCTGTGAATTTATCACTAAACTGGGGTAAGAGACATTTGTTTAGATTGATCCAGAGGTGAAAACTATGAAACCAATGAAAAAGAGCTCCAGGGTCCTTCAGTTGCAAGTGAGCCCTTTAAGGGTCCTGAACCTAATTTTGTATGCATAACATTGTATTTTTACTTTCAAAATTAGAATCTCTAGAATGATCTAGAAATCTATATCTACTCCTGGCTTGACTATTAGTGTACTAATTATCTTAAGAAATTTAAATTTTTAGTATGAGATTTTCACTGACAGTCGAACAAATAAAGGCTTAAACAAATAGATGCTTAAAAATAAATTAGTGATTGTTAATTAACAGTACTGATAATAAATAAATACTAATAGTGAATAAAAATTAGTTTATATTGATAATTAATAAATAACATGCCAAGCACTGTTTTTAAAAAATATTCTTTCCATAAACATATTGTTTTAGAATAGATTTAAATTGAAAGAAAAGTTGCATTGTAGAGATGATTCCTGTATACCCTGCATTTAGTTTCCCTTATTGTTCCCTTATTGCCACATTCAATAAACCAATATTGTTACATTATTCATTAAAGTCCATACTTTATTGGTATGTCCCAAGTTTTTATCTAGTGCACTTCCAGTCAGAATACCACATCACATTTAATCATCATATCTCTTTATACTCCTTTAGTCTGTGATAGTTTTTCAGACTTCCCTTGGTTTTAATCACATCAACAGTTTTGAGGAGTACTGGTCAGGTATTTTTATAGAACATCCCTCTTTTTGCAGTTGCCTGACATTTTTCTCATGATTATACTGGTGTTGTGAATTTTTGGGAGAAAGATCACAGAAGTAAATTGCTATTCTCATCACATCACATCAAGGGTACACACTATCAAAATGACGTCACTTTTGATGTTGCCCTGATTACGTGGCTGATGTGGTGTTTGTCAGGTTTCTGTACTATAAAGTTACCCCTCTCACTACCACCACCCCTTTTCAATACTATACTCTTTAGAAGGAAGTCACTATGAGGTGTGATGAAATAATATGGTGAGTTTTTAAATTAAAAAAAATACTATAGTGAAAGACACAGTGCTATTAATCCCCCTCAAAACACCCCGCTCTCACTCTGAACATACTTATCCCATCATTTTTGACACTTTCTGAAGCAGTTCTGGAAGTCCTCTTTTGTGAGTGTCTTTAGTTGTGCTGCCATGGCTGCCTCCATGTTCTGAATCAATTCAAAATGTTTTCCTTTCGTGGTCATTTTGACTTTGGGGAAGAACCAGAAGTTGCACGGTGACGGATATGGTGAAAAAGGTGAATGAGGACACACCGTAATGTTTTTATTTGACAGAAATTGCTGTATACCAGAAGCTATGTGTGACATGGAGCATTGTCATGATGGAGGATGATTTATGGCACACTTTACAGCACACATTCTCTCAACCAAAGCTCACACCTAACTGCACCAAACAAGCTAAAACTTGTCACACACTGTTACTAAGGTCCAATGCACTGTTTCCCAAAATGAACATCCCTGTCTTTCCATTGGATGGCACTCAGCAGCAACATTCATGGTATGTTTTGAAAGGCTCCATGTCACACATCACATCTGGTACAGGAATTTCTGTCAAATAAAAACATTATGGTATGTCCTCATCCACCTTATTCATTGGATCTGGCACTGTGCGACTTTTGGCTCTTCCCCAAAGTCAAAATGACCATGAAAAGTAAATGTTTTGTATGGATTCGGGACATCCAGGCAGCCACAACAGCACAGGTAAAGACACTCATGAAAGAGGATTTCCAGAACTGCTTCAGAAAGTGTCAAGAGCATGGGATAAGTGTGTTCAAAGTTAGGGGGAATTTTTTAAGAGGGATTAATGGCAATGTGCCTTTTACTGTAATTTTTTTATTTTTTATTTAAACATTCACCATATGTTTTGATCATACCTTGTCTTATGTGAAGCCCACATTTAAATGGTAAGGGTGAGGGGGAGATATATCCCACATCATTGAGGGTACAAGCTTACATAAATATTTCACATTCTTCTGTATTAGAGATATATTGCCCATTTACATATTCAATCATTTATTTATATCATTATGGAATCCTGGATATTTGCTTTATATTTTGAGCTATTCTGTTGTTCAAATTGTTTTGAAATTGACCTTTGGGAACTCTTTAGGTTGGGTCCTATATCCCTTTTTTCATATATGCCATTATAGTTTTCTGTTTTGTGGTGGTGGTGTGGTGGTTATTTAGAACATCCTTACTTTTTGGTACTACAAGATGCTCCTGGCTCATTTTGCATGTTTCCTGTTCTAGGCCTAGAATCAGCCATTTCTAATGAGTTCTGGTTCCTTTTATTGGAGAATGGTATTAAAAACAAGATTTGGGTTCTGGGTATGCATGGTGCTCATTGCTTGTAAATTCTTTCAGTGGACAGATTAAGGAAATACGTGTGTATAATAATACATGTTCACACACATATCCATAAATATTTTTATATAAAACCATCTTCATCTTATTAAACTAAACATGAGCCCATGTTTATGTCTCAAACTTTCATATATCACCATATAGAACATTCTGTCTTTCTCTATAACCTCCCACTCCAGCAGTGAGAAACCTGACTTCCATTCTTTGTCAACCATTTACTTAATTGTTTAATTCCAGTACACATGTATAGTGATTTTGGAATTGTTAACCCATACTCCTTTATCAAGTAGAGTACAGTTCCACAGGCAGTTTCTTTTACCTTTGTCTTATTGTCTCCACTCATTTCTAAAATTAGATGAGCACCACTGTTTTCTCTACTCACTTAACTAGACTTGTTTTATACATTTGTAAAATAGATTCTTTTGTCATATTCTATATTTCATCCTGGGATTCCCTGACCTCCTAAATAGATTTTTTTTTCATATTTGCGTACATGGATGTTTACTCTTTGTGCTGTAAAACTTTATGAAGTTTGATAAATGGATAGAGTCATAGATGCCTTAACACAATATCATATCGATTACTTTCTCTAGCTTATAATATTTCTCTATGTCACCATTCTTCCCCCTTCTCATACTGCTAGCAACCACTGATCTGTTTTCCAAGTCCATAAGATTGCCTTTTCCAGAATGTCATATAAATGAAATTGTAAAGTATATAGAAATTTCAAGCTGGCTTTTTTCACTTAGCAGTATGCACTTAAGTTTCATCTATTGTGTTGTATGGATTGATATTTCATTTATTTTTATCGCTGAATAATATTCCATTAGATGTTTGTACAACAGTTTGTTTACCAATTCACCAGTTGAAGAACATCTTGGTTGTTCTATTTTTGGTGATTAAGGATAAAGCTTCTATAAACATTTATGTGCAGGTTCTTTTATGGGCATAAACTTTCATTTCAGTAGGAGCACAGTTGTTGGACTGCATGCTGAGACTATGTATAGTTTTATAAGAAACTGCCAAACTATCTTCCAAAGTAGTTTTTATTTTTCCTTAATTAAAATTTATTGGGGTGACAACTGTTAGTAAAGTTACATAGATTTCAGGTGTACAATTCTGTATTATATCATCTATAAATCACACTGTGTGTTCACCACCCAGAGTCAGTTCTCCTTCCATCACCATATATTTGATCTCCCTTACCCTCATCTACCACTCCCCACTCCCCTTACCCTCTGGTAACCACTAAACTATTGTCTGTGTCTATGAGATTTTGTTTCTCATTTGTTTGTCTTGCTCTTTTGTTGTTTTTGGTTTATATAACACATATTAGTGAAATCATATGGTTCTCTGCTTTTTCTGTCTGACTTATTTCGCTCAGCATTATAGTCTCAAGATCCATCCATGTTGTCACAAATGGTCCTATTTCATCTTTTCTTACTGCTAAATAGTATTCCATTGTGTATATTTACCACACCTTCTTTATCCATTCATCTATTGAATGACATTTTGGCTGTTTCCATGTCTTGGCCACCGTAAATAAAGCTGCAATGAACATTAGAGTACACGTGTCTTTATGGATAAATGTCTTCAGATTTTATGGGTAGATACCAAGGAGAGGGATTACTGGGTCATATGGTAATTCTATTCGTAATTTTTTGAGAAACCTCCACACGGCCTTCCAAAGTGGCTACAACAGTCTGCATCCCCACCAACAGTGTATGAGGGTTTGTTTTTCTCCACAGCCTCTACAACACTTGTTATTATTTGTCTTGCTGATGATAGCCATTCCGACTGGGGTGAGGTGATCCCTCATTGTGGTTTTTATTTGCATTTCTCTGACGATTAGCGATGTGGAGAATTTTTTCATATATCTATTTGCTATATGTATGTCCTCTTCGGAGAAATATCTCTTCAGATCCTCTGCCCATTTTTCAAATGGGTTGTTTGTTTTTCTTGTTGTTGAGTTGCATGAGTTCCTTGTATATTTTGGATATTAGCCCCTTATCAGAGGCACTGTTTGCAAAAATCTTCTCCGATTCAGTTGGTTGCCTCTTTATTTTGTCGATGGTTTCTTTTGCTGTGCAGAAGCTTTTTACTTTGATATAGTCCCATTCATTTATTTTCCCTTGCCTTTGGAGTCAAATTCATAAAATGCTCTTTGAACCCAAGCTCCATAAGTTCAGTACCTATGTTTTCTTCTATGCAGTTTATTGTGTCAGGTCTTAAGTCTTTGATCCATTTTGAATTAATTTTGGTACATGGTGACAGATAGCAGACCAGTTTCATTCTTTTGCACGTGGCTTTCAAATTCTCCCAGCGCTATTTATTGAAGAGGCTGTCTTTTTTCCAATGTATGTTTTTTGCTTCTTTGTCAAAAATTATCTGTCCACATTTATGTGGTTTTATTTCTGAGTTCTCAATTCTATTCCTTGGTCTACGTGTCTGTTTTTCTGCCAATATCAAGCTGTTTTAATTATTGTTGCCCTGTAGTACAAGCTAAAGTCAGGGAGTGTGATACCTCCAGCATTGTTCTTTTTTCTTAAGATTGCTTTGGCTATTCGGGGTCTTTTGTGGTTCCAAAGAAATCTGATGATTTTTTGTTTTGTTTCTTTAAAAACTGCCATTGGGATTTTGATGAGGATTGTATTAAATCTGTATATTGCTTTGGGTAATATGGCCATTTTAACTATGTTGATTCTTCCAAACCATGAGTATGGAATGTCTTTCCATTTCTTTGTGTCTTCTTCAAGTTTTTTAAAAAATGTCTTATAGTTTTCAGCATATAAGTCTTTCACCTACGTGGTGAAGTTTATTCGTAGGTATTTTATTCTTTTTGCTGCAATTGCAAAAAAGAATTTTTATTTTTTTTTATTTTTTCTGAGATTTCATTGTTAGTATATAGTAATGCAATGGACTTCTGTATGTTGATTTTGTAGCCGGCAACTTTACTGTGTTCGCTGATTGTTTCTAATAGCTTTTTGGTGGAGTCTTTAGGGTTTTCTATTCATAGCATCATGTCATCTGCAAGAGTTACAGTTTAGTTTCTTCATTCCCAATTTGGATGCCTTTTATTTCTTTCTCTTGCCTGACTGCTCTGACGAGGACTTCCAACACTTGAAAAGCAGAAGTGATAGGGGACAGCCCTGTCGTATTCCTGAATGTAGAGCAAGGGCTTCAGGTTTTCACCTTTAATTATGAGATTAGCTGAAGATTTGTCATATACTGCCTTTATTATGTTAAGTTATTTTCCTTCTATACCAATTTTATTAAGTGTTTTAATCATAAATGGATGTTGTGTCTTGTAGCATGCTTTTTCTGCATCAATTGATATCATCATATGTTTTTTGTCCTTTATTTTGTTTATGTGATGTATCACATTGATGGGTTTGCACATGTTGAAGCATTTTTTTGCCCTGGGGATGAACCCCACTTGGTGATGATGAATAATCTTTTTAATGCTAGAATTTTGTTCAAGATTTTTGCATCTGTATTCAAAAGCGATATTGGTCTATAGTTCTCTTTATTTGTGTTGTCCTTACCAGGTTTTGTTATTAGGGTAATGTTGGCCTCATAAAATTAGTTATGGAGTACTGTCTTATCTTCAATTTTTTGGAAGAGTTTGACCAGGATTGGTATTAGATCCTCTTTGAAGGTTTTGTAGAATTCACTAGTGAAGCCATCTGGTGCCAGACTTTTGCTTTTGAGAATGTTATGGATGACTGATTCAGTTTCGTTACTGGTGATCGGTCTATTTAGATTTTCCAGTTCTTCATTGTTCAACCTAGGAAGACTGTATGTTCTAAGAACTTGTCCATTTCTTCTAGGTTATTGATCTGTTGGCATATAGTCCTTCATAGTATTCTTGGATGATCCTTTGTATTTCTATGGCATCCATTATGAATTCCCCTCTTTCATTTCTGATTTTGTTTATTAGTGTATTATCTCTTTTTATCTAAGTGAGTCTAGCCAAGGGTTTGTCAATTTTGTTAATCTTTTCAAAGAACCAGCTCTTTGTCACATTAATTTTTTATATTGTCTTTTTGTTCTCTATTTCATTTAATTCTGCTCTGATTTTGTTATTTCCTTTCTTCTGCTGACCTTAGGTTTCTTTTGTTCTTCTTTTTCTAGTTCTTTAAGGTGTAACATGAGGTTGTTTCTTTGGGATTTTTCTTGTTTCTTAAGATAGGCCTGTAATGATATAAATTTCCCTCTTAAAACTGCTTTTGCTGCATCCCCAAAATTTTGGTAGGATGTATTTTCATTGTCATTTGTTTCTATGTATCTTTTGATCTCTCCTCTAATTTCTTCTTTGACCCAGTCGTTCTTTAAAAGTATGTTGTTTATACTCCATGTATTTGTTTTTTCCTGCTTTCTTTTTGCAGTTGATATCCAATTTCAAAGCCTTGTGATCAGAGAATATGGTTGGTATGATTTCAATCTTCTTAAATGTGCTGAGGCTGATTGTATGTCCCAATATATGTTCTATCTTTAAGAATGTTCCATGTACAATAGAAAAAAATGTATAGTCTGATGTTTTAGGATGAACTGCTCTATAAATATCAATTATGTCCATTTCGTCTAATATGTCATTGGGACTACTATTTCGTTATTTATTTTCTGTTTGGATGATCTATCCATAGCTGTCAATGATGTATTTAGGTCCTCTAGTATAATTGTGTTTTGGTCAATTTCTCCTTTTAGTTCTGTTAGTAGTTCCTTGGTTTATTTTGGTGCTCTCTGATTGAGGGCATAAATATTGATGACTATTATGACTTCTTGTTTTATAGTCCCCTTTACCATTATGAAATGTCCATCTTTGTCTCTTCTTACCTTTTTCACCCTGAAGTTTGTTTCATCTGATATCAGTATAGCGACTCCTGATTTTCTCTGGATACCATTTGCTTGGATTGTCAATTTCCACCCTTTCACTTTGAGTCTATGCTTGTCCCTGTAGCTGAAATATCTCTTGGAGACAGCATATGGTTGGGTTTAGTTTTTTTGTTCTAATCTGTTACTCTGTGCCTTTTTATTGGTGAGTTCGGTCCATTTATATTTAAGGTGATTATTGATATGTGAGGATCTCCTATCATTCTATCTTTAATTTTCTGGTACAACTGTGTCTCCGTTGTTTC
Source organism: Rhinolophus ferrumequinum (assembly GCF_004115265.2). Taxonomy (NCBI): domain Eukaryota; kingdom Metazoa; phylum Chordata; class Mammalia; order Chiroptera; family Rhinolophidae; genus Rhinolophus; species Rhinolophus ferrumequinum. Next base: position 29,338,696 of record NC_046297.1, on the reverse strand, counting down.
TTTTCCTTTTTGTTGTTTTCTGTTATTTCTGTGTGGTGGTATTCTATGATGTTTCCCTCTGTTTCTTCTTTTATTACAGTAGATATTTCAGTTCTGGATTTTTTTTTTTTTTTTTTGTTTAGCCTTAAGTTTACGTAAAAGAAAGTTTGCTTTTTAGAGTGTTCTATTTTCTTCAGCATGCCTCCTTTCTCTATTCCCATATTCTGGTTCAGGCCTTACTCTCCCCCTTTTAATGTTTTGATTGCCACGAATTGTCCCTGTTGATGGTGGTCGAATAGCCTCCTTTAGTATTTCTTGTAGTGCAGGTCGTGTATTAGAAAATTCCCTCAGGTTCTGTATGTCTGGAAAGGTCTTTATTTCTCCTTCATATCTAAAGGATATCTTTGCTGGGTATATTATTCTTGGCTCATAATTTCTCTCTTTCAATAGTTTGAATATTTGGTTCCACTCCCCCTTGGCTTGTAGAGTTTCTGCTGAGAAATCTGATGATAATCTAATGGGCTTTCCTTTGTAGGTTACCATCTTCTTTTCCCTGGCTGCCTTGAAGATTCCTTCTTTGTTGCTGATTTTTGACAGCTTCAATACAATGTGCCTTCGAGAAGGCCTGTTGGGGTTGAGGTAATTAGGTGTTCTATTTGCTTCTTGGATTCGAGGTTCCAGTCTTTCCACAAGTTTGGGAAGTTCTCATTGACTATTTATTTGAATATACTCTCTGTTCCCTTCTCTCTTTCTTCTCCTTCTGGTATGTCCGTTATTCATATATTGGTCTTTCTGATGGAGTCAGAAAGTTCTTGTAGAGTTCTTTCATTTCTTTAAGTCTGAAGTGTCTTTCTTCTTTCATCCGTGTCTTTCCAGGTTTCTATCTTTGATGTCACTGATTCTTTCCTCCATATGATCAACTTTACTATCTAAACTGGCTATTTAAATCTTAATTTCTTCTATTGAGTTCTTAATCTCCAGAAATTCTATTTAGTGCTGTTTTAAAATTTCAATCTCTTTGGTAAAATGTTCATTTTGTTCTTTGATTGTGTTTCTGAGTTCATTAAACTGCCTTTCTGTGTTTTCTTGCATCTCGTTGAGTTTTTTCAGAACTGCTATCTTGAATTCTTTGTCATTTAAGTCACACATTTCCATATCTTTAAGATCATTTTCTGGACATTTTTCATTTTCTTTCCGAGTTAACTTGTTACCTTGGCCCTTCATGGCAACTAATGAATTATTATTTCTCTTCCTAGGCATCTACAATATGGGTTCTGCAACAGGTTGATAGGAAGAGGTTTTTCTTTGGCTTTCCAGTAGGTGTTGGTAGAATGATTTATTTTCTCTCTCACTGCCACCTTTTTTCCTTTCTCTCACTGTAGTGTTACGTTTTCTGTGCATTATTCCAGCTTCTCACACAATTGGGGTATTCCCTGGAAGGCGGGCTTCTCCTCTGTTAACAGTTCACCTGGGTCTTAGGGTATTGCATCCCTGTGGGGATGCGGAGAGCTTTGAAGTTCTGATGCTCTTCCTGCACAAGACCAGAGCCCGTGTGTTTCAGCACTCTGTTTACTTCTGCAGGGAACCACCCAGATAGGTGGGAACAGGGGCCTTGTGAGTTGTGAGAATTGGCCCAGAGCAATTGAGGTCACCACCACTACAGCCAGTCTTCCTTCCACAGCTCCCTCCCCTTTGCTGGAACTAGTTGGGCTGTGAATCTTTGTCTGTGTACCACAGTTCTCAGAACTGCAAATATTCTGTTTTTGATCTGGGCAGGTGGGGGTGGGGTTAGGTTAGCTCTGGGAGGGTAGGGAGGGGGCGGTTAGTCTCACTGCCTAAGGCTTCCGTTCTCTGCAGCAGTGAGAGCTTAAACCACCTTTTCAGTCTTCTTCCCTCTGTCTTTGCTCTGAGGTCTCTGCTGAGAGCGTTGGGTTCAGCCGTGTTATATGCTTTCCCCTCAGCCCTGTAGGCCATAAGTGGAGCCCTAGCAGACCAAGTTCTTCTCTGTCCTGCCACTGTGGTCGTTTTGGGATACAGCGAGCGAGGAGCACCAGGCTAGCTTTGCATCCTTCACCTGCGTGGCTCCGTCTCCTTACTTCTCCCTTCCCTCCTCCCCTGTTTGTGCAATTTGCCCACCGTTAGGTGAATTCAGTAGTGAGGCTCTTTGTCTTGCCTGTCTGCTGCACAGGGAGTCCTTTGTGGAGTTACAGTTTTTCAATTTGATATAAATTCCAGGGGAGATTTCCAGAGGCTCACCTCACGCCGCCATTTTGATCCAGAGTCAAAAGTAGGTTCATTTATATTCCCATCATTCATATTAATGATTTGGAGTTTTTATTGCTCCACATCTTCATCAAACATTGATATTATTAGTGTTTTTCTAAGCATTTTAATGTGTGTAGTGGTATTTCATTCTTATTTTAATTTTCTGTTTCCTAATGTAAAATGATGCTGAACATCTTTTCAATGCTTATTTTCAACCTGCATATGGTTTTTAGAAAAATGTTCAGGTGTTTTGCCCATTTTTGAACTAGGTTGTTTGTTTACTGTTGAGTTTTAAGGCTTCTTTGTGTATTTTGGAAAGAAGTATTATTATCAGATGTTTTGCCATTATTTTCTCCTAGTCTGTGGCTTAACTTGTTATTCTCTTAACAGTGTATTTTTCAGAGAAAAAGTTTTTAATGTTAATGAAATCCAATTGATTAAATTTTCTTTCATGAATCGTATTACATTTCAATGTTCGTTTGTTTTTTTCTTGCATTTCTATTAGTTTTATGTTGAAGCTCTTTTACGCGGCCAATAAGTATTTATGATTGTGATGTTCTCCGAATGAATTGACTGCCTGAAGAACTTCCTTTATCATTTCTTGTAGTACAAGTTGGCTGGTGATGAATTGTTTCAGCTTTTGTAGGTCTTAAAAAATCTCTATTGGCCTTCATTTTTGAAAGATTACCCTCCCTTCCATTGAAGAATTCTATGTTGACAGCTTTTTGTTTCAGTATTTTAAGTATGTTGCCTCACTGTTTCTTGCTTGTATTGGTTTGGTTAGAAATCTGCTATCATATTTATCTTTGGTCCTCTATGTAATATGTTTTGTATTAGTTTTTCTTTCTGGCTGCTCTAAAGATTTTTCTCTTTATTACTGATCTTGAGCAATTTTATCATAATGTGTCGTGTTCTAGTTTCTTTTCTTATTGCTTGAGTTCTGTTGTGCTTCTTTAATCTGTAATTTTATGGTTATAATCAAATTTGGAAAATTTTCAGTTAGTTCTCCAAATATTATTTCTAGTTCCATCCCTTTCTCTTGGAACTCCTATTTAGAAGTTGTCCCACAGCTCAGTGATGCTCTGTTCATTATTTCTGATTCTCTTTTTCTTTCTCTGGTTCATTTTCAATTGTTTCTATTTCTATGTTTTCAAGTTCACTAATATTTTCTTCAACAATATCTATTCTGCCATTATTTCCATCCAGTATATTTTTCATTTCAGATATTTTATTTGTCACTTATAGAAGTTCAATTTGGGTCTTACTTTATATCTTTAATATTTTTACTTAACTTTTTGTACATGTGGAACACAGATATAGTAACTGTTTTAATGTTTCTGCTAATTTTAACATCTATGTCAGTTGTTGGTTTTGGTTTACAGATTTTGCTCCTCATTCTGGGTTATGTTTTCCTGCTTTTTATGTGCCCAGTAATTTTTAATTGTGTGCCAGACATTGTGAATTTTATCTTGTTGGGTGCTGGATATTGTAAGATACTATAGATGTTTTTGAGCTTTGTTCCAGGATCCAGTTACGCTACTTGGAAATGCTTTGATCCATTCATGTACTGCTTCTAAGATTTGTAGGTGGGACCAGGCAGTACTCTATCTTGGGCTATGGAGTACAAACCCCATTAAAACCGAAGTTTACTCCCACAATGGAGTTAAAAGTCTTCTGAGTACTCTATCCAATGTCTGGTGAGTCACGGTGTTTTCCACTTTGGCTGGTGGGAACAGACACTACTCCCAGCATTGTGTGAAAACTTGATACTCTCACCTCTATTCCTTTCAGATGTTATTTTCCCCAGCCATGCTGCAATGATCAGTGCTGAATTAAATACATGAGAGGGACTGTTTGCAGATTTCTGAAGTTTTCTTTCCTCTCCAATTCGGCCAATGCTACTTTTCATGTTCTTTGTGGAATTTCAACTTCATCTTCTCAACTCAGGTGGCTTCCAGCCTCTGCCTGGGTTCCCCTCCGTGTGCTGTGACCAGGAACTCTGAAAACTGGTCAGCCAGGCAATGTCAGAGCTCCCCTAGTTTGTTTCCTGTCTGCTAGGGATTACTGTTATTTCTTGCCTAATATCAGTGTCTTGAACATCTTCCATGCATATATTTTGTGTATGTATGTATGTATATATGTATGTATTTATTTATTTTTATTTTAGCCAGGAGGGCAAATTGGCCCCTGCTATTCTATCTTGGTTGGAAGCAGAACTCTCAAAGGCAATATTTTAATCATTTTACCTCCATTGTTCAATTTAATACTTAGGACAATTTTATGAGATATGATCTGACATTTTACCCAGTTTTTAGCAGAGAAAACTGATGGTCAGATATTTTAAGTAGTTTTTTTCCCCCTTGACCCACACCTAGTCAGTAGAGGAATCAGTATTTCTTCCCAGTGACATATAATTCTGGAGACTACAATATTTATTACTCTTTTAGAGATGCTTCTAGATTAACTTCTATAAGAACATTTTATAACTAGCTTCATCATTGTTTATAAAATGTTTTAATGTTATTACCAAAGTTTGGAAAGAAATAATATTGGTTTCCAGAATTTCCACTGCAGTGCTAAAAATGATATTCCATTGATGCAATTAATCATGCTTTAACAAAAAGGCTTTAAACACCCATTTCATTAACACTCCCTAATGTGTAATTATATGAAGTTTGACTATTTTGATCTTCAAGTTTCAAAAAAAAGACTTTAGGCAGAATATTATAACTAGATGAATGTGGGAAGCAATGATCTGATAACCCAGGTTATAAACAACAGGCTCCTATGTCACATACTGAGAGGATAAAACAAAGAAGTCATTTTTTTCTTTGCCACATAAAGTTATTTAAAATGAAATCTGAATAATAGAGGAATGAACCCTATGGAGAGTGTTACCAACAGAGAGAAGACCCTGTGCAAAGTCTTGGAGCTGGTTGATGAGGCCAGTCATGCAAAGCTTTACAGGATAGGCTGTGATTTGACCTTTATTCTAATCGCAATGCATGGCCATGGAAGTTGACAGGCATCTTGCAATTTATGACCTTTTAAATTCAATGAAATATGGTATATGCTCTCACATGTAAAATTCCAGCTGCTTTAACAACTCTTATTTACTCTCAAACATTTTGGACATGAGGGGATAACTTAAGAGAGGTTAAGTGACTTGAAATTGGTGGACTTTGGGTTGGGTTTAGATATATCAGTTTTCTTCCTATTACTTCATGCCGTCTCCTGTAACAACATTTTTATTTAACTATATAATTTTAGAAACTAAATTTCCCATGTAAAGTTTGAATTTCTTTTTGTCATTTTAATAATATTGATTTTGGGGCAGAGTCAAGATTGCAGAATAGGTAAACTCTGAGCTCTCCTCCTCCCATGATCACATCAAAATTACAACTAAATTATAGAACAACCATCAATGAGAACAACTCAAAGACTAGCTGAACATAATTCCCATAACTAATTATATAAAGAAGAAGCCACATCAAGATGGGTTGAAGGGTTGGAGATGCAAACCAGGTAGGTCCCACACCTGTGGTGTGGCAGATAATAAAGAGCGATAGATTGGCTGCATAGGACTTCCATAAGAAGCAAGCAGTCCAAGTCCCACACCATATTCCCCAGCCCAGGGCACCTGTGCCAGGAAGAGGAGTCCCCATAACATCTGGCTGTGAAAACCAGCAGGGATTATGTCTGAGAGAGACAAAAGGCTGTGAGAGACCAGGGCATTGCTCTTAAAGGGCCTGTACTCCCAATGAAGGGATAGCAGCTTGGAAAGAGCCAGGGGATAAATGCAGAAGAACAATATTGACTAACTTCAGGGTGAGGGCTGGAGGGGCAAGGGTTGGGTGAACTATTTTAGGGGAAGAAAGTGCTGGCAAACATCACTGTTCCTTTGTTGAACTTTCCTCCCACTCAACTGGCCCAGTGCAGGTGGGCACAATATCTGTCACTCTCCATAACCTTATTTAATAGAATTTGCCCCACCTCAGCATCTCCCTGAGACCTTGCCCCACCTAGCACTTCCAGTAGCTACTCCTCACTAATGGCCTGCCTTGGCTCATGCTGTGGGATTACCACCAAATCTGCAAACCTTACAGGAGTGGCAACCAGTTAGGCTCATGCTGAAAAATCTGTGAAAGGTCCAAAATCCCCATACAAGTTGTGGCACCCCCATCTCATGCTGGAGATTCTCTCAAAGGTCCACAAACCCCACACAAGCAGTGGCCACCCTCAGAGTGCTTGTAGTTCCTGACAAGGGGACCCAGGTCCAGCATATCAGTGACCAGCCTCAACTTGCATTGTAACTCCCACCACATGGCCCTAAACTTGGCATAAGTGGTGGCTACATTAATCTGCAATGTAGCTCCAACTAAATGGCCACAAGACCAACACAAAAGGAAGGTGGATTCAGCTTGCATCATAGCACACACCAAAGTGTCACAAGTGCGGCAAAATTGGTAGTCAACGTCGGCTCACAGTGTAGACTCTCCCAAGTGCCTCCAAGCCCCACATAAATGGCAACAACTACGATCACTTTGTAAATCTACCAAGTGGCCCCAAGCCCAGGACAAGTGGAGGCTGACCTTGGCTGGCACCAGAGCCCCTCCCAAGTGGCTCCAGACTAAACACACCTGGCACCCAGCTGCAGACAGCACCAGAGCCCCACCCAACTAGCTATACAACTGACACATTCAATGGGTGGCCTCAGCTGGCACCAGAACCCCACTAAAGCAATCCAGGGTCAGCCCTTCACAACAGCTCATCCAATGTAGTCACATCTAGCACTCAGTCAGTCAGTCTCAGCGTCATTCCCATTCACTGATTTTCCAGCAGCAACAAAGCCCAACAACATCAGAAGAGCACAAAACAACTGACACAGGGGACATCCTTGGAGCACCTGGCTCAGGTGACCATTGACTGGCCCCACAATACACCTTCTACATAAGGCCACTATTTTAAGACTGTAAGATGTAGCAGATCTACCTCATACATAGAAACTAATACAGAGAGTCAGCCAAAAGGAAGAGACAAAGAAACATGTCCCAAAGGAAAGAAAAGGACAAAACTCCAGAAAAAGAACAAAATGAAACAGAGACAAGATATCTACCAGATAAAAAGTTCATGAACTTGGAAGAAAAATAGATGAATTCAGTGAAAATTTCAGCAAAGAGACAGGAAACATTAAAAAAATGAATAAGAACTTTACAATAGAATAACTGAAATGAAGAATACACAAGAGGGAATCAACAGTAGATTAGATGAAGCAGAGAATCAAATCAGTGATCTGGAAGACAAGGTAGCAGAAAATACCCCATCACAACAACAACAAAGAAGAAAATAATTTAAGGGACCCCAGGAACAATATGAAACATACCAACATTTACATCACAGGAGTCCCAGAAGTAGAAGAGAGAAAGAAAGGGATTGAAAACACATTTAAAGAAACAATGACCGAAAACCTCCTCTAACCTGGTGAAGGAAATAGACATAAGTCCAGAAAGAGCAAAGCATTACAAACAAGTTGAACCCAAAGAGGCCTATAACAAGACACATCATAATTAAAATACCAAAGTTAAAGAAAAGGGAGAATATTAAAGTAGCAAGAGAAAAGCAGCTAGTTACATACAAGAGAGCTCCCATAAGACTATAAGATAATTTTTTCAGCAGAAACTTTGCATGTCAGAAGGGGATGGCACAAAATATTCAGTGATGAAAAGCAAAAAAACACAATCAAGACTACTTGACCTAGGAAGGTAATCATTTAGTATTGAAAGAGAGATAAAGAGTTTCCAGACAGTCAAAGCTAGGGAAATTAATCACTCTACACCAGCATTACAATAAATGTTAAGGAGACTTCTTTAAGTAGAAAAGAAAAGATCAAAAATAAAAATAAGAAAATATGGGAAAGAAAAAATCACATTGACAAATTCAAAGTCAAAGCAATGAATCAACAAATTTTAAAACTAGTACTAAGATTAAAAGACAAAATTAGGAAGATCATATGTAAATTCTGTGATAAAGTAAGGGTAACATACAAACAAAAAAAGTAAAATAAAAATAATGACAAAAACATAAATGGAGGGGATGGAGGAGATGAGTAAAAATTGTACTGATTGTAGAATGTGTTTGAACTTAAGTGACCATCAACTTAAAATAGACTGCTATAAACACAGTTTGGTATATATGATAAGTACATATATAAGTACATGTAAGTGCATGATAACCACATATAAGTGCATGATAACCACAAACCAAAAACCTATGAGACATAGAAGAAATAAAGAGAAAGGAATCTAAACATAACTCTATAGAAAATCATAAACATAAACATATTATACAAAAGAAAAGAGCAAGAGAATGAGAAGGAAGCAAAAAAGAACCAAAAAACCCATCAGAAAACAATTAATAAAAAGACAAAAATTACATACCTATGAATAATTACTTTAAACGTTAATGGATTAAATGTTCCAATCAAAAGGCATAGGGTGGCTGAATGGATTGAATGAACAAGACCAATACATACGCTGCCTACAAGAGACCCACTTCAGATCAAAAGATACACAGAGACTGAATGTAAAAGGATGGAAAAAAGATATGTCATTCCAAGGGAAACAAACAAAAAAACTGGGATAGCAATACTTCTATCAGACAAAATAGACTTTAAAACAAAGGATGTAACGGACAAAGAAGGTATTATATAATGATGAAGGGATTGATACAAGAAGCGGATATAACCCTTGGAAGCATCTACGCACCCAATGTAGGAGCACTGAAATTTATAAAACAAATATTGACAGACATAAAGGGAGAGATCAACAGTAACATAATAATAGTAGGGACCTTAATACCTCACTGATATCAATAGATTATCTAGACAGAAAAACTACAAGGAAACAGTGGCCATAAATGACACATTAGACCAGATAATCTGAATTGATATTAATACAACATGTCACCCCAAACATCAGAATATACATTCTTTTCAAGTACACATGGAACATTTTCTTTCGTAACCCCTACCCACCTCCAGGATCTCCCACTCCATACAATCCTCCCCTTTCAGAGTCCCCTATGCCCCTAGCTCACCTCTAATTGCCATGGACATGGACCTCCCAGGAAGGGCTCCAACCACCTTTTTCACTCAGAATCACTGCAAAATCCTTTGGCACTGGTGGACCACAGTTCATAGAAGGCCTGTGCTTCTCACCCCCACTCCCCACCCCCACAGGCCAGAGGGAACAACACATTTGTTTTGTAGGATGAACATGGTTTTGTATAATTAAACCATGTCTCTGAGTCTTTATTGCCCCATCTGTTCCCCCTCACTGCAGCAGGAACCAGCATGGTCTCCACTCCCTTCTGCCAGGACCTGCAGTGCAGGAACCTCCTCACCCCACCCTGGGACCCTGCCTGAGTCTGGAACATTTTCAAGGATATGTTAGGACACAAAACAAGTCAATAAATTTAAGAAGATTTAAATCGTATCTATTATCTTCTCCAATCACAATGGTATGGAAGTAGAAATCAATTAAAAGAAAAAAACTGATAAACACAAAAAAGTGGAGGCTAACCAACATGCTACTAAACAATGAATGGCTTAACAATGAAATCAAGGAAATCAGAAGATACCTTGACCCTCAGACAATTATAAGTCATTGAAGGGAGGAACTGAAGAAAACACGAATAAATGGAAGGATATATCATGCTCATGCATTGGAAGAATTATTATTGTTTAAATGCCCATATTACCCAAAGCAATCTACAGATTCAATACAATCCCTATCAAAATACCAATGGCATTTTTCAGAGAGCTAGAAGGTATTACATAATGATAATAATTCTCAAATTTATACGAAACTATGAAAGACCCCAAATAGCCACCGCAATCTTGAGGAAGAAGAAAAAAATTGGAAGTATTGTGCTACCTGATATCAAACTATACTATAAGTCTATCGTTATCAAAACAGCATCGTACTGGCATAAAAATAGATACTTCGATCAGTGGAACTGAATAGAGAGCACAGAAATAAACCCATGCCTACATAGTCAATGAATCTATGACAAAAGAGGCAAGAATATACAATGGGTTAAAGACAACCTCTTCAATTAGTGGTTTTGGGGAAAATGCACAGATTCATGCAAAAAATTAAACTAGATCACTGTCTTACACCATATACAAGAATAAACTCTAAACGAATTAAAGACATAAATGTAAGACACAAAACCATAAAACCCCTGAAAGAAAACATAGGCAGTAAACTCTGACATTATTCCTAGTAACATATATTTTTTCTGGTATATTTCCCCAGGCAAGGAAAACAAAAGAAAAAATAAACAAATGGGAGCACATCAAACTAAAAAGTTTTGCACAGCAAAAGAAACCACCAACAAAATGAATAGAAGATAATTTGCAAATTATGAGGTCTGACAATTAAGTTCGCGACTCATCCCAGAAAAAAGTGTTACATACCTCATTGCTGAATATCACTATGGTCACTTTTGATGTACTCCCCTTGGGAAGCTATACACCTATGCCAGTGCTAGTCCACCCTTCAAAGCAATTTTGGAACTCTTTTTCTGGAATGGCCATCAGAATCCTTGATGTCCTGAATGTCATCAAAATGTCTTCCTTTCAATATTTCCTTTATCTTTGGGTGGAGAGAGAAGTCTTTGGGGGTCATATCAGGTGAGTAAGGAGGATGTTCCAATACAGTTATTTGTTTACTGGCTAAAAACTCCCTCACAGACAGTGCCATGTAAGCTGGTACATTGTCGTGATGCAAGAGCCATGAATTGTTGGCGAAAAGTTCAGGTAGTCTAATTTTTTCACGCAGCCTTTTCAGCACTTGCAAATAGTAAACTTGGTTAACTGTCCAGTTGGTAAATATTCATAATTAATAGTCTCTCTGCTATCAAAAAAGGTTAGCAACATCATTGCAACAAGTTCGTGAACTTAATTGTCAGATCTTCCAATACAGGGTTAATACCCAAAATATATAAAAAACTCATACAGCTCATCATAAAAATAACAATCCGATTTAAAATTGAGCAGAGGACATGAATAGACTTTTCTCCAAAGAAGATATACGGATGGTCAACAGACACATGAAAAGATGCTCATCATCACTAATCATCAGGAAAATGCAAATCAAAACCACAATGAGACATCACCTTATACCTGTCAAAATGGCTATTACCAATATATCAACAAACAAGTGTTGGTGAGGATATGGAGAAAGGGGAATCCTTGTGCACTGTTGGGGGAACTGTAAATTGGTGCAGCCACTATGGAAAACTGTATGGAGGTTCCTCAAAAAATAATAAACAAAACAAAACTACCATGACCCAACAATTCTACTTTTTTCCAAAGAAGACATTTATCCAAAGAAATCTCAAAACAGTAATTCAAAAACCTATATACACCCCTTTGTTCATTGCAGCATTATTCACAATAGGCAAGCTACAGCAGCAACCAAAGTATCCTTCTGTAGATAAGTGGTACATATATACTGGAATATTACTGAAACATCAGAAAGAATGAAGTCTGGCCATTGACAAAACCATGGATGGACCTAGAAGGTATTATGCTGAGTGAAAAAAGTCAGACAGAGAAAGATAAATACTCTGTGATTTCACTTATATGTGGGATCTAAGAAAACAAAATAAATGAACAAACAAAACAGAAACAAACTCATAGAAAATACAGAGAACAAAGCGATGGTAGCCAGATGGTGGGAGTGGGGGAAATTGGGGCATTGGTAGAAAACATAAAAGGGATTAAGAAGTTCAAATTGGCAGTTATAAAAATAGTCATGGTGATATAAAATACAGCATAATGACTACAGCAATAGTCATTAATATTGTAACAATTATGTATAGTGCTGGATTGATACTAGACTTATTGATGTGATCACTTTGTAAGGTATATAAATGTTTATCCACCTGAAACTAATATATTATATTTTACCATGTATAATGCGTTCCAATGTATAATGTGCACCCACATTTTTGGCCCAAACTTTCAGGAGAAAAAAATCTTTCATTTTAATGTTTAGTACTACCCATATATAATGCACATCCTTATTTTCCCCTCACAAATTTGGACAAAAAAGTGTGCATTGTACGTGGCAAAATATGGCAATATTGTATATATCAACTATAACTGAAAAATAAATTTTAAAAATGTTGAATTTTGAACCCTTAACATCCAGACTGTGGTATCTAAATATTATTTTCTATTAAAAGAGACAAGAGCAGGGCCGGCCCAGTGTCTCAGGCAGTTGGAGCTCCATGCTCCTAACTCCGAAGGCTGCCGGTTTGATTCCCACATGGACCAGTGGGCTCTCAACCACAAGGTTGCCGGTTCCACTCTTCGAGTCCCACAAGGGAAGGTGGGCTGCGCCCTCTGCAACTAGCAATGGCAAGTGGACCTGGAGCTGAGCTGCGCCTTCCACAACTAAGACTGAAAGGACAACAACTTGATGCTGAACAGCACCCTCCACAACTAAGATTGAAAGGACAGCAACTTGACTTGGAAAAAATGTCCTGGAAGTACACACTGTTCCCCAATAAAGTCCTGTTCCCCTTTCCCCAGTAAAATCTTTAAAAAAAAAAAAAAAAAAAAGAGAGACAAGAGCTTCTTGGAGTATTGGCAAATTCTATTTCTGGAGTGGAAAGCACACAAGATAAGACCAGAATATCTTGTTAATCAGGAAATCAAGAAAACTCTCAAAGTCTACTGGGATTATGTCAGAATGACTCAGGAACCAACATAAAGAGGTCATGGATAGAAAAATTTGTGGGCAGTAAGGACAGTAACTGTAGTAGATTGAAACATCAAATATTGCTCAGTTACCTTCCCTGATACCCTGGGCTGAGATAGAACATCCTGTTTGCTTAGCAATTTGAATGTCTTCCTCAGTATCTCTTGCCACCTGCATTTTAAAATTAGTCCAAAGAACCCTGAAGGCAGGGAATACATTTGGCTTATCTGTCTTTGGATCCTACATAGTCATCCAATAAATATTATTGAATAAGAAGTCGATGAATAGACAGAATAAATATATATACTAAAATAGCTATACTGAACGGAAAGGGTTGAAGGGCTCTCATTCTTTTTTAAGGTCAGGTTATCATTGGATAGTATAAAGGAGGAGCAGTCCTTTCTCTGCAGAAAAATTCACATATGTGCATTTACAACACAAACACAAAATTTCCTCTACAATCACAGAAGTTTCAGGATTCACTGTAATATGTCTATATCATGTTTCCATGAATTCTATTGTCATAAAATATCATTTAGTGTGGCAGGAATATTCCTATCTAATCAGACTAACACTGTTTTTTTAATTACAGAAAAAGAAAGCATATTTGGAACTAAATCATTATGATCAGAAAGCATATCATAAAATGTTATACTTTACCTTATGTAGTCCATACTTTCATCATATTTTGATGGGTAGTTTCAAACTTGGACTCTATTTAGGTAACGAAAAAACTCAATTATCTGCTGTCTTTATTTTGTCAGTAAGATTTACTCTAATCAAACCTAAATCTGAATGGCTGTCCAGAAAATTTTAGTAACTACAGTTTCAGAGAGATGTTTTTAAGCTACAAGATGATCACATCTTATGTACATTTGTAGCCAACTTTTCAATACATAGTTAGAAAAAGGGTATGGTATTATCCAAGAAGCAAAACATACTCATTCAGTCAAAATATACCCCATTCTTTCCCTTCCCCCTACATCTCGCTGGCTTTTTTTTCCCCTCTTTTCTTTTGCATCCTATGGTTGATTTCTTAATTTTGATCTTGAAATTTTAGCTATGTCTGACATCTGACTCTTTTCATGTGCAATATTGAAAGTGTGTCTCATTGCCAGGTTTGTACTCACAGAACTTTATCTACATACTAGTTGCTATTAACTGCTATGGAAATGACATCAGAGAGAATGCATTTTTATTCACATCCCCAAAATTAAAAGTAAGATGATTATATAAAGTTGGATGACTGTTTGAGTGTCTATGCAATATCCCAGCAGCTGGAGCCCCTTGGGTTTACATTTCATTTACATCAAAGGAACATAAAAAAAAAACATAATGATGTTCTGTGGAGTAGATAGTTATCCTTTGATAAGAGTGCGTGTGATGTATCCTGTAGCTCCCTGGCCTCATGTCTTTGGCCATTATAAATATAACTTAGGATTTCAATGTAGGTTTCTGTAAGGAAAATTATATTAAAAGTAGTTCAAAATTACATTAGAATATAATAACTTTTCCCCCCAAAAGCTGGTAAATGCTTTAGTGTGGCCCTTACTCCAAGCAGGGAAAATACTGTTTTCATAACTCTGATTTATTATGTAACAATATGCCTTGATCTACTCATTGTTCAGTTTACTTTTGTTTATTTCTCTGTTACAGTGTCAACTTACAAATATTCCCAGGAAGATATACACTTAAGATTTTTAATGTGTTGAAGGATAAAACTTATAAGTGAGATGTATCAGGATAATAACTTTTAGCTGCTCTTTTTTTTAACTTTGGGAAGGGATTATTAAATTAGCAAAGACACAACCAATTTCTAAGGTTTTTGCTATTAGGGATAAAGATGAAAGCCTATGTGAGATATTTAAGCAATAAGACATTTATTTAAATGACTATTTTCTAATTCTCATGTCTATTAATGGGCCAGATTCTGGAAAAGGTTTGAGTTGGCAGGTATATCTTTGGTTAATCTGATGATATCCATGAGTTGGTGATGAACCCTTGGCCTCTGTCAGCCCTTGTCATGTAAATATTATTGTCTTATCAAATGTATAGTGACCCACCTGCCTTTCATCATTTGAATAGTGCTCTTTGACAATCAGCAAGACAGTTTTCAACCAGAAAGCAATCAGCAGTTTTTCTAACACAACAGTGAAAGGCAAAAGGAGAACATTCTATTGTTTCACTAATTGCTATAAATCAGGAACATTCCTGTGTCATAAGTAGGACATACAAAAAATACACAATGATGCCCAGCCTGCCTCTCTAAGGGATGGTCTCTCATCACTACATTGTGGAACATGGCCCTAGGCAACCAACTGACCTCACACTTACTTAGATTTCTTTGGCATAGAATATTTCATTTGTAAATGTGAAAATGATGATGGAGTTATTTAGGATCTGCAGGGAATCTGAAATTTTGAAAAATGGAAAGGAAATGCAAACAGCAGGTAAGAAATTAAAGGGTGTTTATTACCTTTTTGTTCTGTTCTCAGCTGTGGGAGATGGCCCTATAATGTTGCTCATGTTCATGTCTGGTTCTGATGTGATAAGAGAAGCGATGTGGGGCTGTGACTGGGGACCTTAGGTGGCTTCTGCTCTCTATGCCTCCTCCTTTTCCCCTCATTCTTGTGTCTCCGAAGGCTATATTCACATCTCTTTATGATATGGTCTTGGTCAACCATATTTGTGATTCTAGTTTCTTTCTTTTTCTTAAACAAAAGACATAAATGTGTACCTGGATGAAGTACTTTCAGACTCCCTTATAGGTTTTCTACCGAAATCCAGATGACGTTCATTTTCAGAATGCTGAAATAATATTCAGTGTTAGGCCCATGAGTTGATTCCTACCTCACAGTTTGATTTCCATCATAATCATTCCATAGTATCCACGTTGGCCACCCTCTAACAAGTTTCCTGAAGTCTTTTTTTGGCAGAAAAGGTGGGTTCTCGTCTTCTATGTGTCTCACAAATCTAACTGGACCCAGGAGTTTATTTTCTTTCCTTTCCTCCCTACCTCCCACTTCTTTACTCAAGCTCTTAGAGACAAACTTTGAATGTGATTAATGATGGCAGAGATTAGGAACATGAAGTTCAAGCAATGAATTGTTTATTTGTTTAAGAGAGTTGTTTTCTGGCTGTTTCTTTATCCACATATTCACTTGAAGAGCCTTATTCTGTTGTTGGCTGGAAGGATAATGCCCAAGAAAGTGATTACTATAAAGAGAGGCAGGGGAGAAGTTCACATTTCTAACTAAATCCTTCCCATCCTTCAGATAATTCTTCTCTCATCCTTTACAGGGAGGGAGATGCATCTTTTATGAGCTTTATGTCAATTTAAACAAATCTTCCAGAGGCTGAAATCTGACTGCAGGGTTGAAACACGTAATTGGATCAATGAAGCTAAAAGTAAGTGAAAATGTTTTCATTATATGCTTATCGTATCACAAGATGTATTTGGAAAAGGAAGGCCTAGAACATTTAGAGTTTACATTCAAATTTTGTATCTTAGTGGACACTTCATTCCCCAGATCAAAATTACATAATTCCCCCCAAAAGACTTAATGTAATTCTCCAGAAAGAGACTTCAGGTTAGTAGGTCAAAACTGCTCTTTTCTATGGGGACTCTTACATGGTAACCACAAGATGGCCACGGGGTTTTGAAAATTAATCTGGGGAACGTAATTTAGTGGTTACCACAGGGTAAGGGGGGTCGGGGGTGGGAGATGAGGGTAAGGGGGGATCAAATATATGGTGATGGAAGGAGAACTGACTCTGGGTGGTGAACACACAATGTAATTTATAGATGATGTGATACAGAATTGTACACCTGAAATCTATGTAATTTTACTAACAATTGTCACCCCAATAAATTTTTTAAAAAATAAGTATAAAAAAACAAAACAAAACAAAAAACAAACAAACAAACAAAAAAAAACCTGCTCTTTTCTCACAGGAGTAAAATGTGACTTTCTCCAAGGGTGACTCACCAAATGCCACCTGCTTTCTGACCTAGGTCATCCAGCTATTCTTCTAAGGCCTAAATTAAAGTTGGGAGAGACTGCACAGTGGGCAATACCAAACGGGTGTAACAGTATTTCTTTCTGGATGAGGTGACCTTTGTGCTAGGGTTAGTAACACATAGTACATTGTGGTTCTGGAAGGCAGAGAAGTTCACAGTTATTTCAGCTAGATTTCCACAAGCTGAGTGGGGCCAGGTTACCTCCTAAATTACTTATTTAGCCTCAGTACAAATGGAATTTATATCATATGTGTTTGGATTTAATACATCTAAATTTGAAATGAATATAATTTCATTTAAAGTTTTCTTCAGTTCACTGCTATCATTTGCCTTATTCTGAGCTTGTGGCTTGGATGACATTGTTGAATGGAGTTGGCCCCTAAGCCATGGATGCTAAGTGCCTGCCCTGGGGAATAGGCATTCCTGTCTAATTCAGAAGTCTCCTTCATTTGGAGGGTGGAGTCTTTGTAAATAGCGCCTCTGCACTTTATCAGTTCCCTTCCATGTTATGGCAACATTTTCGTGTGAAACGGAATAACATTCTCCATATTATTTTAATTTTTTTCTTTCATGTGCAAAATGATGACTGTATTAGCTTTAGTTTTACCTTTGCAAAGTGATCCTTTCTATTTTCCCTCATGTGATATATAGAAGATGTATTACAAAATTGTACACTGGAAACCTATGTAATTTTACTAACCATTGTCACCCAGTACATTTTAATTAAAAAAAAGAAAGAAAGAAAATGCATTCCAATTGGAAATAAAGTGATTTCTCTTCATGTCACCTTTCTCTTGAGTACTGTGGAATTTTTCAATTATTTAGTTGCTCAGGCAACTTTAAATCTTTTCTTCTTGTGTTTTCTAGAGGGAATGCTGACAAACAGTAGGAAAAAAAATAAAACCAAAAACTTTTAACATGAACTTTCTGAGGTTTTTTTTTCCCCCTACAATTAAAAATTTAGGACTGTTATTCCTCATGGGTTGATTGCCAAATAGTTCTTTAAAATTGTAGCATTTGCTTCCTCTTTTCAAGTGTTATCTGAAATTAACTAGTCAAATATAGACTAGTTGCAAAACACAGTACTTAAATTAGACTGCATGGGGCTGCAGTGACAGTTCTATCCCAGGGCAGGTGTCCTGGCTCATTTTTGCAATGCAGCTACCCTGACCACAGAAGGATCCCAGCTCACACAAAAATCTACATCCATGACCACAAATCCCAGGTCTACCTCAACTTTGTATTGCTATTGCACAGCTCTGAAATCTGCAGGCCAACTCCACCTCCTGAGGTCTGGGGTATTCCAGGATGGTGGGTGATTTCCCCACTTCCTTTACATTGTTGTCTTGTCCTGTTTCAAAGAAAGAAAAATAATAATGTTTCTTCCACATGTTTTTCTTTTCTTTTCTTTTCTTTTTTTGACATGATCATAACTTGAGCTGAAGGTATTTGTATGTTCCTTCCATGTTTCATTTTCTGTAGGAGCCTCCCAATTATATTACTGTATCACTTTTCCTTTGCAATGTCCAGGGCACATTTGTTTTCATCAAGACTGCACTCACATATCAGTCTCAGTGATTGTTCCTAATATAATAGCAGAATTAGTTTGTTGTGCTGACAATGCCAGAAATTTTGGGGAAAAATAAGCAGCAATACAGAGTGGGTACTTGAATGTATGATTTTGTTAGTAATAATGAGTAAGTGAAATTGTTGTGTATTAATCTCTGTTAATAGCTGAATACTGAAATGCCAGCTAAGTTACCTTCCTTTATTCAACAATGAAAACACTAAAGTGATAGTTTGCTCATTACTAGAGAGAGTTTCCTTTCATTTGATCACAGGGCTGCTGGTCATGTAGCTCGACAGAAGTGTCAGCATACAGACATCACTGATGACTGACCAGCATTATTTACAGTCTGTGAGTAGATGAAAATTCATCTGCCATGGGCAAATTTGGCTGCTTCTTTCTGGCTTGTCCCTTAAAGCTCTACTGCTTTACTTCAAGGACAAAGTGTGCCCAGACTGTGCATGCAACAGGCTCTTCACACAAGATGCCATTTTCCTTCCCATTACTGAAGTTAGGTGCTCAGCCAGCTAAAGTTCTCCCTGATGTCTTCCATGTTTTATAGAGACGGTGTGTTTACTGAGCCATTTTACTTGAGTTAGCTACATATCAATTGCATGGAATTACTCTAGAATTATGTTTGTTGAATGAGTTAGTCTGCATTCTTATATATTCCACATGGCTGTGTGTTGTCATGATGAGCCATAAACATTGGGGGTTCTTATCTGACTTTGAGAGATGACAATTTGGCTGGAGAATGTTAGTGTGGTCATGCCTGATGGCCCAACAACCATGTCCCTTGGGTACCAAGGGACCTGATAAGTCAGCTTCATGGTGCAACTTTCACTTACTTTTGTGAATTTGGAATCTAGAAATAACATTTATGTGTACGAATCTTTGATTTACAGTCCTGATTTATTTCTGTCTGAAAGTCTTAGGCCAGGAGGTCACCACCAATAAACTCATACCTGTATTCTGAAGGCTGGGCTCCAACCTGGTTTCAGCCTGCATGAGTGATGAAAGCACTGCTCTGTATTCCACCTAGCAGATGTGACTATCCAGTGACCTGAGTTGTGATGAAGAGCTGGTTTTCACTATATGCCCGTCCAGAAGGAGGTGCATTTCCTTTTGTTTGTCTTCTCATCTGCAGGCCATACATGCTGTCACACAGATCAATAGCTCAGCATGACTTTGTGACCAGACATATAATTTTTGGGAGGTTTGCATAGAAAAGTTAGGAAATCCTTGTCATTCCTCATCACTATTAAGCAATCAATTTCCCTGGAAACCTACTTATGTTGGAATAGATAAGTTGTCAGCACTCTGAGTGGCCTTTCACTAATGTGCACTGCCTGGTTCCTTGTTTCCTTAGAACCTGCCTAATGGTAAGATTCTGTCAGACTCGGTGGATTCACAAGTTGTCTCCAATGAACCAGTTAGTTCTCCCTCAGGTACCATCTTTGAAAGAAGCTCTATAATTAAATACTAAAGGATGTGCATGTTGACCAGCTCTAACAGCCAAAAATGAGAAAAGCAGTCTCTGTATTGTAGAGCATTGTAGCTGTATGAATGGCAGAGGGAGAGACTTCATGGCTTGGCCCCTGGCGCTGACTTTCTTCTAACAGATAGAGAGAGTGGAGAGCAATTAGAGTCTAGAAGTATAAGCAAGCCAATCTATTGTGTTTATACAGAGAGGTTCCCCTGAAGTGAGGCAAAAGCAGAGACACAGTAATGAGGACATGTGTTTGGAAAGAGTGTAAGTTACTTATAAATATTATAGTGGCGTCGCTATAGTTAAAGGTCTGGCAGCATTTCCATTATAAACTCTCATTGTCAGGGGTTTAAAACTGCTGTAAAAATTCCAGGTTGCAACTTGGCATCCTAGTATATGCCTGCAAACAAAGCTTTCATCCTTGACCTCCTTCACGTTTCTCATTATTTTTCCATGTAACCCTGCTCATGTCTCTGGCCCTGTGATCCTGTTGGCATCTACAAGGACTGCAAACGTCTAGCACTCATATGGCAGGGCAAGTTCTCTTGGTGGTGGGAAAGAGGGCATCTGATGAGAAGCACTCATATAATTTTATTGACCTCTTTGTTGGGCATGAAACTTGGTCTGCATATCATGCTCTCTGAGTTGTTTTAAGTGGCTCCTATGATCACAATGACTAAGGGCCAGATGGTATTAGACATGCAAATAAGGTTAGGAAAACACAATTAAAATAAAAAAACTAATATCTGACAGATAAATATTTTGCATAGCTAGCTTCTTTAGTGTCCATCAGTGATTTGTAAGGGAATCTCAGCAAGGCTGCTGTCTGAAGAGACTATTCTCACAAAGGAAAACACTAAAATTTATTTTCCATTCATAAAGTGAATGGTCAAAACAAAATTGTTCAGCAAATTTGGCACAGGGTTAAATGGAGATAATTAAAATCCAATTAGAGAGTTTCCAGAATTAATCTGCAAACAATCTTAGCTTAACAAAACAACTTCTAAGAGAAGAGAAATTTTTTTTTTCTCTCTTTTAGCTTTAAATTATCCCCATTCATTACATTCTTTGAGTATCAGACTTACATGAGTTGTGTCACTAGAGATATCATGAGTAGTTAAGGAAGAAAAACAAGATAAGTTACATCATAGGAATGGCAGTGTGAGGTGAGCCTCTTGAAATCTCCCCTGGAATTTACAACAAATTGAACAGCTATAATTCCACAAAGGTCTCCCTGCACAGCAGACAGGCAAGACTAAGAGGTGCAATTGAAATCATCTAAAGGTGGGCAAATTGGGCAAGCAAGGGAGGAGGGAAGGGGGGAAGTGCAGAAATGTGGGCCATGTGGGCCTCAGGACACAGACCGGAGAAAGGAGCTCCAAGCTCCCTGCATTCTGGAGCTGCCGCAGTTGTGGGAAAGGGAAAAATTGAAACTTCTAGTGCTCCCCTTATAGCCCAATGTCCCACCTGAGGGATCAGCATATAACATGGCTGAACCCAATACTCATGGCAGAGAATGCAGAGCAAAGACTGAGGGAAAAGGGGTGAAAAGGTGGTTTAAGCCCACACTGCCAAGCAGAGGGTAGAAGGCATAGGCACAGAGCCTAGCCAACCCCTCTCTGCCCTCTCAGAGCTCGCCCCAACTCCACCTGCCCAGCGCTAGAAGAAGAAAGGTAGCAGTGTCAGATCAAAAGAACAGAATATTTGCAGTTCTGAGAACTGCTGTGTACAGCCACAAACTCCTGGCCCAATAATTAATAGTTCCAGTGAAGGGGAGGGAGCCTTGGGTGCAAGACTGGCTGTGCTGGTGGTCACTGCCATTGCTCAGAGCAACCTCTCACAACCTACACCACCCCTGCCCCCATCTATCTGAGCAGATCCCTGCAGGGGTAAACAGTCTGCTGAAACACACAGGCTCTGAAACTAGTACAGGAAAATCTTTGGAACTTGAAAAGATCTCTACATCACCCCATGGAGGCAGTGTCCTGAAACCTTGGCAACCTGCTCACAGAGGAGAAGCCCACCTTCCAGGGAACCCACATATTGTGTGAGAAGCCAGAAGACTGCAGAGAAAATATCACACTATAACGTGAGACAGAATAAAAGGCTGCAGTAGGAGAGAAAATAAAACATTCTACCAACACCTACTGGAAAGCCAAAGAAAAACCTCTTCCTATCAACCTGTTGCAGAACCCACATTGTAGATGCCTAGGAAGAGAAATAATAATTCATTAGTTGCCATGAAGGGCCAAGGTAACAAGTTAACTCGGAAAGAAAATGAAAAATGTCCAGAAAATGATCTTAAAGATATGGAAATATGTGACTTAAATGACAAAGAATTCAAGATAGCAGTTCTGAAAAAACTAAATAAAATGCAAGAAAACACATGCAGGCAGTTTAATGACCTCAGAAACACAACCAAAGAACAAAATGAACATATCACCAATGAGACTGAAATTTTGAAGAAGTACCAAATATAATTTCTGGAGATTAAGAACTCAATAAAACAAATGAAGAATGAAATAGCCAGCTTAGGTAATAGAGCTGACCAGATGGAAGAAACAATCAGTGACTTTGAAGATAGAAATCTGGAAATGACACAGACGGAAGAAGAGAGAGAGTTAAAAGAAATGAAAGAACTCTACAAGAACTTTCTGACTCCATCAGAAAGAACAATATAAGAATAATGGGCATACCAGAAGGAGAAGAAAGGGAGAAGGAAACAGAGAGTATATTCAAACAAATAGTCAATGAGAACTTTCTAAACTTGTGGAAAGAACTGGATTGTCGAATCCAAGAAGCAAATAGAACACCAAATACATCAATCCCAACAGGGCTTCTCCAAGGCATATGGTATTGAAGCTGTCAACAATTAACGACAAAGAAAAAATCTTCAAGACAACCAGAGAAAAGAAGACAGTAATGTATAAAGGAATGCCCATTAGATTATCATGAGATTTTTCAGCAGAAACTCTACAAGCAAGAAGGGAGTGCAATCAGACATTCAAACTATTGAATGAGACAAATTATGAGCCAAGAATAACATATCCAATGAAGATATCCTTTAAATATGAAGGAGGCATAAAGACCTTTGCAGACATACAGAAGCTGAGGGAATCTTATAACACAAAACCTGCACTAAAAGAAATACTGAAGGACTCTGTTTGACATGAAACAAAAATACAAAAGAATACAAAAAATGAGTAGTATTACCAATAGACAGACAGAAGCAGGAAATGGCAACCCCTACACCAAACAGGACACTATACACTTAAAAATAACATATGGGTAAAGAAGAGACAAAAAAAAAACAACACTGCAAAAAAGAAAAAAAAAAGAAGAAACAGAAAAATTGCTACTGCATCACAGAAACCAACTCACAGCATAAACAAGGATAATTTTTGACAACAAAAACATAAAAGGGAAGAGAGTAAGGGTCTTAACCAGCCCAAGGGAATGGAGAAGGAAAGCATTATTATAAATAGGAAATTTTCTTTCACATAAACTAAATGGTAACCACTAAAACAAACAAACAAGAAATATTCAGAAAATAAGTAAATAATATAAAAAAAAAGAAGAAACAGAAGGAAAAATCATAGAATACCACCACACTGAAATAATAGACAAAACAGAAAGGCAAAGAAACACTGGAGGCACAGTCCTACCAGAAAACCAGAAATAGAATGATAGGAAATCATCATATATCAATAATTACCCTAAATATAATGGACTGGTCTCACCAATAAAAAGGACAAGAGTAGCAGATTTGATCAAAAAACTAAACCCAATAATATTCTGTTTCCAAGAGACACATCTCATCTACAAGGACAAATAAAGACTCAAAGTGAAGGGTGGAAATTGACCCTCCAAGCAAATGGTATTCAGAGAAAATCAGGTGTACCTATATTGATATCAGATGAGACAAACTTCAGAATAAAAAAGATAACAAGAGACAAAGATGGACATTTCATAATGACAAAGAGATTATACAACAAAAAGACATAACGGTCATCAATATTTATACCCCAATCAGGGAGCACGGAAATATGCAAAGCATCTGCTAACAGAATTGAAGGGAGAAATTGACCAAAACACAATTATAATAGGGGACCTAAATAAATCATTGACAGCTATGGATAGATGATCCAAACAGAAAATGAATAAAAAAAAATAGCAGCCCTAAATAACATATTAGATGAAATGGACATAATTCACATTTATAGAGCACTTCATTCTACAACATCAGGCTATATATTTTTTTCCAGTGTACATGGAACATTCTCAAGGATATACCATATATTGGGACATAAACTAGCCTCAGCAAATTCAAGAAGATTGAAATCATACCAAGCATATTCTCTGATCACAAGGCTTTGTAATTGGATATCAACTGCAAAAAGAAAGCAGGAAAAACCACAAATACATGGAGATTAAACAACATACGTTGTTTTTTTTTTTTTTTTTTGTAGTCTACCCTTTATCTTTTTCTTTTTTTTATTATTTTTTATTATTTTTTAAATTTATTGGGGGGACAATTGTTAGTAAAATTACACAGATTTCAGGTGTGCAATTCTGTATCACATCATCTATAAATTACATTGTGTGTTCAACACCCAGAGTCAGTTCTCCTTCCATCACCATATATTTGATCCCCCTTACCCTCATCTCCCACCCCCCAACCCCCTTATCCTCTGGTAACCACTAAATTACGTTCCCCAGATTAATTTTCATACCCCGTGGCCATCCTGTGGTCACCAACTGCCCTCCAATCCCCTCACACTTTCCCCTACCCCCACCCCCCCGCCCATCTAGCAACCCTCAGTTTTTCCTCTTTGTCTCCAAAACTGTTTCTGATTAGTTCATTCACTTATTCTCTTCTTTAGATTCCGCATATAAGTGTGATCATATGGTACTTATCTTTCTCTGTCTGACTTATTTCACTTAACATAATGTTCTCTAGGCCCATCCATGTTGTTGCAAATGGTAAGATTTCTTTCTTCTTTATGGCTGCGTAATATTCCATTGTATAAATGTACCACAGTTTCTTAATCCAGTCATCTACCGATGGGCATTTTGGTTGTTTCCATGTCTTGGCTATTGTGTATAGTGCTGCAATAAACATAGGAGTGCATAAAGATTTTTGAATTGGAGTTTTGGATTTCTCCGGATAGATACCTAGGAGTGGAATTACTGGATCATAGGGTAGTTCCATTTTCAGATTTTTGAGATACCTCCATACTGTTTTCCATAGTGGCTGCACAAATCTGCAGTCCCACCAACAGTGCACAAGTGTTCCCTTTTCTCCACATCCGCGCCAGCGGATTTATTGATGATAGCCATTTTGACTGGGCTGAAGTGGTATCTCATTGTGGTTTCTATTTGCATTTCTCTGATGGTTAGGGAGGTTGAGCATTTCTTCATATGTCTGTTTGCCATCTGTATGTCCTTTTTAGAAAAATGTCTCTTCAAGTCCTCTGCCCATTTTTTAATTGGGTCGTTTGTTTTTTGGAGTTAAGTTGAGTGAGTTTTTCATAGATTTGTGATATTAATCTCTTATCAGATATATCATTGGCAAATATCTTTTCCCATTCAGTAGGATCCCTTTTTGTTTTATTGATGGTTTCCTTTGCTGTGAAAAAACTTTTTAGTTTGAGATAATCCCACATGTTTATTTTTTCTCTTACTTCCCTCGAGCGAGGGGATATATCAGTAAAAATCTTACTCCGGGTAATGTCTGAGAAGTTTCTTCCTATGTTTTCTTCTAGGTATTTTATGGTTGCAGATCTTACATTTAAATCTTTAAGCCATTTTGAATTTATTTTTGTATATGGTGTAAGGAGGTGGTCCAGCTTCATTTTTTTGCATGTGTCTGCCCAGGTTTCCCAGCACTATTTATTGAATAGACTATCTTTACTCCATCGTACATTCTCGCTTCCATTGTCGTAGATTAAATGGCCATATAGGCGTGGATTTATTTCTGGACTCTCTATTCTGTTCCATTAATCTATGTGTCTGTTTTTATGCCAGTACCATGCTGTTTTGATTACTGTAGCCCTGTAGTATAAATTTAAGTCAGGTATTGTTATACCTCCCACTTTGTTCTTATTTCTCAAGATTGCCTTTGCTATTCGGGATCTTTTATGGTCCCATATAAATTTTAGGATTATATGTTCTATTACTGTGAAAAACGACGTTGGTAGTTTGATAGGTATTGCATTGAATATGTATATTGCCTTAGGCAGTATGGACATTTTAACTATATTAATTCTTCCTATCCATGAACATGATATGTGTTTCCATCTATTTATATCTTCCTTCATTCCTTTCTTCAGTGTCTTATAATTTTCTGAGAACAAATCTTTTACTTCTTTGGTTAAATTTATTCCCAGGTGTTTTATAGTCTTTGGAGCGATTGTAAATGGGATTGTTTTTTTAATTTCTCCTTCTGATATTTTATTATTGGTATATACAAATGCAACTGATTTCTGAATATTAATTTTGTATCCTGCTACTTTACTAAATTCATCTATCAGCTCTAATAGCTTCTTGGTGGAGTCTTTAGGGTTCTCTATATATAGTATCATATCATCTGCATACAGTGATAATTTTACTTCCTCCTTACCAATTTGGATGCCTTTTATTTCTTTTTCTTGTCTGATGGCTGTGGCTAGAACTTCCAGCACTATGTTGAATAGAAGCGGAGATAGTGGGCAACCTTGCCTTGTTCCTGATCTTAGGGGGAATGGTTTTAGCTTTTCCCCATTGAGTATGATGTTAGCTGTGGGTTTGTCATATATGGCCTTTATTATGTTGAGATATGATCCCTCTATTCCCACTTTCTTAAGGGTTTTTATCATAAATGGCTGTTGGATTTTATCAAATGCTTTTTCTGCATCTATTGATATGATCATGTGATTTTTATTTTTCATTTTGTTAATGTGGTGTATCACATTAATTGATTTGTGGAAGTTGAACCACCCTTGCATACCAGGGATGAATCCCACTTGATCATGGTGTATGATCTTTTTAATGTATTGCTGAATTCTGTTCGCTAATATTTTGTTGAGGATTTTTGCATCTATGTTCATTAGAGATAGCGGTCTGTAGTTTTCTTTTTTTAGGGTGTATTTGTCTGATTTTGGGATCAGGGTGATAGTGGCTTCGTAAAAAGTGTTTGGGAGTGGCCCTCCTTCTGGATTTTTTGGAAGAGCTTGAGGAGAATAGATGATAATTCTTTTTTGAACGTTTTGTAAAATTCACCTGTAAAGCCATCTGGTCCAGGGCTTTTGTTTGTTGGGGGATTGTTGATTACTGATTCAATTTCCATGGTGGTAATCAGTCTATTCAGGTTTTCTGTTTCTTCTTGAGTTAGCCTTGGAAGGTTGTACGCCTCTAGAAATTTGTCCATTTCTTCCACACTGTCAAATTTGTTGGCATATAGTTGCTCATAGTAACTTCTTAAAACTTTTTGTATTTCTGCAGTGTCCGTTGTCACTTCTCCTCTTTCATTTCTGATTTTATTAATTTGGGTCCTCTCTCTCTCTTTCTTTTAATGAGTCTGGCTAAAGGTTTGTCGATTTTGTTTATCTTCTCTAAGAAACAACCCTTGGATTCATTGATCTTTTGTATTGTTTTTCTGGTTTCTATTTCATTTATTTCTGCTCTGATCTTTATTATCTCCTTCCTTCTGCTCCCTTTGGGCTTATTTTGCTGTTCTTTTTCCAAATCCCTTAAGTGTGAAGATAAACTGTTGATTAGTGATGTTTCTCGTTTCTTTAGGTAGGCCTGCAAAGCTATGAATTTCCCTCTTAGGACTGCTTTCGCGGCATCCCATAGATTTTGGGTCGTCGTGTTTTCATTTTCTTTTGTCTCGAGATATCTTTTGATTTCTTCCTTGATCTCCTGCTTGACCCATTCATTATTTAGTAATAAGTTATTCAGCCTCCATGAATTGGTGTGTCTTCCAGTTTTTTTCCTGTAGTTCATTTCTAATTTCATAGCATTGTGATCAGAGAAGACAATTGGTATGAGTCCAATTTTCTTAAATTTATCAAGACTTGTTTTGTGGCCTAACATATGGTCTATCTTGGAAAATGTTCCATGTGCGCTTGAGAAAAACGTGTATTTTGCAGCATTGGGGTGAAATGTTCTGAAAATATCGATTAAATCAAAGTGGTCCAATGTATCATTTAAGGCTGTGGTTTCCATATTGATTTTCTGTCTGGAAGACCTGTCCCTTGTTGTCAGAGGTGTGTTGAAGTCCCCTACTATGATAGTGTTACTGTTGATCTCTGTCTTTATGTCAGTCAGTACCTGTTTTATATATTTAGGTGCTCCTATGTTGGGTGCATAGATGTTTACTAGGGTTATGTCCTCTTGTCAGATCGATCCCTTTATTATTATATAGTGCCCATCTTTATCTTTTAGTGTGTTCCTCATTTTAAAGTCTATTTTGTCAGATATAAGTATTGCAACTCCAGCTTTTTTCTCGTTTCCATTTGCATGAAGTATCTTACTCCAACCCTTCACTTTCAGCCTGTGTGTGTCTTTTGTTCTGAGGTGAGTCTCTTGTATACAGCATATACAAGGGTCTTGCTTTCTTATCCAGTCAGCCACCCTATGTCTCTTATTTGGAGCATTTAATCCATTTACATTTAAAGTGATTATTGATAGGTACATAGTTATTGCCATTTTTAAATTTGTAGTTAGGTTGTTTTGATCTTTCTTCTATTTAGAGAAGTCCTTTTAGTATTTCTTGCAATGCTGGCTTGGTGGTAATAAATTCCTTTAGCTTATTATTTTCTGGAAAGCGCTTTATCTCTCCATCTACTTTAAATGATAGCCTTGCTGGAGAAAGCAATCTAGGTTGTAGGCCTTTGTTTTCCATCACTTTGAGTATCTCCTGCCACTCCCTCCTGGCCTTCCATGTTTCTGTAGAAAAATCATTTGATAGTCTTATGGGAGTTCCCTTGTATGTAACCCTCTGTCTTTCTCTTGCTGCTTTTAGGATTCTCTCTTTGTCTTTAAGCTTTGCCAGTTTAACCATAATGTGTCTTGGTGTGGACCTGTTTGGGTTTATCCTGGTTGGAACTCTCTGCACTTCCTGGGCTTGTATGTTGGTTTGCTTCATCAGGTTGGGGAAGTTTTCAGACATTATTACTTCAAATATGTTCTCAATCTCTTGGTTACTCTCTTCACCTTCTGGTATTCCTATGATGCGCATGTTGTTGGGCTTGATATTATCCCAGAGGTCTCTTAAGCCATCCTCATTGTTTTTTATTCTTTTTTCTTTCTGTTGTTCCGTTTGGGTGATCTCTGTTACCTTGTCTTCTAAGTTGCTGATTCGATCCTCTGCTTCGTCTAACCTGCTGGTAATTCCTTCAAGTGAGTTCTTAATTTCGGTCATTGTGTTCTTTAGTTCTAACTGGTTGTTCGTTATGATTTCTACATCCTTCTTTATGTCTTCTCTAAGCTCCTTAAACATTCTTATCACCAGTGTTCTGAACTCTGTCTCTGAAAGGTTGGTTACGTCTGCTTCATTTGGTTCCAGTTGTGGAGGCTTCTTCTGTTCTTTTATTTGGGACGTGTATCTTTGTTTCCCCATTCTGGCTGACTCTCTGTGTTTATTTTGATATATTAGGTAGATCCCCTAGAGTTCTTAGTTCTTGCTAGGTTATCTTATGTAGTATGTGTCCTTTATATTTGACTCACACCACGTCGTCCTTCTCCTCTGCGTGTGCTCCAAAGGTGACTCTTGTGTTGTGCACACTGTCCCGTTCAAGAAGATCTTTAATTGCTTTTTGCTTGTGAGTAGGTGGGGTTAACTCCTGGGCTGACCCGTTGTGAGACTTGGCTCTGCCCCCTGCAGGGCGTTCTGCTGCGTGAAGGTTGACCACCCAAATGTGGTTTGGCCTCTATGGGCTCCGGTGCCTGCAGAAAACCCCCTTTGGGTGTGTGACCTGCAGGTCAAACCTGGCAGCACTCCAGTTTGGTCTGGAGTTGGCCCCTGGATATGCTGAATCCCGTGCCTCTCAAGCTGGGCCCCGGCAGGGCAGTTTCAGAACAAAGCAAATCACCAAGCACAACAGCAACAACAACAACAAA
This sequence comes from Rhinolophus ferrumequinum, assembly GCF_004115265.2. Lineage (NCBI taxonomy): Eukaryota > Metazoa > Chordata > Mammalia > Chiroptera > Rhinolophidae > Rhinolophus > Rhinolophus ferrumequinum. The sequence continues at coordinate 29,308,499 of NC_046297.1, read as the reverse complement.
GAAAAAAATCAAATACATTCACATGCAAAAACACCCGATAACCCCCACTCGACACAGGCAAAGATATCAAAAATATAAAGACAAAGCAAAACAAAACAAAACAAAGCAAAACAAAAAGCAGCGACAGTCTCGGCCTAAGCCCACCAAGCAATGTCCAGGTTGTCCTCTGCTGTACCAAAGAGCCCCCTGCTTATTGCGCAGGCAGAGCCGGTCACCTGGTGCCCAGAGTGACTTTGGGACTGCAGACTTAAATGCGTGGGCCTGAGGGGTCTGGATGATAGTTTTTACAAAGTCAGTGCAGTTTCTGCCCTTGCCAGCACATATGCACACTGAGAGTAGCACTACCAGCCCCGTGTCCAGTACTCCTGAGTCTTAGGCCACTTCTCCAGTGTGTGTGTGTATGGGGGGGATGCGGGCGGGAGATTTCTGATCTGCTGAAAGCCCAGAGTTGCGCCTGCCTTACTGCTGATCTCTGGGTGTGTCTCTGCAGTTGCACTTGCCCCGCCCTAGGCAGGCCAGAAAGGGTGGGGGCTGGAGATGGAGGGGTCTTCTCTCTCCCAGCCCAGCCGCGTGTCACCCTCTTCCCGCAGGCCAGAACAGGTGGTGGCTGGGGGTGGAGGAGTTTCTTCTCTCCTAGCCCAGCCAAAATCACATACTTTCCAGTCTCCCTGGGTCAGGGCTGGCTGTCAGGGTTCCCAGAGCCTGAGCACTACTATGGCTCCTCTGTAATCTGACACTACTCCTCAGTTCAGGGGCCAGTTTAAGTCTCTGGAAGGGCGGTGTAGGATTGGAAGAGAAGGGCGGGGGAGGGGCCCAGGTATGGAGTCTGTGTTCTTTGTCCGCCCCAGGGCCTACTAGCTGCCCTCCCGGCAGGAGAAATCAGCCCTGGGACGCAGGGAAAGAGCCCACCTCCTGGTCTCTGTGCTCTCCGTTCCGCCCTGGGATCCCGTGGGTACCCGGAACTGCGGATGCCACCGCGGTTTTCGCTGCCGCCGTCTGAGATTCCGCTGCGGGCTGGGATTTCCCGCCGCCACCGCAGGCCACGCATTTTCACTCCGCTCCCTTCCTTCCTTCCCCTGCTCGCCCAATTAGGGCACCTTCAAGTAATCCTTAGCTTCACGTAATCCAGGAGTCTCTTAGCTGTTCTGTTTGATGAGCAAAGAGTTCTTTGATGGGTTATAGGTCCCATTTGTAAAAAGATCCAGAGGAGAACTCAGAAAGTGTGCCCTGCTGCCACCATTCCTATGACGTCACTCAAACAACATACTTTTAAAGAACGACCAAGTCAAAGAAGAAATAAAAGGAGGGATCAAAAGCTACATAGAAAAAGAAAAGAGAACGAAAATACATCCTACCAAAAATTTTTGGGATGCAGTGAAAGCAGTTTTAAGAGGGAAATTTATATAATTATAGCCCTATCACAAGAAACAAGAAAAATCCCGAATAAATAACCTCATGTTACACCTTAAAGAACTAGAAAAAGAAGAACAAATAATACCCAAGATCAGTAGAAGAAAGGAAATAATAAAAATCAGAGCAGAACTAAATGAAATAGAGAACAAAAAGACAATAGAAAAAGTTAATGTGCAAAGAGCTGGTTCTTTGAAAAGATTAACAAAGTTGTCAAACCTTTGGCTAGACTCACTAAGATAAAAAGAGAAAAGAAACTAATAAACAAAATTAGAAATGAAAGAGGGGAAGTTATCACGGATGCCACAGAAATACAAAGGATCATCCAAGCATACTATGAAGGACTACATGCCACCAAATTCAATAACCTGGAAGACATGGACATGTTCTTAGAAACATATAGCCTAGGCTGAATCAAGAAGAACTGGAAAATCTAAATAGACCGATCACCAGTAAGGAAATTGAATCAGTCATCCAAAACCTTTCCAAGAGCAAAAGTCTGAGAACAGATAGCTTCACTAGTGAGTTCTACCATACCTTCAAAGAGGATATAATACCTGTCCTACTCAAACTCTCCAAAAAATTGAAGAAGAGATAGTATTCCCTAACTCATTTTATGAAGCCAACATTACCTTGATACCAAAACCTGGTAAGGATAACACAAAAAAAGATAACTTCAGACCAATATCTCTGAGGAATACCAATGCAAAAATCCTAAAAGAATTCTAGCAAATCGAATGCAACAATGCATTAAAAAGATTATTTATCATGACAAAGGGGTTTATCCCAGGGGCGCAAGGATGATTCAACATATGTAAATCCATCAAGGTGATACATCACATAAACAAAACAAAGGACAAAAATGATATGATTATATCAATTGATGCAGAAAAAGAGTTTGACAAGATACAACATCCATTTATGAATAAAACACTTAATAAAATAAGTATGAAAGGAAGATACGTTAGCATAATAAAGGCCATATATGACAAACCCTCAGCTAATATCAAAATTAACAGTGAAAACTGAAGCCCTTTGCTCTCCGTTCAGGAACATGACAGGGCTATCTCCAACCACCTCTGTCCTTCAACATCATGTTGGAAGTCCTCGCCGGAGCAATCAGGCAAGAAAAGTAAGAAAAGGCATCCAAATTGTGAATGAAGAAGTAAAATGGTCACTCTTTGCAGATGACATGATGCTATTCATAGAAAACCCTAAAGACTCCACCAAAAAGCTACTGGAAATAGTAAACGAATACAGTCAAGTTGCCAGCTACAAAGTCAACTTACAAAAGTCTATTGCATTCCTACATACTAACAATAAAATTTCATAAAAAGGAATTAAAAAAAAAAAAACAATTCATTTTCAATTACAGCAAAAAGAATAAAATACCTAGGGATAAACTTAACCAAGGATGTGAAAGACCTATATGCTGAAAATTACAAGACATTTTAAAAAGAAATTGAAGAAGACTTAAAGAAATGGAATTACATTCTGTGCTCATGGATTGGAAGAATCAACATTGTTAAAATGGCCATATTACCCAAAGCAATATACAGCTTGAATGCAATCCCCATTAAAATCCCAGTGGATTTTTTAAAGATTTAGAACAAAAAATCATCAGATTTGTATGTAACCACAGAAGATCCCGAGTAGCCAAAGCAATCCTAAGAAAAAGAACAATGCTAGAGGTGTCACACTGCCTGACTTTAGCTTGTACTACAGGGCAACAATCATCAAAACAGCATGGTATTGGCAGAAAAACAGATATGTAGACCAATGGAATAGAATTCAGAACCCATAAATAAACCCACATAAATATGGACAGATAATTTTTCACAAAGAAGCCAGAATTATACAATGGGAAAAAGAAAGCCTCTTTAATAAATGGTGCTGGCAGAACTGGAAAGCCACATGCAAAAGAATAAAACTGGACTGCTATCTGTCACCATGTACCAACATTAATTCAAAATGGATCAGACTTTAGCATAAGACCTGAAACAATAAACTGCATAGAAGAAAACATAGCTACGAAACTTATGGACCTTGGGTTCAAAGAGCATTTTTTGAATTTGACTCCAAAGGCAAGGGAAATAAAAGCTAAAATAAATTAATGGGACTATATCAAACTTAAAATCTTCTGCACAGCAAAAGAAACCATCGACAAAATAAAGAGGCAACCAACTGAATGGGAGAAGATTTTTGCAAACAGTGCCTCTGATAAGGGGCTAATATCCAAAATATACAAGGAACTGATACAACTCAACAACAACAACAAAAACAACCCAATTGAAACATGGCCAGAGGACCTGAAGTGATATTTCTCCAAAGAGGACGTACAAATGGCAAATAGACATGAAAAAATGCTCAACATCACTAATCATCAGAGAAACGCAAATAAAAACCACAATGAGATATCACCTCACCCCAGTTAGAATGGCTATGATCAACAAGACAAATAGTAACAAGTGTTGGAGAGGCTGTGGAGAAAAGGAACCCTCATATACTGTTGGTGAGAATGCAGACTGTTGCAGCTGCTATGGAAGGCATTTTGGAGGTTCCTCAAAGAATTACGAATATAATTACTATATGACCCAGCAATCCCTCTCCTGGGTATCTACCCCAAAAAATCTGACAACATTTATCGATAAAGACAAGTGTAATCCAATGTTCATTACAGCTTTATTTACGGTGGCCAGGACATGGAAACAACCAAAATGTCCTTGGATAGATATGAATGGGTAAAGAATTTGTGGTGTATATACATAATGGAATACTATTTGGCAGTAAGAAAATATGAAGTAGGAGCATTTGTGACAACATGGATTGATCTTGAGATTATAATGCTAAGCAAAATAAGTCAGACAGAAAAAGCAGAGAACCATATGATTTCACTGATACGTGTTGTATAAACCGAAAACAACAAAAGAACAAGACAAACAACTGAAGGAACCAAAACTCATAGACATAGACAGTAGTTTAGGGGTTACCAGAGGGTAAAGGGGAGGAGGGAGCGGGGCTCTAGAAGAGGGTAAATGGGGTCTAATATATGGTGATGGAAAGAGAACTGACTCTGGGTGGTGAACACACAATGTGAGATATAGATAATGTATTACAGAATTGTACACCTGAAATCTATGTAACTTTACTAACAATTGTCGCCCTAATACACTTTAATTTAAAGAAAAAAAATAAAAGGTAATACAAAAAGAAAAAAAGAAAAAAAAGACCATGATGAGTTGAAGGCCAATGCAAGCCAAGATAGATTGTTCATTGGGGAGTGGAGAATTCTTTCCATAGATTCATTGGCCATCATAGGTGATGAAAAGCAAGTTGAAACTTAAGGAAAAAAACATATTCTTTTCATTTCTCCGTCATGGAATCATATTTAATCTTAAACTAATGTCACTCTCAGAATCTACACTGGTAGAGTCAATCTTTATCAAAGGGAACATTACTAGCCATTGCCATTCGCCATTTGTTTAATTTTGTCAAAACGAGGACTTCTTATTTTATCTCTTATTTTATCTTTATACCTTACACATCTATATTAGCTTTTTACAGTCAATAATAATTTCCTCCCACATGAAACATAAGACACACACACACACACACACAGAGTACTCAGCAGAGCATCCATAGAACATATGCAGTTCCTTATACGAACCAAAATATTAACTGATGTATAGTAGACTGACTTAACTCCCTAAGAAAGAAATGCACCGTTAGAACTGACACTTTAGTTTTAGCTGAGCCCATGGTATAAAAAAGTCAGAACAGAAAGTAAAACTGCTGAGTGGCACAGCTTGGATTTTCAGACATACTCTTGAATGCTTTGACTTTAGGTTAGAGCCTGGGAAATATTGCATGAGAACTGGATATTCTGTTTTAATTTCAGATTTACCTTTCTCCAAATGGTGCGCGCGCGCGCGTATGTGTGTGTGTGTGTGTGTGTGTGTGTGTGTGTAGTATATAAACCAGACTAAATTCAAATCAGTAGTAAAATTCGAAGTTTCCTTCTGGGGCAGGGTATAATAGTCATATGAATTAGAATATTTTAAAAGAAAATTAAATGTGTTGAAACATGTTTCTTATCTAACCAGGCAAAATGCTTTCTTGGGCTATGAGTCCCTGATTGACTGGATTTTTTTGTTTGTTTGTTTCAGAGACAAAGTGGAAAATCCAATGAGATCTCAGGTGGATTGCTGAGCCCTTCCTCCTTTGACTGCTGTCTCCTCTACTGTTTGGGATTGTTCCTTTCCTTTTTCTCTATTCTTCATCCCTTCTCATTATCAGTTCAAGGACCCATAGACAACAAGATGCATAAAAACACTTGAACTATTACCTACAAGTGAGAACAAGTAGATAAACAAGAAGATGACAACATCTTGCCTGACTGCATACAATGCCTTGGGTCTTTAGAGTTTGCACATTGTTTTCTCCCATAGTGCTGTAGACCTGGGACTTGAAGAGACCAAATAGTGTACAAAACCTGTACAAACTGCATTGATTTGGAGCACACAAATGGAAACATACCATTACTATATTTACTTTATAATTAATAATTGATTGAGAACTTTGATTCCCATTCTCAATGACCTTTCTTCAAGAAAGACATTTGAAATCTCTTATTTTATTTTTATACCTTACAAGTTTATATTAGCTTCTTGCAGTCAATAATAATTTTCTCCTACATGAAACATAACAAACACACACACACAACACACAACACACATACACACACACAGTACTCAGCAGAGCAGCCATAGGACATATGCAGTTCCTTTTATGAGCCAAAATATTAACATAGCTTTCAAATAATACTTGCACTGATTTTTTTTTTTTTTTTTTAGAGTTGCTGATGTAAACTGTTTTAGTTCAGTCATTATTTGCTTCTATTTAGCTGGCCTTAATAGGGAACTGCCCCAGGGCCTCAGGCCATCAATAGTGGGGAAGATGGGAAAATCTACTTAGGGCTTTTTGTTTGTTTGTTTGTTTGTTTTTTAATCATGGTAAATAGTCAAGTTGGGGATAGGTCAGGGAGATTTTTTCAGTAGTTACACGTGTGGATAGTCATGTGGATAGTCATGGAAGTAGTAACTTCTCTCTAGGCAGGATTAGATCTACTGAAGGAAAAGCCCTCTCACTTTCAAGTAGAACTGAACACCTTTGGAACTGGACAAGATTCCATACTTTTCACACAAGAGCTGGGAGGGTGAAGAGAGGATGGAACGGGGCATCCTGTGCTGGACCAGAGGAGGCTTGCCAGTGTGAAATTCCCACAGTGTTTTCTTTTGAGTTTCAATAATTCTTACTTCTACGATATAATACTCATATATCCATGTTTTAGTTTAACAGAATATTGACCTGTAATTCTGTTATAAAGTAGAACTCTTGTTCCAGAAAGGTATGTCTTGCTTATCCTGAGCCTTCACAAAGTTCCCAAGGGGTGTATCACCTGCCTGACACCCCCAGGCTTGTCAAACGAAGGCCTATTCCCTGGCTTGACAGGCACAGCTCCAGCGCCTTCCTAGTTCCTTTCCATGAAATTCTGCTGATCAGGTTCACTGCAGCGCAGCCTGGCCCCAGTCACCCACCAGCACCAAGTTTAATGTGCAAGCCGTTACAGGTCCTAGGAGAGCTAAGGTGATGGTTCCCAAGCTTGTCCTAGCACTTACGGCATGTCCTGGAGGTAACTGTCTACCTGTCTCTTCACCTAACATGGCACTGCTAGGTACTCATTTCTTCTCTGTCCTAGCAGTTATGCATGTCCTGGTGTTAACTATGCACCTGTCTCTTCATCTAACACAGGTATTCCTAGGTACTAGACCACGCCTCCAGTAGTTATGCATCTACTTGAGTTAATTTTATGGATGTCTGTCTCCTTTATTGTACTATATAGTCCTTCCTGGCAGTGATTTGTTGCCCTTATTACTTTGCAGTCACTGTTATTTATAAGATGGCAGTGCATATTTGTCATGTAGGTGAAGAGAGGGACTTCCACTGGAGAGGATATTAACAGCTGAGTCCATTAATTAATGTTTGGGGGTGGGGTTCAGACCTGACAGCCAGGGTTTAGGTATTCATGCCCTCAAGAGACGTCATTCCCCTACTTTTAAGCCTTTACCACCATAATGGGCATATACTGCAAGAAACATAAGGGATCTGGGCTGTGTTGTATGTACATTGTTTGATAAACTTATAAAGAATGCTGGCAGTGAATCATGAGTTTCGTTTTCTCCTTTCTGCAAACCCAATCTTAGTTTTCATGGACCCAGGCCTAAGAAAGGAAGAGGCTTTGTCAGTTCAGCTGCATATCTAGAAAGAAATAGTCCACATATTGCTACATAAAATTATAAAATAAATGTTTTAATTTTTCAGATGTAAAATTAAATTGCCTCTCTGTGAATCAGAATTCAGGTTAAGGATTAAATATTGCTCAAATATTCTGTGTTATACCATGAATATATATACACATATATATATACACATATATATATATATGTGTATATATATATGTATATATATATATACACACACACATATATATATACACATACATATATATATATATGAATATATATATATATATATTTTTTTTTGGGGGGGGGATGGGGAGAAGAGGAGACTTTATCTCATTTTTAAATGAGAAAATTGAGCTTTATCTTGGTGGGAACAGTCTAGTTAATCTCTTTGCCCAGAATGCTGCTTGACATGTAGTAGATGCTCAATAAAGTTTGTTAAGCAAAGAATGCATTTTTTAAATCACTGATACTGATGTGCTATAAGAATTGAAATTTTGTTTCCCTTGAAGCCGGCCTCTTTGTAATACCATAACTAAATATATTTCTTCAAATAAAAGACCTCTATATAAACTTTTTAGGCCCCACCTAGAACAGGAATCCAGTATTGATCTTCAAGTTATTATAAATAACATGTAAAAACTAGAGCAGATTATAAAATAAAATCATAAAGTAATTTGAATAATGGAATTGGACATAGGTTGAACTAACTGGAGTTGTTTTAACCTAAAGAAGAAAAGGCTAAGTTTACTTTTATATATATGGATGACAAAATAATTTATATTTTTACAGAAAACAGATTAAAAGAAACAGAAGAACTGATCAAAATTTTAAACAGATTGTTTAAGAAAATCTGGTGGATTCTTCAACATTGGAAATTAAAAACAAAATGACATGCAATAGTTTGTCTTTAGAGTGAGGCCTTTCTGACTTTTGTTCTAATACTAGAATTTTAAGATAGTTTTTGGTTAAATATTTTCTCTAAAAGAACAAATATAATTTTCTTATATTAGGTTCACACAGGAGGTCATAATTATTTGGTGGTTTGAAGACATAATTATTGTTACATTAGTAATAATGGAAAAGTACACTTTTCTTACAAAAATCATGAAAGTTGGAAAATTGCCAAGTACCTGTTAGCTGAAAAGGGAAGGTAATCTGCAGGCCTCACTTCCTTCCTTTGGTGTTGTTTTCTACAGAAATAGAGAATAATACTTCCCACAATGCCATTCCTTTGTTGTCAGGGCTGGAAATGTTAATAGTCCAGGACAGAAAAAAGGTGATGCACTGTTTGTTAATTTTTCTCCCATCATCAGATGGCTGGTGGCCAGAAGGAGGTCCTTGGCAACTAACAATGAAATAGAAAATGGAGTGTGGTAAATATTCCCCTTCAATGCCCTGTTCTGACAACAACACTGGTCAGGTTTAAAATGGATATACTCAAATGAGTAATTTGTGATCTAAAATGCTTTGAGTTTGTCCGAGGAATGCCATAAAAATAAATTTTTCCTCACATTTTAAAAATTGGTAACAAAATTTGAAACAAAATAACTACCTTAAAAATACAAAAAACATCCAATTTCAACATCCCATAAAATTTTCTTTTTTAAAAACTTTCTTTAATCTCAAATGTTAAGTTCTGAAGACAAAAAAGATAATAAAATAGCTCAATATTGGAGAAAGATTTTATAAACAAGTGCCATTCAATATATGATGGATATGAATGGTTTAGGATAAGATATAGTGGAGTCTTGTGTCAACATCAACTTATTATATGGTTGCATTCCTAAAGTGCATACTATTTGCAGTCTGTGAGAAGTATCAGCACTAAAATCATATAAAATTAATACAAATGTACTGTATCATCATCATTAAGTTTTTGTCTATCCTAAACTTATTTCATTGTGATGTTTATGATCATTAAATTATTAATGTACTTACTCAAGCTATGAAAATTCCTCAGTCTTCACATTTCTAGACTTATGATGAATTCTGTCATGTGTTTTGCATGCCTTTGTCTATCTGACATATTATATCTTAGAGTAATATTCACTGGTTATGGTACTTCTTTTATATATATTTAAATATATATTAAACATAATTTCTTACAGCGTGGGTATACAGATACTTTGTTTTCTACTTATAGACAGTGGAATGTACTTAGTTTTGTAAACTTTTGCACAATACTAATTATTATCTACCACCATATATACAATGAGAAAAGTAATTAATATTTTGGCTATTAATATATTTTGTAAAGTAAGCATTTCTTGATTTTCTTTTTTTTTAGACCAGTAGAGTACATTTTCCAACTCTCAGTCTCCTACTTACATGTTTTATAGGTCTATCAAAAGTGAAAATGAAGAAGTGAAAAACAAGTTAATTAGCTTTCATTCCTCCTGGCTGACTGCCTGTGCTTTTAGCTGCTTCTCTAAAATCTGATTGGACCAATCCTATAATTTAATCTGTATAACTGAAAGCTGCTATAAAATCTATAAAAAATATTTATCAAATGTGTTAAAAGTGGCAGAGGTGCTGGATTCATGTGTCCTTTATCCTTTAAAGTTTTTAGAAAATCTTTCAAGTGTCCTAAATCTCCACATGGAAGAATAATTCAGGGAGCCCTTTCCCTCTTCAGACTCCACCTGGAAGGAGCTGAAATTTCAGCCTCAGGATCCGTCATGAGATCGTTCCCAACAGAGTCCTGGGATCTCTGTTCCCTCATGGTTGTGACTGAAGACACAGGTTTTCACCTATTCCCATTTTTAGTAAGAGTACCTGTTTTTCTTCTTGAATATTTAGAAAGTATGGTCAAGTTAGACGTGGTTTAGCTTGCAAATATTAATCGAGATCAAACAGAGGATTTGAATATGGAAAGAAATTTATGATTTGGAGAGTGTGAGCTTGGTGTTAGTTATTGTTTTGGACGAGTTAGAAGTTTTCCAATGTGAGGACTAGGGCATAAGTCACAAGGCAAGACCCTGAATGGGAGGGGAAGAAATAGGTAAGACCAAAAAAAAAAATGTTATTTAAAGCCCAGAGTTTAAACAAGATATTGATTTTAAAAATTATATTTGATTTCTGTAAAATTTCATACTATAAAATTTGTTAATCAAAAAAGCATCTTCATACCAAGAAAGATGAAAATTCTGGGTTTTTTAAAAACAGATTTTCTGATTCCTTAATGTGTTTTCCATGCTGTAGGGAATTTGAGTATAGCATTACTTAACTTAAAAAAAAACTTGTAGCAATAATAAAATATTGATAATGTCCCAATGTATAAGGGCCAAGGCCCAATTTATGTGGAACCTAGGTGTCTGTAGAGAATAGAAGACGATGAAGAAGGAGAGTTGGAGAGTCTCGCCTGTAGCCACTCCCATTTTTATCCCACAAATTATAAGACCTACTGGGGAAAATAAATATAGGCTCTGTGCAAATTTTCAACATGCTTGTGTCTACACATATCACAATGTGAGAAAGCTATTATTATCTTGATCAGTACAAAACCTCTAAGGCTGAGACATCTGGAATGGGCTTCATGGTTTCTAAAATCATTAGTTCTTCAAGGTAATAGGCTAAATTTATGTGGTGTATAAAGTGATATCCTTCCTTCAACTGAGTCATGCAGTCTTGTTAGCATTATTTGATACAATCAAGTTATTTTGAGCTCACTTACATATGTACGAGATAGGACAATTAAATTCCCAAACTCATCCGAAAAAAAGCGCTACTTTCCTCATTGCTGAATATCACTATGATCACCTTTGATGTACTCCCCTTGCGAAGCTGTACACCTATGCCAGCACCTAGTCCACCCTTCAAAGGAATTTTGAAACTTTTTATGGAATGGCCATCAGAGCTGTCATCGTATTACCTTTAATGTACTGAATGTCAGCAAAATGTCTTCCTTTCAATATTTCCTTTATCTTCGGGTAAAGAAAGACGTCATTGGGGGCCAGACCAGGTGAGTAGAGAGGGTACTCCAATACAGTTATTTGTTTACTGGTTACAAACTCCCTCACAGACAGTGCCATGTAAGCTGGTGCATTGTCCTGATGCAAGAGCCATGAATTGTTGACAAAAAGTTCAGGTGGTTTTCAACTTTTTCACGCAGCCTTTCCAGTACTTCCAAGTAGTAAACTTGGTTAACTGTTTGTCCAGTTGGTAAAAAATTTGTAATGAATAATCCCTCTGATATAAAAAAAAAAGGTTAACAACATTGTTGCAACAAGTTCACCAACTTAATTGTCACATCTCGTATATGTTGATTAGTTTTCCGTGGTAATTTCACATTTCTTAAGATAATCAGAAAACTTACTTTTTTTTCTTCATGCCCATGCTCTTATAGTTCTGATCCGGTAACTGTTTTAGTTTAGCTAGAAGATGGTTATTTCAATAATTTGAAATGAGTTAACGTGAGCCCAGAACCCAATCAGATCCAAATTTTAAGTGTTCATAAAAATCCAAAACTCTGCAATAACACTAAATCCCCATATGCAGAGAAAACAATTTACATTTTCATGGCACTTGTAGTGTACTTTCATAGGCATTTCTGCCTGGATTGTCTGTTAAACCTTCTATCATATTAATATAGCTTTGAAAGAAAAGGGCTAAGTTAGGTTTAAATGTCACATTCAAAACACTGTGGGTATAATTAATATAACCCCAGGGCCAAAACTCACCAATGAAAACAAATTATACTGATTTGGGCAATTACACTGGCCTGTGGGCAAGGAGGTGATGGGTTTTGACTCAAAGGAAAATCTATCCCATTAAGGAAGAGAAGTGAAGCCTCTTACACAAGAGAAATGAAGACTGTGGGTAATACATTTTTGCCTAATTAGTTAGGAATAGATGATTAGTCTCGTAGTTGGGTGTTTTCTGTTATTTGAAGAGATTTTAAGACTTTATTTAGAATTATTTATCAGAAACATTCTGAAGATGTCATTTATTTATGTATTCAACAAATAATGGTCTTTTTAACTTTCCAGTTTCATCTTTTACTGTTCTTCTTAAGTACTCTTCAGAATTATTGGAGTACTGAGCTACCAGCAATTTTTGGTGTTTTATATGTAAGCCCTTACATATGCTGCTGCTTTTCTCTCCCTAGAAAGCTTTCTCCCCAGTCTTTCCCTAGCAGACTAGCCAGTCCATTACATCTAAACTTGGAAACTATTTCCTTTGGTGCTTTCCTGACCCTTCAATCCTGGGTTAGTTTTACCTTTCATGAGCTCCCATAACACCTTATGCTTAGTCCTAAAACACAGATAGCAGTTATAAGACATAGAACAGCAACAAATAATGTCTCTCAATATAACTTTACCCAGCTCTTCTCAAGCCAAGATTAGTTGTTCCATTATGTTAGCCTGAAGGTCATTCTTAAGCACAGTTCCAGCAATCCTAGAAAAACTTTTCAGCTGGCTGTTTACAAACCAGTTGACAGCAATGGACTGACACTCTATATAGAAAGTGTATAGTTTATTACAATCATGAGTGTGTAAAGAGCTTAGAATTTAGAATTAACACTCAACTTTGTTGAAAATTGTTGAGAAAAAAGTGCAGTGCAGTGTTCTCAGGGGGATAGATGCTGTAAGGAAGTAATAGGATTGAACTCTCTTAATAGGCTTGGCAGTGCCCTGTGGTATAAAGACACTATGCAGAGTAATTCCCCAATTCTAAGACATTAAAAAATGTAGGCGACATTTATGTAAGATTATGACATTTATGTAAATTATATCCACTGACATCCCTGATCTTCTTATTCTACAAGGCTCTAGAGATGGAACCAAGTGAATGCAGGAAAAGGACAACAATCCAGAGACACAGAGTTTTACTTCTGAGGCTCCAATGACTGTTGATGCTCCTTACCAGTCTTCTTAAGCTTGTAATGCAGCCAATTCTTCAACTACAGCAGGTGCTTCATGGGCATTACGTAGGAGTCAGTACTGAAATATAATGTGAATGGACTTTGAGTTCTCAGAGGATAAAAAGCTATAAAAATTCAAGGTATTTCTATAATTACATGGCCTAATGTTAACTTGAGATTATACAGCTGTCTCTTAGTATTTATTCTCAGGGAATTAATATGCTGTCTTAACTAAAGAACTAGGGAAAAGATAGGGCATTCAGCACATGGTTCTAGGGAGCAATTTATAAAGGGTATCATGTATTTAGAGAAAAACTCACTGTTTAATACAAACTTTTTATTTAGGCTCAATTATTTTACATAATTACCTTTCTTATTGAGGTCTATGAATAAATACAGATATTTTTCTTTATTAATTTGTGATCTGAAGTTAAAATAAGTGGATAGTTTTTAAGGACAAGTATATTATTTTGCGCATTTTCCACTTCATTCTTCTCTAAAAGCCAGAGACCTTGAACAGATGTTACTCAGATTTTTCCAAAATGTAAATAGTGGCCTCTGGAGAAAGAAAAATCATAGCATGGAATATTTTCAGGAATGAAAAATACTTTTTTTCCCCCAGAAAAGTGTACATGAATGAAATGAGATAAATGGGAGTTATGATGAAAATATTTATGCAGCTTTATAACATTCTCTAGTAGTACTGTAATCATACTGCTTTATCCACTCTCAAATTTTGCTTTTGTACTTTTGATTATCAAAAACTACAATATGTACTCATTTGTTTTTGATTCAAAAATCTGCTGTACTTTGTATGTAAAAAAAAAATAAATAAATCTCTTTCTTCACACGCTATTCCTGTTTCCATAATTACGTAAGATGATTTTTAAAAATGTATCAGTATTTCTGAATGTTGTACAGTGTTTTCAATTGCACCTCAAGGGATCAATTATAATTATCATTTCAAGAGATTGTTTGAGGCTTAAACTACCTTAATATTTTGCAGTAGATTTTTAAATCTATTAGTTCCCTAAAAGAGTAGTTTTAGTTTCTTGATCCCAAACAGATAATTTTAAACTTTAATCAAAACCATATATTCCTTAACCTGTAAAAGACAACAGCTTGTAAAAAATTCCAAGGGAAATAGAAATACAGAAAAATAAGTAGTGGTGAGGGAACATTTAACTAATTTTAATAAAATGATTCTGATCATTTGAATTAACCTGAGTCTGTCCTACCTACTACTACTGAGAGTCAAGCCATGATGAAACAAAGATAGTGGAGTCTAATTAAAAAAACAGGAATTCAGAAAAACTAGCTCCTGAAAACAGGTGTTGATCTATCTTCCTTCCCTCTGTTTTTCAACATGTGTGTTGGGACAATTATAAAATATGTGGTAGGGAGGTAAAGTTGGAGGGATGGTAGGGAACTAAAAGAAAGTGACAGATACACAAGAAATGGAGGAACTAGCAGCACACATAAGAAAAACAAACAAAATGGTTTTAGATCAAGCTGATTGTTCTGGGTCTCACGGAGCTTGGCAATACTCAAAAATCATATTTTATATAGATGAATTGTCTTCAATTTCTCCTACATCTCTGGAACATACAAATGTTTTTTCTTGATGCTTTATCACTACATTCTTTATAGTCTTCAGTTTTATTATATTAATAGATATTTCTTGGCATGTTTATTTGAATTCATCTTGACATTGTCTTTTTCATTCTTAAAGAAAAATGCATTTTGTTGTTGTTTTTTGCCTGAACTTTTGAACCTCTGGCTTCTGGTATGATACTGAAACTTTCTTGACACAGTCTCCAACCGCACTATATTTTAGAAGTAGAATACATAATTAATTGACTATGTAACACATATGAAGTCATCCTCATCAAATTTCACTATTAACCATGATGGAGCACCCTCAATGTCATTTTATTGGTGAATGCTAATTTGGGGAGGTCAACCTGGGGGATTGGTCCACATCTGTACCAGGAAAACATTTTCTTGACCTCATTTACCCATTCTTTATTGAGATTTTATTACTTTACCTCAGATGGAATTAAAGATAAAGCAAGGGAATGGAAACACGTTCTGCTTAGAACTTTTCTCAGGTAATTAGAGATGAGAGATTAGGCAGCTCTTCAGCATGTTCATATGTCCACAGGCAGTCTGATCACCAGCTACAGTGCCCCTTGAGCTGTAGGTAACATCATTTTCAGTGTGTGAGAGATCCTTCTTATTTAACTTTCATGCTGCATATGATGATAGCAGTTTGTCTCACAGTAAATTATCCAAGATGCAACACATGAGTTTGGACCACTGTTTTTAATACCTTTAAGATCTTTTTGATATTAGGACAAAAATTAGTAAGGACTAAAATTAGTAAGGACTCATTGAGCTGCAAGTCAGAGAAAACTTTAACAATAAACATATTTATAATCTCACAAAAAAAGAGTCCAGATATGACAGGTTTCAGGTTGATTAATTTAAGAGCCCCTGGGTTTAAGAACCAGGTTTATCTCATCTTTCCCTCAACCTTTTATTTTGGCCTTATCCTCAAGCTCTGAGAATAAGATGTTTGCAGTCCTTCCAGGATCACATCCAGACCAGGAATGTCCAAAGGTGGGAAATGGGTTATATATTTCTAGAGTCTCCTTTCTAAGAGTATGAAAACTTTTCTTAGAACCCTCCCAGAAAGTTCTTTTCACATTATATTGGTCAGAAATGGATCACTTGTCTAATTGAACCACTGGGATGGTGACTTATGACTATTACTATTGACTTAAACCAATCACCATTTACACCTAGACTTGGGTAGAGGGTAAACATACTCATATTGGTTGACATTTGAACTAAATATGGGCCTTGCGTTCAGAGAAGAAATGGAAAGTTAGGCAACCAGGGTGTCTACTACACCCTCAAACAATTTTGAGGGACATTTCAAAGAGAAATTAGTTTTCTAAACCCCAAAATTTGAACCACAGAAGGAATTTTATATTGAAAAATATCAATTCTTCCTGATTTTGTTTGTCTATGTTTAGTTTCTTAAATATGATTATAGGTACCCATTGAGATTTTAGCATTTTTCTATACATTATTACAAAACAACTAAATGCCAATTAATGAGTTGTATCTGAATAGACAAGAAGCTACATGCCTCTCATTTACAAAACCAGATTTATTTCTCATAAAATTTTTATGATGCAGATACTAAGCCATTCTTCATGTAGACAAATTGAGGCTTAGAGAGGATAGTCTTAAACAAAGTCATATGACCAGTAGGAATTCAGATTCAATTTCCAGGTATTTTGAAGGTCTTAACTGAAATGAGGCAGTCAGATCTGGGGTTCAAGTTTTTTATATAATATGTTGTTTTCAAACTGAATTCTAAGAGAAAGATTATACTAATCCACTTTATCAGTTAGTTAAGTCAGATATAGCTCTAGTTCCATCTTCTCATGGAGTAGCATTTTTATCTTAAGAGCTTTTATGAAGATGGGCATTAAGCTTTCTTCTCCACATGGTAGTATGGGGATATCCTTTCAAATGATTGTGGGGCTTTTAGAGTAGTTTTAGAATAATCCAGAATTTGCTACTACAATAATTAGATTAACAAGTGATTTCAAATTTTATTAGTGAAAAAATACTGGTACAAACTAGGCTAGATCAACTGTTCTGGACACTCAACAGACACCTCTCGTGTCAGATGAAAGTTTCAGGTTTCGTAGCACTCTAATTAAGATGTGTATAGGAGTTGTCATGCTTTGTGCTGAATGCCTTGGTAATAATAGCAAAAACTTATAACGGCATAGAACTTTAGAATTTAAAGTACCTCAATAAATTTCTTTCATCTTCATGACAACCTCACTGAGGTTCTAGGATACCTGGTATTACCCATTTGCCAGATGAGAAAACTGAGGTTCCAAGAATGAGTGACTGTCATGCAGGGTGTCATGTGGGGTCTTAGCTCCCTCTCCCCACATAAGAACACAGGATATGGTGAGGCCAAAAAGGAACACCAATGAAGCCATAGATAGGGGAGTCATATCGCTATATTCTCACTGGTGGCCGAGCGAGATATACAAAGTAGGATCCACATGATCCGCAATCCGCCTTCCACTTTTTTGCCTGCCAACCAGCCAGCCAACCAACCAACCAACCAATGCATCACTGCAGTTACATCAGCAGCCAATTGTCCAACTGGCTGGCGCCAACAGCCAACCATCACCAGAGCCAAGACCCTCCCCCCGCCCCGCCCACGAGGCTGAGAGCCTGGAAACTGCTCTTTGGGACTCTGTCCCCACAGTGACTTACATGGGTTATTAGTTATTTGGAACTGGGACATAAGCCATTTCTTCCAGCACACAGTCCAGAGTTCTTTCCATTCTACCGTGCTGCTGAGCCTAGAATAGGAAGAGCTTATATTTTCAGTGTTTGCTGGAGCTGCTTGCACCAGTTCAACAGAGCTTAACTGGGGCTCTCTCCCAACTCCATGATCAATGACTTCAGCTCCTATGGGAGTATTTGCACTACAGAAATGGATAGATGCTCCAGACCAGATATTCACTTCTCCTTTGCCCTTCAAAAACTTATTGTTAAACATTTACCAGCACATCATTTGTTAAAACTATGTTTGTATATGTTCACTGGTATAGCTGGTTAGACATAAATAATCCATTTCCTCTTTACTGATTGATAGATATTCTTTAGCAGGATGAGCTTTTTATGTGCATAGACAATAAAGTTTCAAATATCTTGAATTTACCCCTCTTGGAGGTTGTGTTTGTAATTTCCACAAATGGGCACATGGGATGTGTACAAAGCATTCATGTTTATTTCATTAGTAGGTGATATAATCATGTTTTATTTAAGGAGCATGTTTCCTCTGAACAAATTCAAACAACCCTTGGAATTTATTCTTGACACTACTCTTATGATAAGTATTACTATCCTTTCCCTTTTAATAAAAAACAAACTGAAGCAATGCAAATATATTGAGTTACTTAATATTTAACATTCTACAGACCAGTGAACTAAAGGAAAAAGTGAACTCATGGTTCTCATGAGGCAGGGTGCTAATTTGGTTGGAATGAATGGAAGACCTCTGAATTTACTGAGTCTTCCTATCAGAGTTGAGACTTCCTCTGTCCAGTTGGGATGGCTACACAAAGTAGGTGACCACCAAACTTGCCCTCTGCACTCAGATTGACTCGATCTTCACTCAATAACCTGTTACCAGTGGCATGCTGGGTACTTCCCCCACTTCGAGCCTCATTCTTTCTGTTCACTGTGAGAAATCAATAGGACCTGCTGCATAGGCTTACTGCAAGGGTTTCGTGAAGTGAAGTTCCTGAGTGCTTAGCAGAGTGACTGGTATACAGTGTAGCATTTGGTACCATTCACCCCTTCCCAGCACCAGGGGATGATATGGACCAGAATCACTTGTCAAATGAGAAATAAGGCACATTGTAGTCTGAGCTGGCACCCTAACTTTTCCTACTGCAGAAGCGCACCACGTTCTTCCTTAGTCTCTCACCCCTGTTCTGAAACAGCAGGACCCCAGTTGCATTAAAGAAGCAGATAGATAAGTGACAGTGGTTGCCTTGTGAAACCTGAGACCTCACTTGCAAAATCCTAAGAGGGAGCATTTCCTTCAAGTTTATGGCCAAGTCCCAGGTCTGATATTGAGCATCTATCTTTCTGTCTTTCCAACTAGAACTCCTGATTGGCCAGGGGTGGGAAGATGTCTTATTTATTTCCAATGGCATACGGTAGGTATTCAGTAAATGTTAATTGGACAAATGAATTATCATGTAATCACTCCTTGGTCCTGTGAAACCTTGTGAAAGGTAAAAACATCATAAGAATTCTACCTATTGCATTAATTCCTCTAAGGCAGGGATCACCAAACTTTTCCTCTAAAGGGTCAGATAGTAAATATTTAGCATTAGCAGGCTATACTCTGTCACAACCATTCAACTCTGCTGTTGCAGTGCATAAGTAGCCATAGACACAAGGTATGACAATTAAGTTTGCAAACTTGTTGCAACAATGTTGCTAACCTTTCTTGGTATCAGATAGATTATTATGAATTTGTACCAACTGAACAAACAGTTAACCAGGTTTACTATTTGGAAGTACTGAAAAGGCTGCATGAAAAAGTTGAAAACCACCTGAACTTTTCGCCAACAATTCATGGCTCTTGCATCACGACAATGCACCAGCTCACATGGCACTGTCTGTGAGGGAGATTTTAGACAGTAAACAAATAGCTGTATTGGAACACCCTCCCTACTCACCTAGTCTGGCCCCCAATAATTTCTTTCTTTACCCGAAGATAAAGGAAATATTGAAAGGAAGACATTTTGCTGACATTCAGGACATCAAGGTTAATATGACGATAGCTTTGATGACCATTCCAGAAAAAAACTGCCAAAATTGCTTTGAAAGGTGGACTAGGTCCTGGCATCGGTGCATAGCTTCCCAAGGGGAGTACTTCAAAGATGACTGTAGTGATTTCAGAAATGAGGTATGTAGCACTTTTTGTAGGATGAGTTCGTGAACTTAATTGTCAGACCTCTTACACATAAACGTATGAGCAAGGATGTGTTCCAACACAATTCAATTTGCAAAAACAGGTGGTCGCTGTAGTTTCCTACTCTTGCTTTAAGGGTTAGCATAGATCTCACACTTTAAATTCAGTGCAATAGCAAATTTTCCTAATGCATGTTTTCCAAACATAAAGCCTTCACACAACTATTCCTACCCTGGAGGCAGGCTCAACATATCATTTGTTTGTTTGTTCATTCATTCATTCCATGATATTGTATTCTACTATTGTGAAACACTTTTCTAGGTGCAAAAAAAGAAACAGCTCCAGAAATATAACTTTATTTTCATAATTGTTCCTGAGATCCTTGTCGACAGAAGTATGTTGCTCATTATTTCACTCTGGTAGTCTCCTCTGGCTTCTGTATATTTCTTGAATGGCATTATCTATATCTCATCTCAGTTTGGCATGACCTCAATAATTCCTCTAACTGCAGCTCTGTCTCTTTGTTTTTGCAATATGCTATTGGTTTTCTTGGACAATGCCCCTGTAAGATTGGCACTAGAGACAGGAATGGGGTCTTGGACCCCTTCACTGCCCCTTTGGGTTGACGTTCCAGTCTGAGCTCATGAGAAGCTGGCCACTAAAGCTGTTGGTGTATTCCTAGTTTCTTCTGAAAAAGTGTGTGTGTGTGTGTGTGTGTGTGTGTGATTTTTAAAAACATATATAACTAAAATATTAAAAGAAAAATCTTTATTTAAACAACAATTTAAATCATGAGGTATATACAATCATTATGTATTTACACAAAAATATAATTTAAGTGGACAAATTTGGGTAATACTTCTTGATGCAGAGTGACACTGGATTAGGCATATCTAAACCATTTTTGAATACTAACATTTTGGTAAATCATCTTTTGGATACTTATCACCAAAGAAATTTCTTTTTTTTTAATTAAAGTTTATCGGGGTGTAATAAAGTTTATTGGGTGTAAGTTTATTGTTAGTAAAGTTACATAGGTTTCTTAATTGGAGTTATTTCTTTCTATAAACACAAAATATCCCATATTGTCTCCTTAGAAAAAAATATTTAGACAAACATATCTCCTTTACATAGGCTAGAATTTTCATACACACAGAGAAAAACTAATAAGACACAACCAGCTTTTCAGAAAAAACACTTTTCACAAAAAACTTTTCAGAAAAAAAAGTTCATGAACTTTCCTCTGTGTGCTTACAAGAACTTTACACCATGCGCTTCGTGTGTGTGTGTATGTATATATATTTTTCTTATCAACCATCCTGTTATATATATTGCACACAATTTATATATAATAATAAAAAATACATTACTCTTTGTCAGAAATTCCATCTGATTCTCAAAGAATGCGTTTGTTGTTTTTTGCTGAAATCTTGTATCTGTAGCCAATCTAGCATTGCAGGAGATTTACAAAAGTGACTTTGCCATGACTGTGGGTTTATGTTTTCATAATTATGTTAGCAAGTAAAGTGAAAATGAAACAATGAAGATGGATGTTGGAACTTCACTTGTTCTTCAATGATGCGAGTGACTTCTTTCCTAAATTGGATAATAGGTTTTGAAAACTGAAACAATAGTTCCTCAATTTGTTGTGCTATTTCACAATGTAACAGCTGTATACACAACACATTTTTAAGTTTCGTCTGTATTATAAGCATTTACT